>NW_022900943.1:27778678-27786055 GCF_012274545.1 Fukomys damarensis | reverse complement strand
ATATATATGCATGTACATAAGTACACATAGACATTTGAGAACTGTAATCAGGGCTGTCATGCAGAACAGAGAGAAAGCTAAAATGCTTTCATTTCACAACTAAAGCAATGGAAATTCATTGTGTGTCCTGTATATAGATTAGACAATTTTTTCAGTATCATGGTACATAAGCTGAAAATATCAATTTCTTTCACCTTATGTATGATGCTTTTAGATGGAAATTCTGGTCAATGGCAAGAAGCATTGATTTGGTTGGGCTAAAGTTTTAACCAAAACTAATGCATCATTCTTCCTTGGCTGGTTTGCCAAACAGACTCTTTAGCCATGCACACCTTGAAATAAAGGGATGTTAAAAATTTGTAAGAAAATTAAATCTGTGATAGCTATGCCAGGTCCTTTACTGCCATAGAGTAAGCAAATTATGTTTGCTTACCTTTGCAATAGGCAAAAAAATAAAAATAAAAGTAAAAAAAACACATAACAGAGATAGCTTTAAAATTAAGATATAAAAAGAGGATCGATCTATTAAGTTTCTATTGCTTTATCAAATGTAACTTGAGTCTCCAGCCTGGGAATGTATTTTTTTCTTTTTGTCTGTGGGTTTTTCTCTTTACATAATTTTATCTCTTAGCTCTTAAAATATTATAATTTTCAGCATTTGAATTTATCTCTCCATATTTATTTTTGGACTCCCAATGTCTGGGATATTGTAGCTACTCAATAAACAGACTGAAATACCTTTGCAATCATCAAAACTATGAAGACAAAATTGTATAAACTAGGGGATGTTATAAATTAATCTTCACTTTTAATCTTTTCTCTAAAACTGTGTTAACCACTTGGATTAAAAAAATAATAATAATAAAACTGACTGAAAGAGTTCGGTGGCTTGGCTTTCCTTGAGAAACAACCAACATTTTTTCTTTTGATCCATAATTGCAACACTGTGAGGAAAGCCATTTATAGGGTCCTTTCAGCAGTTTGTAATTTAATCCAGACTCATAAAAGAAGAAGATGGCTAGAAAGGGACGAGTATTAAGAATACAAAGCCCGAAAAGAAGGGAAAAGAGCACATCAAGAAGACTGGTTTTGACCTTTCTGCTTTGTCATAAAACATTAGCACCTTTTATATAATTGTAATTTTTGGTTCCAAATTTTATGTTGAACACATGTGCTTTGTTCTAAACTAACTCCCAGAATTGTGTCATGAAATATTCTGGTACAACATCACACTGGAGTCCAGTTCATGAACCAGTTTCCCGTCATCCTTTAAATCTCTGAGAGCGGGAAAAGTAGCCATTGCTGTTTATCAAGTGGAACCAGTATGCTTCCTTTCTAGTTTCTCATAATTTTTCATCACTAAAAAAATTCACAAGAATAGAGGAAGAGGGAAAATGATTTAGAGATTTTAGGGAGAACTCAACTCAGTTAACGAAAATGCTCCCTTTGTATTTTCCTGATTTTTTTTTCTTTTATTGAGTTTATTGGTACATTCTAGGTACACAGTACAGTTACATTCATCACTGGGATCTTGTACCTTTACAGGACAGGTCTTGGTTCTCATTTTTTCCCTTTGCCCCTGCCTTCCCTTCACCCCTCCTCCTCTTCCCATTTACAAACACTTTATTTCCATCTTTTCATTTTGTCATATTTTTTTCTTTTCCCTTATTACCTTTCCCCTACCCTTCCCACTTCCCCTAGACCTTTAACTATTTTCCTGATTTGACACTGCACATGTCCACAGTGGGCTGCACCCTCTGAATGCTACTAGCTGCTCTTCATGCATGAATCTGGGATGTAGGCATCTTGTCAGTATAGATTCCTCATTTTAAACACATATGTAATAGTTTTTAACTTACTGTTCTTCTTGTACTTGCTGAATTTACATCGTCAAGGAAGGTTTAATACTTAAATACAATTTGTGAAGTTTTTGGGTGACTCTAACTTTAGTGGCATCTTACTGATCTGTAGGTCCAAACAATTTTCAATTTTACATTGAACACCATCACTTATTTCTTTTTGTTCACCTTTGTGTACATACTTGCTTTCAACAACTGTCCTTTTACAAGCTGTAGCTGGTGAGTTTAGAATGCAGACACCACCATGGATAAAGGAATATTGCCACACATTGTTTTGACAAACAGTATGGCCCATTTGTTGTCACACAGCACTAAGTGATCACGTCCTTCCTAATGAATGCCTATGTGAGGAAAGCACATCTTCCCATCCTTAGAAATGTGTTCTTCGCTCACTGATATTTGAGTTTGAAAAATTCACCTGGGACATTTTCTTCTGAATATTTATGAGCTAAAATTCTACTTAGGTGATGATGAATTTTGTGTTTAGTAAAAAGTGATGCTGATTGTTGATATTCTGAACTATGTTTTTCAGTTTTCCTGTTTGCCACTATTGACTGAATGTGAGACCCTCTGAATTCAAAACTGTGTTCAATGAAAACTAAGAGTAAACCACAAAGACCATGCCTCCTGTTTCCTAGTGTATCTTCTCCAGTGACATCAGATTTCAGACCACACAAAAGGAAGATTGCTGCAATAGTGATTATTTTACACTTCTGTCATTTATGTGACCTCATCATTCTATTTTTGTTATAATTTAAACGTTTTAAAAATGCCTTGGAATGATTGTTAAGTAATGAAAAAATAATTGCTAGGATAATGAAATAGTAAAACGTTTCAAGATATAGGAAAACATGAAAAATCACTGAGAACCCTTACAGTAACATGTATAAAGGGTCCAATGACCCAAATGATAATTACATATATAAAAAGATCCATTGGACCCAATAGTAATTATTAAAAGAGTACAGGATTTATCCGACTTTAACCTTAAAAAGTGAATCATTCTCTTTGTTCTTTGCAAGATATCTAAGAAAGAACAAAAGTCATGAAATGTCAATACTTAAAAATAGAACTATTTAGAAAAAGAAATTCAGAAATAAAAACTGATGGTATTGTTAATTGGATATAAAAGGTACTTCTTGAAAGAAGAAATCAGCAATGCGTATTTGTGTGCTGATATATAACATCATTCTTCAACGTTATGTACAGAATCGCGGCTAGTGTTCTGGTGTTCCACTTTCATTTTATTCACCACAATATTCCCAATAAATCCAGCTCAGCATCAGTTCTTCTTTAGACCAGTCCTGAGGACTGTGATCTAGTTTCCTGCCCTGATAGGTGGAAGACTGTGGAAATCTTGATTCGGTAAACAACTTCAGCTTTGGATCTGAAAGTAAACAGCTTCCAGGAAAAAGCTTCCCTGGCTCTGTCTGTCTCTCTCACTCAGAAACTCTGGCTGCATACCAATCATCTCCTTCTGTATTGCATCCAGAGCACCTCGTGGGTCTCTTGCTTGTTTTCCAGAAAACGTTCCCTCTTTCGGAGGCACAGCACTTCCTGGCGTTGCTGTGAGGCATAGCAATGTTCCTACCCAGGCTCCCAGGGCCAAGGGCAGTGTTTGCCTTTGATGAAACAGTGTCCCAGTTTCTCTTCTATAATTTGTAGAATTCTCCAAGGTATTAACACTATCTAAAAACAAAGGACATCTATTTTTTTCTTCTACAATCTGTTGGCAGGGTCCTATAGAGTTATTTCTTGGGCCCAAATAGAAATTTGTCCAGGTTTTCTATGCAAGTCTCTAACTACAGCTCTTCCCTTTCCTGCAGTCAGGATTCTACAAGATAAAGCAGAGACCCTTCAAGTCAAGGTCACATGAAAACATTGTTTTTCTCTGTAGGTGACAAAGTATCTGGCTCCGATTTCTCTATCTAATCCTGTTACATCTCAGGAGGTTTTCTCTCACCTCCTTGCAAATAAATTTCTATGGAATCCCCTCAACTGGTTTATCAGATGTTTTCAAATAAGCTCCTCCCACCATAACCTTGCCCTTAGAAATCTCATATGATGTACAATTCAGATTCATTTGGCCTCATTCAAACATTTACCAAAAACAGCCAAATTTTCTTGAAAATAATGAGCTCTGAATATGTCCCACCAAAAATTCATGCTGAAACTTAATCACTGGTGTGATAAAAGTAAGAGTGGTCTGCAGAGCATGATTTAGGCTTCTGCTTTCATGAATGAGAATAAGTGACTTCATCGAAGATTAGCAAGGAAACTGTTGGCTCCTTCTGCCATGTGAGGGTGATGTAGAAAGCACCAATTCGGAAACACACAGCAACCCTCTCAGGCCCCAGATTTGCTGGGGAACTCTCCTCATGTTGGATGTCCCAGCCTCCAGGACTATGAGAAACAAACTTCTACCCTATAGAAATTACCACATTTTAAGTACTTTGTTATAGGAACCAAAACAATCTGACACTGTACGAAGTAAAAAACGGTACTTGAAAATGTAGTTATCTCTGTAGTTGAACCACTTGTTCTTTGGTTTTCTGCCAATAAATATTAAAAGTTCTGTCAGAATTTGATGAAAAGCAAAATGGATGAAGAACTAAAAATCTCATGAAATTATGGACTGTGGCTTTCTAAATTCATGATTATTAATCTGAATTTGAGACATACACGGAGAAAAATGAAAACAATTTGTAAGCTTGCAATTTGTTTAACTTTCTTAATATTTTGACAATATTTTGGCTGACTAGTTGAAATATGTTGAATAAGAATAATTATGTGAAATGCTCAGTTTTTTAAAATTGATATCACATTGTAAATTCAGTTCTATCCTACTTTTTCGCCTAAATTTATAGTAGAGCATTTTCTGTGTCATTGAACATTATTTGAAAATAGACTTAATGGCTTTGCAATAGACTATTTTAAGGAAATACTGTAATATATTTAACTAATCTCTTATTGTTAGACATTTAAATTGTATCCAATTTTTCACTATCGTAAAAAGCAGGTATAAACAACCTGATATGCAAGCGTGTGATAGCATATTGCTGCTTGTTATTCCTCTAGAATGCATTTCAGTAATTCTACTGCCTCAAAGTCTATGAATATTTCTAAGGCTTTTGAACATTTTGTCAACTTGCCCTCCCAAATGGGCATATGAATTTACAGTTTGTTCAATGCCTTCCCAATCTTTAGCAAAACAAAACAAATGCTTTTGACATTCTTTGTACGCTATCTAGAGTTCAGATATTAAAACAATTCCGGAATTAGGCGTTTTTCTAAGTGAATTATTTAGCTGCCTTGTTTTCATAAATGGGTGTAAAATGTGCTTTTGGCCAAGAAATTCCAACGTTTTAACATTTGTTCTAGATTATTTAAAAAATCTAACTCAAAAGATTTCACATAAAAATGACAGATTATGCCTCTGGTTGGGAGACATGAGTTTCTTGAAATATTTTCATACATTTCCAACTGTCTATATTAAGCAAAGTACATAGTAATTGGTTGTTCGCACAATTTTAGAAAGGAAGCACTGTCAAATTTTGTTGCTTATATAAACGCTAAGGGTGTGTCTTCAGAACTTTGATCGATACGATATATAATAGAGCTATGATCCAAATCCAGGTCTCTTTTTTAGTGTTATGGTTTAGATCTAACACCCCCCCCCAAGTTGCATGTGTTTGGAATGTGATTGAATCGTGCTGGAACAGTGTTATCTGTAGATTCGTCTATTCGATTCGTCTATTGATGAGTTCAGTAGCTGAGTTTCATTTTAGGAGGTGGAGCCTGGATGGAGGTTGGTTACTGGTGGTGTGATCGATCTAGCAAAGCGCATGGTTCCTCCGTTCTCTCTATATATATCCTGGCTGCCGTGGGTTCAGTACTCTTTTTCCTCCCCATCCCTCTGCCTTACTATTTCTGCCTTGAAGCCAGCCAACCAACCATGGACTGAAACTGAGCACAAAAAATCAATCAATCAATCAGTCAATCTCTTTCTTTAGATTTTGGATGCTGAGTAATTTGTCCCGGTGATGGGAAAGTGACTATGACTCAGAATTTTTAGTCTGTGAAGTTCCCTCTACTGTTCTTGATGTCTAATTAGTAGAGGATCAGGTTTTTTCGATGAAAGTAATGTATTGCTGCTGAATTGCAAACCTTTAGCATTAAAACAGGTTGGGGTGGAAAGAATTATTGTTTCCTCTCTCCAATCATTCTTGGATTCATCCTTGTTTATTCAGCTTTGCATACTTGCCAGATCTCATGTGACAAACTTCTTCATGCTACCAGGATTTGAAACTCAGGAATCCCAAGTTTACTCTGGCCAAGGAATATTAAATTCCCTGCATTTATTATATCAAAAAGTTCAGCGTATAGGCAAGGATGAGCCTAGACCTCAGGATCTGCCGATGTTAAATTTAACACTTTCTATATTTGATTTCAGTGAATTAACTGGTAAATACTCTGAAAAGTGCTTCAGAAATTCCTCCATTTATTTTTCTCTCAAGATACTTTTGCTTACTACTGTATCATTCAGGCTACTTAAGGAAAAGAAATAACAAAATGATGTTGGGTAGCAGAGAAAGAATACCACGAGTAAATAGGGAGAAATAGAGCTGCGTCCACAAGGCAATCTCACGTCAGGTGACACTGATTTGTATTCAGGGATACCTAAAAGGCTCTCTGGTGATTCTAAATACTTAAGAGCATATTCATTTCTTTCTAAGAGAAACCAAAATTACCCAGTAATTTAATTCTTATTGAGCAAGAAAGGCAGTCAGTTATAGACAGACACACACAGACTCACTGGTTTGTTATGCTTGTTTCTCTACGCTTAGGACTGAAGAGTTAGAAATGTTAGTTGTACAACAGGAAATGGAGAGGCAGCCTTCAGTTATTGTTGGCTTGGCCTCAGACTTCTTGGAATGCCAACTGCTCCATCAAGGAATTACAGCCAAATTTCCTATGACGGAATTGTTTTCTTTTAGAAAGGCAGACAAATACCTACCATGCAAACTTGCTGTTCTCAGCAATATCAGTAAAGGTACTAGCAGGATAATACATTTAAAACATCCCTTCTCTACACTCTTACTTGCCTTCATTTCTGTCCTGGACACTGTTGATTATTGTCCCTTCATTAGTTTTAGGTATAATTAAAAAACTATTACTATCAATGTCCTTGTGTTACCTCTAAAGATAATTAGTGGTTGATTATTGCTATCTGGGCAGAAGATTGTCATCTAAAATGTGTCTTATAAGATGTAATTTTAACTTACTAGCTCCATTTTGAATCTTTAACACTTGTCTATAAAAAAAAGAGGATATCAGAAGTACACTTACTTCAATGAAGAGCAACTTTCACAGGAAAACATACCTGTCTGCCCCCATCAGTAAAAATGCATCTCTTTACAGCAAGGGGAAGACTTTTCTGTTGGCATTAAAACCTCTTATATAGAAGATTTCCCTCACAGGTTCTTTGCAGGAAAAAAAAAAAAAAAAAAAAAAAAAA
>NW_022900943.1:27731141-27778460 GCF_012274545.1 Fukomys damarensis | reverse complement strand
AAAAAAAAAAAAAAAAAAAAAAAACTTACCTGATTTGTACAAAAGAACACTGCTCTCTAGTGGAAAAGGAAGAAAGAAATCCATTACCTTATTCACTTGCTTTCCTTGTATCCTTGGCTTCTGTTTACGAAAGTCGGCTGAGCTTTATCCTGCACTTATGACATGCTATGATGTATGGCTACAATTATTGTGGTATTATTCTGTGAAGTGGTTTTGGTCTTGTAATCAAGCAAAAATCTTTCTCCCCTTAAACCTTCTTTTGTAAATTGAAGCCAGTAGGTCTCACTAGCCCTTCTTTCTCAGCTGCTTCTTGTACCGGCAGGAAAAAAAAAGCCTGCAACTAATAATGATTTAATTTACACAGGAACTTCCAATAATTTAACTCACATCAGGTTAATTTGGAAGTGATTAATGACAGTGTTTATAGGGCTGGAAATTTTTAATAATGCTTTGCTTGCGATTTTATGGCGCTTGTGTTCCACACTGTGGGCTGCCTTTGGCTGTGACGATCATCTACCTCCCCCTTACCATTCTCATGTGAGATGTTCACCTTCCTGTCTATTGTCCTACATGGCACAAGTTGAGAAAAAGTGATAAATCTTCATGCTACATTATTTGTCTCAGTGAGAGGAGCTGCAAAATAGTACAAATTTGCTCTGATGGGGTACTCTTTATCCTGTCGTTTCATATATCATTTTAAACAGTGCTTGCAGGAGTCCGGGCTCCTTTGATGTCACTGTTCCACGCATTCTGAGCGGGCCATCGCGGAGTGGGCTTTTTGGATTTGCCATAGTGGTTTCATACCTCTGAGTTTCCATGGATGCTGTTGGAAATATGTGATAATGACACATTCTAAACGAATAGGCATGTTTTGAGAGATTAACTATGTAGCCAGCAGCTTGGAAAGTTTTTGGCGTTGATGCACCTCATTCTTAAGGGTCTGAAGGATCTCTTTGGGTTGGTCCCTCTCCCCAGCTTCTCCAGGTCTGATGGCAAGGGAAAGGCCTTACACAGCTTAGAATCTTTGGGTGCAGATGCATAGGCGCATAAGGTAGCAAGTAACGATGCCTGCTCTGCCTCCACCCACTACTGCAACTCAAATTCTATCCACTCGCTGAGTAGAATTAGGATTTCAGACACAGCTGTAAGTCGTCAATTGAGGAGCAACATTTCACTTCTGAGATGATTGGGAATAAAGGTAACCCAGCGATCTGGGTTCCCTTATACTCCCGCTTGTCAGTGGGATACACAGTGGTTGTGTCATGGATCTTAAAGGTTCCCCAAAGCCATGTATGGCAGACCTGGTCTCCAGCCTGTGCTGTAGTTTGGAGGTTGTGGAACGCTTAGGAGGAGAGGCCTAGCGGCAGATTTTTAGGCAGTTAACCCTGGCTCTCCTTTTGCTCTCCAGTCACGATCAGGTGGGCAGCTCCCTCCACTGTGTGCTCCTGCCATAAGTGCTGTCCTACCTCCGCCAAAAGGCAACAGGTCCCAGTCACCATGATCTGAAACATGCAAATTGTCAGCCAAAACAGACCCTCCATCACTTTAACTCGTTTATCTCGGGTGTCTGTCACAGTGGCCGAAAGCTGAGTAACACCACAGGGCTGCTGTTTTGCTTCTGTTCAGGCTTTGCGGAGTGTCGTGTATGTACAGTGTGAACCGCAGAAGTCATTAGCAAAAGAGAAAAAACAAGATATTCTGTGAGCATTAAAAGCATACTTTTCTTCATTTTATAACATTTATTTTTTCTACCTTTTCACATGTGGCCAAATTAATTACTTTGAATTATATCTGTAATCTGTATATATGACAATTAACCTTATCAAGACATAAATAAATGAATCTGACACTGACAACAAAGAGTGGAGGGGAAGGGAAAATATTTGAGCTCTGTTGTGCACACTTACCAATTCTCCATAATGAATCTAATCATTATGTACTGTAAACATGTACTAATAAAGATTAAACATTTTTAAAAAGTCCCTCTAAAAAGCACTGAAAGCAGTCTTCACACTGAGCCATGTGTCTTGTGATATAAAAGGTAGTGAAATCGTGAGTCTTTACAAGTCGTCTTCTCCAAGCCAATAAAACAATTCTTAACTTCAAAAGTCCGGCCAATCGTTAGCTCTCAGATGTACATGTGTATGAATTATCGAGCAACCTTGCTCAGGGAACAGGAGCTGCTGCTGAATTCAGGCTTGTGATGAGAGGGAGAGGGCATGGTCAGAATAAGTACATTTATGCCTCAGCTCTTCCAAGACATTTTAAGTCCTGAGTCCTGTCACTTCTATGTGACTCAACTCTTTCTTCTGTAAGAATTACTTACATTCAGGAAGAGTTGTTATGGGACTCAAATTAGGCATAAATGTATACATTTGATGATGAATGTAATTATTATTTATTGCAAGCACACACCAAAAACACAATGGAGAAAGTTTTCTGAAAGAGTCCTATATTGAGTGTGAACATATTTTGGCTACATGCAAAGTACTGAACCTGATTTACTTTTTAATCCAAATCTCTCTCTAAATTTGACTTTACGCTTCAGTAAATTAGAAATACTAACTGCAGATGTCCCCTGACTTACCATCATCATTAGTCTTTTTTTTTTTTTGTACATTAGAATGGTATGGCATAGAAATATAGCCAATAGAAAAGACATGGCTGTTCCTTGACTTAAAATGGAGTTAAGTCCCCCCAAATCCATTTTACACTGAAAATATGGCAAGTCAAAGATGTATTTAATGTACCTGATACAGTAACATCAGAGTTTAATGATAAGGTACGGGATCAGTTCTTTTTCTGTGTGATTGCATGGCTGACAGGGGGCTCAGGCTCACTGCCCCACCCAGCACTGGGAGAGAAAAGCCCGTCACGTACCACTGGTATAGGAAAGATAAAAATTCACAATCCAATATAGGTTTCTAGTGGACACACATCACACCGTTGTAAAGTCAAAACCTTGAAGTTGAACCATGGTAAGTAGGGGAATATCTGTACTTTTAAAGTTGAATTTTGATCTCTTCTGAGACTTTCGATATGTCCAATATATGTCCCCCTTCAACACTGGGAAGCAGCAGAGACTCCGCTCAGAGTCAGCTCCACCATTACACAGAAAACAACAAATACCCTACAACTATGCTGTTGCTAAGCTATGCTGGTCAGTAGGCTAGGCAAGTATATTAAACGCATTTTCAACTTATGATAGCTTCAGTTTATAGGGGCACAATGGCATCGTGTAAATTGGAAGTGTCTGATTTTACTGAGATTGATAGAGCAATAATGCGCAATAAGACAGGCCCTTGCCTTGCCTCTATGTTTTTTTTCCACAAAATGTTTGTTCCAGAAATGTAAACTTGTGCTGCACAGTTCCTGCCCAATGTATCAAAATGTTTTGTAACTTGAACTGCAAGGCCTCTCAAGAAGGTTCTGTTAACTCCACCCCTTTCAGGAATGTCCTATAACTCCACCCCCTGCTTTAGTGAGCATGCTCACCCGCCTCACAGATACCTATGTAAGGAGGCCCCCATTTCTAATCAAGCACTCTGACATGACAGCAGGAACTCCTCTAAGCCTGCTAGTGTAATAAAAGGTTTTTCTCCACCTCTCCTAGTGACCTTCAGATTCTTGATAGCTGAAACTCAGAGCTGTAACACTGAGCCATACCACTCAGCTGTGCCTCGGAGCTGTGGCACTTGGCTGTGACACTGAGCTGTGACAACTTGGCTACAGCACTGTGCCGTGCCCCTTTGCCACAACAAAATGACGGTTACAGATGCTGCAAAAGCCTATAGCCCAGTTCATGGCACAGAAAAAGGGATTTTATAAAAGAGCATCATGATGATGGTGAGGAAAGTTCACCATAGACAGTTATTCCTGTTCTGGTTATTCAGCAAGCGCTTCCTAAATGCCAGATAGGACGATAATGAAAATGACAAGAATAATGTCACGTTGATGATGAAAATGGTGATTATTATAGCAATATGAACGAAAAGGACAATGTTAGAGAAGAAAAGCTTCATATGATTGTTGGCCATTTTTAGCTAGAAGCATTATGGTATAGTCAAAATAACCTAATATATGCACTTTTAAATCAGATTCTACTAGCCCTATTTTTGCCTTTAGTGAACCATGAACTTTGCTGAGCCTAGAGTTTTAAAAGTTGTGTGTTTGGTTCTGCTTAAAGGAGATACTGCTGAAGAATGTAACCCAACGAATCTCTTTATAAAATTCTGGATGAACATTAGCCCCTTTCTCCTTTTGCAGTGAGAGGCCGTCAAGGCATGTCTTACATGGGTAAGCAGTCAGGGAATGAGGGGCTCTTGTGGGAGGTCTGCATAAGACGGAGCTGGAGGGAGGCTCTGTTGTTTCACTCATATTTCATTAGTCATAGTTAAAATAGGAGACGGGTAGCATACAAAGGGATCTGGAGAGCAAGAGTCAAATACAGAGAATTAACTTTCCAGCACCAAACACACTCTCTGGAAGAGGAGACTAATCCGTGTTAGATCATTTGTTTACTTTGAACTACAGGACTTCTCTGACCCTGTCACATCTATGTCTCTCCTCTACCAATGCCCTCCAAACCAAACACACTCCCATTTCCCCCTAGAAAGAAGCTCAGCATTCACTCCTACCCTTCTGTTCAACTCAAAGTTTAGGACCTGAAGGATCTTGCACAGTCTCTACCTTTATGCCCAGACATAGCTTCTCCAAGTACAGCTGCCTAAAATCTAAAAGAAAAGCTAGTCTTTTTAGATTTAACATTGTAAGAACAGAGCAGATATGGGGCACTCAGGTGGAAACTAACTTTTAAAGCAAGATGCAAGTCATCACAACTATGAATAGCACAATTTGAAGATAAGGAAATTCCTTAAGCAGACCAGAATTTTTGGAAGTACTCCTTGTTTCCTGGCTTGCATTATACCATGTGCAGAACTACCGGGGAAGCTTCCTTGTCCAGTATCCTCCATGGGTATTTTTGAAGTGAAATTTGGGGTCAACACACAACCCAGAGACTATATATGACCTCTGCAGGATGTTTCTTAATTAAATGTGAGATATCAAGAGTTGCCTTAAACTTGACTGGTCAAGGATGATTGCTAAGAGGTGTGACTCATTTTTCAGTAATACAGTTAGTAGAACTCTGATCCATTCTATTATAGAAAATTTCATGTTCTAATAACCCCTGCAATGACTTTACCTGAGCCATGTGCTCCTAAAAAATCAGTGATGCTTAAGCTATCTCCCATTCCTTTGTGCCTGGAAAGAACTCACTGCAAGGAACCACCACTGTCTATTTATCGTGGAAGAGTTTCCCAGATGACTTCATGTACCTATCAAAAGGCTCTCCAAATTAATATTTCCTTGTCATAAATGATCAGCTGGCCTCTTTGTTCCCACTGTCCAATCTGAACAAAATATCCAGCAACATCACCAAATTTTCTTTTTCATCCAGGCCCTGAACTTTGTCTCACCCCTAAGCAAGCATGGAAATTCCTAACTCCTCTATGAAGGGCTCTACCAGGGAGCAGGCTGACTGCAGACAGAATCACGGCAGCTCTGACTGTCCAATAGCACTGCTCAACCCCACCTCACAGAGTGCTTTCCAAGCTTGTTTATTCTTCCCTCTAAAAGAAAAGCCTTTTCTTTTAATCTAACCTTGGATATCTCATGGTTGAGACAACTTCTTTAATTATTATGTACTTTTTCTAATAAAATATCTGCTTAGCTATTTTGTATTTGTTTTTTATATCACTATAATTCATTTCTAGATGAATTTTCTGTATTTTTTAAATCTCATTCTTCAACATTGCTTAAGGTTTTTTCACTCTTGACATCATTCAGAACAAGTGGTGAGGCTATGTTCTTAATCCTATTTTGTCCAACTAAAGAGTTATAACTGGGCTTTGGGACATAAGGAAAATCTTTTTTATTAATGACAAGTTCTTTTGTGAATCCAAGATTGAATCAACTACCAATTGTACACTTAAGCAAAAAGAAAATCATTAATAGTCTATGTACCTAGAAAATATTTGAGCTGCTTAAAAAAACACATCCTATATAAGAATAAAATTGTAGGAATTGTGTAATAAAGCCAGATGAGAACAAAAATGTTAATATCCAGAATTACGGACTAAAAATGTATTTAGCTTTGAGTCTGAAAAGTACAGACAAATGAGGAATTGTTTTGATCATGAGTTTCTCAGTGTATGTTGAAAGTAAACAGCTGTGTGGAACAGAATGAGAAGATCAATTGGAATCCTTAACTATGGCTTCTTTTGGAAAAAGTGACACTTCAATAATTGGGAGGCCTTTCATCCTAAAGATCACATGGATGTTTGGGACATTCAAGTTAGCGAAGAAGAAATATGGATAGCTGTGTTTCTGTCCATATAAGAAAGAAATGTGAAGGTCCCAAAGCAACCTGGGATGAAGGATAAGACACAGAAGTGACTCAAGCTCTGGCCAATGTGATTTGAACCATCTCTCTGATTGCCCAAAGTATGAATTACTAAACTTTTCTAGATTCCACTTATAAGTGAAATCATCTGGTGTTGACTTTCTGTTTCTAACTTCTTTTACTTATTGCAAGACCTCTAGGTCCATCCATGTGGTCACAAAGGACAGGATTTCTTTCATGTTATTTTTAAGGTCAATGATATTGGATTGGATGGGTATATATACATTTTTTGCCTATCAATATGCTAAGGACTCATAAATACAGGTATGTGCTTGCATGCATGTGTGTGTGTGTGTGTGTGTGTGTGTGTGTGTGTGTGCATGTGTGTGAAAGCACATCTGTAATCCCAGTACTCTGGTAGCTAAAGCAGCAGGATCACAAGTTCAAGCCCAGCCCAGACAACTCAGAGGATGCTCTCTCAATACGGAAATGAAAAAGGGCTGGAAATGTACCTCAGTGTGAAGGCCTCTGGTTTTATCCATAGTACCACAAAAGCAAGAAGAGGAAGAGGAAGAGAGGAGGGAGAGAGGAAGGGAAGGAGGGAGGAAATAAAGAAGAAATGGAGAGAAGGAGGGAGAGATGGAGGGAAGAAAAAGAAGCCAGTAAAAGCATTGTGTTTACTCTTTTCTTTTTCTAAGATTATGGCACATGCAAGAAAGATATTAGAACAGAAATTGGCTGTAAAAGAAAAATTATATATATATATATATATATATATATACACATATATATATCCAGAAATATGCCAAACCATAAATATATTTTTAAATATTTTGTGATTTGGAGTATTATTATTATTAAGAACGTATAACTTGGTTTCTCAGGGGAAATTGTAACTTAATCTAAGTAGTTTAAGAGAGATAATTTTCTTTTTTATGAATGAAGGAAATTAAACTACATATATGATAAATTGTGATGCTGAAAAATAAGTCTATACCTCTTTGATGACTTCTGACAACAAGCCATCCCTTATTATTAACTGGAATAAAGTCCAAAATTATTAACCTTCAGTTATAACTTTGAACATCCAATGCCATTAAGAACCTGAAGGAACTTTTTCAGGTATACACAACTTTATTTCTCACACTTAATAACAGAAACACCGTCTATTCCTAAACCCACTATGTACTAGTGCAATGATGCAATGGATTTTTAACTAAGGGTTTGGTGTTGTCTACTCAAAAGACCATAACAGAAGCCATTTTAGTTAAAGGAACGTTTTTCTAACCTTACATGTACTTGTAGAGTTCATCGTCAATGATACAATACACATAGCCACTCTTTCAAAAAATGTTCATAGACACCAATATTTAAAATAACAACAAAAAGGGCAACAACATAGGAAGTAACAATGGAGAAAAACTAACATGTCGAGTTTTAAGGTAGAAAACAGAAAACTAAATCCAACAGGGAGAGATGCAGGATGGGCCTATAAGCAGTTATTACAGCCCAAACTGAAGAAAGAGGTTCCTAAAGTACTCACAAAAAAAAAGTCTTCATTTCCATCATTGTATCTGTGAGATTCTGCCTCAGCATGGCAAAAGTGTATAATATTTGAAAGACAAGAAAATAATGATTATGAGATTCATGGCTTCTGAAATTCTCAGCATCATTATTTTTGTTTTCAATATTCACACGCTTTATAATGAGTTTTGTATTTTCTTCAATTTTCTTGGGGCAGATATATTTCAATTCCTCAAAACTTAATAAAGAAATTATGTCGGGATAATACAGGAACAAAAGGTGCCCTCTCACATTTTCTTTTCCTTTTTTTCTTTCCCTAAGGGAAAAAACAAACGACAAGAAGTAGTAAAAGGAAACTTTCCTAAAAAATATAGCACAAGGTTGTTATATTGTTATTACTTGAAAGCTCAAATTTACCACATAAACAGAGGCTTTCTCTTCTATTGAAAATGAAGGGATGCCCAGGAATATATTACCAAGCTCCCTTCCTTCTCCCCTGGTGTTTTATCTTTGCATCCCCAATCAGGGGCCATATTGCTAGAGTAATTTGGGGGTGCAAATCGTTTTATTTCAGTTACACGGTCTCTAATCCCAAACACTCTCATGCCTTATTTCACACGTGTCTGAAATATCAGTGTATTTCAGATTTCCAAGCCACATTATGTAGGATTCTACACTCTTTTAAATCTGAAATTGGTTCACCTCTATTAGTATATCACAAGTACCTTGTGCAAAGGTCATAATTATTGCTGATGTTTGGGTGCTTACCAAAAAGTTGCTCCTCTGCTAATCCTCATCGTAATTTGAAAGTAAGAAGATGAAATTGCTCTTTGTGTACTGACACGGCAAAATCAACAAAGATCTGAGTCAAGTGGCATCAAAGATGTTCATCCACACTTAGCAGGGCAGCTCAGTGGGTGAAGGGCACAGGTGCTCCAGACTTCCTGTGTGTAAGGTGACCCTCCCCCTTCTCTGTGAACTTGAACAACTTGCCTTATTACACGTGTTCTGCTTCTCCTCACAAAAATGAAGATGAAAATTATGCTATAGTACCTATAGCATGAGTTTGTTTAGAAGCTACATTAGATAATACCTATAAAATGCTTTCAGAAATGCTTGTCAGAAAGTAAGTGGCACAATGTCAATTTTCTTCATTTATATGATTATTATCATTTTAACACCATTATCAGAGTTATAGCTATTATAGCTACCATTAATATCCTTAGCTTATAACCAGAGTAGGTGTAATAACATATCCAAGGAAATATGTCTGAGTTTGGGGATGAAAGTTATTAAATTATTCTTTTCCAGAAAAAGGGCTAAACGACGGAAGAAAAGAAAAGCTAAGAAGCCAGAAAAGAATGTCAGACTGTGATAAATTTACAAATTCACTGCTATTCCACGAGACTAGGAAAAAGATGTCTAGATATTTCCCTGTGGCCTCCAAAAATCTACTAAATGTTCCTTTATACCTTAGAACCTCTCTCTGCTTGGTCAACTGAGAAAAACAGATTACCACATTTATTATTCCTAGTCCCTTTTTATAAATCTAAGTATATTTTTGTTTTGCACAAAAACCCACTAATTTCTTTTCCTTATTAAAAAACAGCCTACAGTATAAGAGTTTAAAGAAACAGAAGTTCTTAAAGTTTTATTTGAGGGTTGACCTTTACATAACTGGGTTACTTTCTCCCAATTTCTTGTGCTATGAGAAATTCCTTTCCTACTGGTGTCAATAACTTCATCAGATTCAATTCATTCTGATTATTAGACTAGAGGTAATAAATGTCTTATTAGCACTTTCTTGTTATTGTATCGCAAAACTTAGCATAGTGTTGGATGGTGAATATCAGATCTTAAATGGCCGTCTTTCTTCTATGTCTATCAGACAGGCCTTGAGAAAAAGCTATGTAGCCCCTTTGATTGAGTTTTCTCATCTGTAAAATGGACAGATCACATAGATTATACAATTCAAAGGACTGAAAATAAGTGATAGAATGGATAGATTCCCAATTCTCGACAGATGTTATCTCTATCTTTCCATTGCGAAAAGCTGAATGCCACCAAACATATTCACAAACTCTCAGTGAAACCAGGGTAACTATATATCTGGCCATTTCCCTGGTTTTCTTTTTAGCCTATTATTCTTTAATTTCAAATTGTCCCTTAAACTAAAGTCTACAGTGATGCCTGGTAGTGTAGCTATAGCATGAGTTTAGCATATGCTTCAATTGCCAGAACCGAAAACAAAACAAACAAGAACAGTTTTTGACAGTGTCTGTTTGGAATAGCTAACATTCCTCATGGGGAGTCAGTACATATCCATAAAACACCTTCATCACTTCTTCCCTTTCGCTCTCTGCCATCACCCTACATTCCCAGATCCTCTCATATGCAAAAGGTCTCCCTCCATAGTTCCTTCTCATGCCTTTATTTTGCTCTTAAATTATTTGTACTTTGGCTTTCTTGTGTACAAGAAGTACAAGATGTCATGTGTCTGACTTATTTTATTTCACCTTAAGGTCGCAAACAGCATTCATTTCCCCATTTAAAAAAAACCCCTCAAATTTAACTATTCTTTATGCCTCAATAGTATTGCATTATGCATATGTATCACAGTTTCTTTATCTGTTCATCTGTTGGTGAACATATAGGGCAGTGGTAGCATAGCACTCAGGCCACAGCGGGCACGCAGAGCCCTCTCTCTTGGCACGTGAGCCAAGTCAACCCACCATCCCCCTCCCAGATCAGCATCAGACAACAGCACACATAGAGGCCACATGCAAACTTCAAAGGAGTAGTGGCACGGTACCAGGTGATAGCAGTTTCAGCACTGGGTCTTTAAAGGGTTTGCCATCACTGACATAGGGAGTAGGTCCACGTAAGGAGAGCAAACCCATATTTATACAGCAATTACTTCATATGCAGTATGTATTTAGTCATAAAGTCAGTCTGATGAGTCAATTCTCCCATAGAACAAATGATAAGGAGGATTTAAAGTAACAACTGATTTTATTTAACAAACCTTGATTTAGGTTTTAAATTACTGTTCTGTCCAACTTCCAAATTCATGGTTTTGCTTCTGAACTTTTAAAAGTTGTTATAGTTTAAATATAAAGAATTTGAAAGACTCGCGTACTCAGGGGGTTGACCCTAATAGCAGTTTTCCAAGGTGGGGCCTAGCAGGGTAATTAGATGGTGAGGATGCTGACGTCATGAATGGATTAGCCCAAAAATGAATCTATACCCACGTGGATATTAAGAGATGAGACTAATTAGAGGAACGGGATCACTGGCAACCTAACTTTGGAGGGATTACTGTTTCTTCAGCTCTGTCCACCTCTCTCTGCTTCATGGCTACCATGAGGGGAACAATTATCTTCTAACTTGCCCTTTTGCTATAATATTTAAGCCATGGACCCCTCTACACATGGATTGAACCCTCTAAAACTATGATCTAATCTTTCTTCCTTTAAATTGCTTGTATCAGGTATTTTGTCACAGAGATTCAGTGCTGATGAATGCAAATATAAATGACTTTTTTTTGTTGTTCTCTAGCTCATATTGAATGATACAATGTCTGCGATGTGATAGCTGTTGCTGTCATTTTCTGGGATATATCAATGAGCCAGAGGTAGAGTCCTTCCTGAAACATGGCTTAAAATTATTGGGGATTTGGACATGGGAAGATGAGGCAATACATTTATAGAATTTATGGAGATCTCAATTGCTGTGAAGAAAAATAAAACACAGTAAAGGATTAAAGATTAATGGTGGAGGGAGATGCTCTCTAGGGTGTCCAGAAAAACCTCTCTCCAGTGAAGTTCCTTTTCAGCAGAGACAAGAATAAAATGCGAGACAAATCATGACAATACCCAGCGATGGAGCTTTCTGGGCTGAGCATCTGCAACGTCCCAGTAGTAGAAGCAGTGCTGTTATACTTGAAGAACTGAAATGAAGCCAGTGTTTTCTGAAGCAGGTTGTCAAAAGTGGTCAGAATTAGTGTTGGCTGAATTTATTGAGATTGTGTAGGTCACGCTAAGAGCTTCGGATTTCACTCCAAGTGAAATGGAGGTCACTGGAGAAATTGATGAGATAAATTATACGCTACGGCTTCGTTGTAATGGCCTTACTTTGAGGGGAAGAGAATGAACTGGGAAGGGAACAATAACAGAAGCACAGAGACTGAGAAGTCACTGCAATATTCAGATAAGATTTCCTTTCATCACCTTCGCATCAGTACTTTCTCTCTCTCTCTACTTTTTTTATTTCTAATTTATATAACTTCGTGCTTCTCATTGCCTCTGAAACCATCAACTTCTAACCATGACAGTGCCTTTCCAGACTGGAAACTAGTGTAAAATTTGCTAGTAAAGTTTGCTATAGCATCCACACAGTTCCACGTCTGGACCAAAGGGATATTAGTGATGGCAGTCGCGATGTTCTGCCTCTGCACCTGAAGCTGCCTGTTGACAGGCACGTGCATACATTTACAAAGTAATTTATGATAATATTTGTGATAATCACATTTACGATAATCAATGTTTCCGTCAGCTTCACAGTCAATATACCATACCTTAGTGCAAAGAAGACTCACACTTCAGTGATTACAATATATTTGCTTTTCCACTTGGGCCAAAATTTAGGTCTGTACATCACTTATTTCATAAAAATAAGTAATTTGAAAAATAAAGAATACAATTTTTTCCTAAAATTAAAAATTCTTAGAGAAAAGGGAGAATGTTCTTAAGATTTTAGAGTAGGAAAAGTATACTGAAATACAATACTAAAAGTTATACCTTTGCACAACAATTAATTCTTCCTCTTTCTGTTAGATGCAGATTCTGGATGTTTACCACCCATGCTAACAAATAAAATAACTTTTCTTCATAGAGAAACTTGAAAGTTTTATCCATTGTATGTAAATTTGTATGAATGAGACATCCAATTATGGAATATTATGCTTATTTTCAATGCATACAACAGTTCAGATTTCATTTTATTAATTAAAAAATATTTTCCTTGTAATATAGCTTTTAGAAATTGAATTTCTGTCACTTGATATTTGGGTCTTTTCAATTTTATTTACAAAACGAAGCCAGCAATGTATCTTGTAACTACTTCATAAAAATTAGGACCAAGTAAGACTATTTATGATTGAATATTTTGGATCATTTACACACAGTATAAAACCAGCTAATACTAACATCAAATAACATATATACTTACAAGGTAGAGATCTAGGGCATGCATTAAAAAAAATAGAATTTTAAGAATTTTCTTCTATTAGATTTTCTTGTTATCTTAGAAAATAATGAGTGGTCTTGATTTATCAAATGTTTTTTTCTTCAATATTTCATTCTGTTAGAGTAGACTTGGGCAGTTTGTATCTTGAGAGATATGCAATCTCTTTGGATAAAATGTAACCACAATGATTATCCACATTAAGCCATACATTTTGCAGAAAAATGGAAAACATAAATGCAGTTTCTAAAACGTTATACTCTTGGGAGCCACAATTTTTCTCAATTGCATTTTCTTTTTCTAAGATATTCAAACTACTTAGAGGGGATATTGTTCTGTGCATTTGAGTGAGATAAATTGTTCATGTAAGTAGATGATCCCAGAATGCACTTAGATGGATAACAACAAAGCAAACACACACACACACACACACACACACACACACACACACAGCACCTGTATCTGAACAAGCAAACCAATATTTTAAAGAACCAGGGCATTTAATAAGATGATTAGCAAAATGCAGTCCACTTTTGTTGCTATCACTGATACATTTTAGATAGAACTGTTACACATACACTGATTGATAATGTGGAGATGTAGAAAAAGTTATAAAAGGAAGAAAAGCGGTCATGAGGAGAGATCTATTGAAGTAATATCAGTAGCAGCAAACTTAAGCTATACAACATGAAGGACATATTAATTCAGCTTTCTCACTCTCCTGCATTACAAACTAGGTCCAGTCATATGTGATGGAACACAGGAGCAGACAAATAGTGTGGTATCTGAATTTCTATGTTCGGTGACTTTGAGTAGTAACTGGCATGAATTTCACTCAATAGAAGGATGTATGAAGACCATAATTTGCAAGTCCAATGAGAGAAATTTTGGATGGTAGGTACAGACACTATCTCAAACCTTTCATATACAGCAGTAGGATCTCGGTTTTATTCAGGGAAATTATTTACCTGCTCAGATCACCTTGCAGCCGTGAGTAGGCATGTAACTGATGCTGAACAGTGAGAAGGAAGTGAGAGTCTGTTTGATGAACAAGCTTTACATCTTTTTATGCTCAGAAAGAAAACTACTCAGCTGGCTACCACTTGGCTCAGACCTTTTCTTCTTTCTCCTTTACAAAGATGGGTGCAATAGTAAGGATGGTTGCACAGAACATCAGAAGGAACATGGGTCAATAATGACATTCTCCAGCATCCGACTCAACCCTGTACGCTCTTCCTTCGGACTTTGATTCAAGTAATAACAAATAACAACATTTATTTTATTAAACTGCCATAGTCAATTTTTTATTGTAAGTAACTAGACAAAGTCTTTTGGAGTGGAGAATGCGTCACTATGAGCAAGTGCTTCTAATATCATACAGCGTGCACTCTGCCCAGGGGAGATAAGTTCAGGTAATAAGCACTAAATTACCCACATAGAAAAATACTTTCCAATTATTCGCCAGTCTTGACAACTTCAAGGAAGAAAGTCTCTATTTAGTGCTAGTAGGTCCTAAGCTGCTTTCTGAAACCTGTTTTCCCTTGAGAGAAAAAAACAAAACAAAATAAAACAAAACTGAACTTCAGGCTCAGAATTTTGCTAATCATCATTATATAGCTAAAATTTAATAGCATGTCTTATTGCCATAAAATCTGGTTTATAGTTTTAAATTATACCCAGGGTTAATGATTTTCCATTCGTAAATTTGATCTGAAGTTTCCTTATAAAATAAATGTAAATAAAAATGTAAATTGATTTAAATAAATAGATTAAGTAAGTACAATTAAAAATCACACAGAGGAAAAAATATGAAAAAGGGCAATGGCATACCAAGACCAGAATTTGATAAATTGAGTCCTAGGTATATAACATTCTGGTTATAGACTTATAAAATAATTTCAGACTCATTTAGACTGGACACATTTTGTTTGACATTTTAAAGTTACCACCTGTTCCTTAGACAAAAAACTAATATCTAGAATAAATAAATAAATAAATAAATAAATAAAATCAACCCAACCAATCCAAAATGGGGCATCGGAAATGAATGCTTACTTCTCAAATAAAGACATACGAATGGCAAATAAATATATGAAAAAACGTGTTCAACATTACTGGTCATTGCAGAGATGCAAATTCAAACAATGCTGAGACTTCACCTCATTCCGGAAAGAATTGCTATTAAGAAATCAACCAATAACAAAACCTGGAGGGGTCGTGGGGGAACGGGAACCCTTCTCCCCCATGTTGATAAGAATGTAGTGATAGCGCAACCACCGTGGAAATCAGCGTGGAGATTCCTTAGAAAACTACGATTAGAGGTTCCCTTTGACTCAGACATTCCCCTTCCCGGTAACTTCTGGAAAGAATTAAAAGTATCATAACACAGCAATATATACACACCCATGTTTCTGGCAGCACAGTATGTAATAGCTAAATCTGAGAAACAGCCCAAATGCCCATCAAATGAAGAATCGATAAAAAAAGATGTGTGTGTGTGTGTGTGTGTGTGTGTGTGTGTGTGTGGATGTGTGGATGTGTCGTGTGTATTAATACAATGTGATACTACTCATAAAGAAGGGAAAACTTGAGACATTTCTAGGTAAATGGATGCATCTTGAGAACTTTCTCTTTGGTGAAATAAATCTGACACACGTGTGTAATCATCACATTATTTCTCTGGTGTGAGAGACTGACAGTGTAAATAAAGACCAAAATGTATATTAGATATTATGAAATGGCAAGAAAATGCTTAAATGGGAAGGGGAACTAAGGAAGGGTGAGGAGGAAAGGAAAGAAGGGGAAAGGAAAACAAGAAAAATGGAAACAAAGCTTTTATAAAATAGGGGAAGAGGTGTTAAAGGAGGATAGGGGAGTGGGACCAAAAGGTGAATTAAAATATATCTTGTATAGGTACAAATTCCTTATGATGAACATTAGCATCATGCATATGTAAAATGTACCAATAAATTTAATGAGTGAAAAGAATTTAAAAATTAAGTTATCTTGACAGATTGTAACTTGTTAGTCAAATGCCTTTTAGTACCAACTACCAGTCAAGTAAGAAAAATCAATATGCAAAATTTCTTCACCTCCCACTTTGCCTGGAGTCAATCAGAATTTTGTCGCCCTACTAAGATATCATATGCACTCACTTAAAAAAAGACTCAATCCAAATTTCAAACTTTGTCATCCTAAAAAATTCCAAATGTTTTCTAACCAAGTGATCAGTCAGTATTGGTATATCTTGAGTTTTGCAGAGAAGAGCTCAAGAAACATTTTCAAGCTATAATTCCAGGTGTAACACCTAGGAGCATGTGTTTGACCACTTGAAAGTTATAGCTTCACAGCAAATGCTAAGTATCACTGCACAACCCTCTCTCAACTGACTTCTCTACAATTTATTTTCACCATCAAATTGGATTACTCATCTAAATGCATTTTGCTGTGGAAAGTTCCCCTTGTTTGAGAAGTCTAAGGTTCTAGTTATGTGGTATCATTTTATGTGTAAATGAAATCAAATTGTATAGGAAGTTCAAAACTTTGATATAGGGGAAAGGAAAATTTAGATTTTGATGTTCTCCATATTTATTGCAATACTCACATAATTAGCTCAGTAAATATAATATTTAGAGCTGTTACAAAGATTCACTCTGGATATTTTATTATGAAAGTGCTGTCTGCATAAACTGTGTGACATTCTTCTTGGCTATAGTCACTGTTCCTTAGAAATATAAAAGTCACAGTAGAATCACTAGCACGGAATGACAGTGGATCACTCCATAGGAAAGAACACCGCTTTGCATGGTAGTATACGCCTGTAATCCCAGCACCTGGGAGGCTGATGCAGGAGGATCACCCTGAGTTCAAGGCCAGCCTATGCTATATAGTTCATGGCCAGCCTAGAATAAACAGGGAGACTGCCCCAACAAAACAATACAAAGCAAAACAAAGTGAAAAGAACATAAAACAATAACATAAGGATGTGAGAACGATAATGGAAATTTCTCTTGTACCTCGGATTTGCAGTTCCTCTCACAAGATGTGGCCAGTTACAGAGAAGGATGGGAGAGCCGGTGAGGCTCGTGCAGTGGCCAAGTGCACAGGCAGCATGGGGACATCTCCATCTTCAGAGTCTGAAGCGCAAGGGTGCAATGGAGGACTAGATATATTTTCCAGATCGTGAGCTCCAAGATCACACCTTAATTCTAAAATATTCTAATTGAAATACCCAGGTGAGAGAGGAACATGCACTAAACAGGACGATATGGGTTGACGGGGGGTAGGCAATACCGTGCCCACACTGGGTACCCTGAGTGTTGGATGTCCAGACACTTGGTGGGAAAAAGCTCTAGCAATCCAGACTGATCCCCACCATTCTTGGCTGGGCCAACACAGGCCAGGCTACATGGACTATTCTGGATCAATCCAATTCATCACGGCCTCATCTTCATTCCAAAATTTTTATAAGTAGGTCAAGTGACAGGATCTATAAAATTGGGAACTTGGACACATATCTGGAAGGATGGTGGTAAATCACAATCATTATTCTGAAGAAAATAGTTTAGGAGAAAGCATCACTCGCAGCCAGAAAAGGAAGGGAAGCAACCTGGTGGGTGTGTGCTCAGGGGTATCTCCCATACCAACAAGAATGACAAACGGACCTCTGCTTTTGTGGAGAGCTTACCATACCCCCAGTAGGCGGGGAGTGGCTCTTTGTCTAGAATATCTTAAACCTAAGTTACCGGTTGGAGCACTGTTTAAATACTACTCGTTGTCTACTCAGAGGTAATATTGCCCTACTGCATCTGAAAATATTCTACAGTAATGATATAATTCAAACTCAGCTGGGTGTACTCTGTGAATATGAATGCCAGCTGTAAAAAAGATATAATACATAGGAATAGACGAGAACAGCAGGTTTTTTTAAACCTTTGTTTCACATAAAACAGGCATTGCTGAGTAAATGTGGTAGTGCCCAGACTGTTGGGAGGCAGAGGTAGTTTGGAATATTTAAACAATAACTGACACTGTCTTCAAAGCAATAAATGGCTCCCATATTGAAGCCACATACTGTGATGTTTACTTAGAGGTTGGCTTGATGATAGACTTTGTACTACGTTCAGGAGAGAAATGTAAGCATTTGAAAAATGCTTCTCACCAATACTATTGTTAAAGCTGAGGCAGCCACTGATTTCTGACTTGAATTTTGCTTTTACTGAGAAAGTAGAATTAAAAGGTTTAATTGATTTCGAGTTGATCAGCACTAATCCAATACATTTGGTAACTAATGGATAACATAGAAATGTGTTCGTAGAGATATTATAGCTAAAGAAGGAATAAACTTTTTTTTAATATTTAAAGGAGAATGTTCTGGCATTCATATAGTCTCTGCTATTCCATTTGAAATAAAATCTGCATTTTATCTACATTGTTTTATGTTCTGATAAAAAATTAACCCCTTTCCTGGAAGTTAGACAAGTATGTGTGTCCAAAGAAATCGAGGAACTTGCCTAGGTGAAATAGATAGGGCTCCATATTTCAAGAGAAAACATGACATTCCTGCCTACCCGTTGGGCTGATTGTCAATTGAAACTCAGTTTATTCAATATATCTGGGTTTTCTATGTGTAAAGTTAAATTCTGCAAATATACCAAATTCTTAGTGTCAAGAATATGAGAATCAAGGTGTGGACAATCTAAACTGATATCCAAAAAGTGCATAAAAATCATGGCTGCAAGTGAAAATTAACAACATAGATTGAATACTTCAAGGGCTACACAAACCAGAAGTAAGTGTGATCCACTGACACTCCACGGTAATATCAGGACTCCAAAAATTGACTGTTTTCTACATCTTATTGGAGCCAATTACATATTTAAAAAAACGGCAGTGGAGCAAAATTTAAGTTTGAACTTTAGATGTATCTTTGGTGAAAATAAGAATGAAAATCTGGCTTGGAATATTCTTAGAGTGCTCATTGACCCTTGCTGTTCCTCTGAAGCTATAATGTATTAGATGCTGTGAATTTAATCCATCTAAAGCTCCTAAGTGTATCATCTATCTCTCTCTAACTCAATTTGGGCAGCTCTCTCTTTCTCTGCTGAGACTATGAAGATCCTTTTAAAGCCTCTGTCATTCTCAGAACATGAAGACATTTCACATCTTCTTTCAAACGGCCATATCTATTTTAGGAGCAGCTATATCCTGCTATGTAGAGCTTCTTGTAGGCAAATAGAAGTTAAGTGGACATCTTTGAAACCAATTCATTTTTCTTAAGTTTTTTATATCCATGATATTAACACAAAAATACAATCTGTACCTAAGATACTCTGTTATTCATACTTGGCTATAATGAGACAAAATAATGTTTTGGGTTTTTTTTTGTTTTTTTGAGACAGGGTCTCACTATGTAGTTGAGACTGACCTGGAACTCACTATGTAGCCCAGGCTGGTCTCGAACTCACAGTGATCCTCCTGCCTCCGCCTCCCGAGTGCTGGGATTATAGTCGTGCGCCACCACGCTCAGCGAGACAAAATCATTTTATATTTATTCCAAGGAAATCAAATGTCAAACTAATGGCAAATATCCAGACAAGAGCTACCGCACAAACTTTGAAAAATCCAGTGAAACTTCTTTTAATGAATAATTACTTAGCCTCAGGTTTTTAAATACATACCCTTAAAGGAAATGTGTATAAATAAAGTACTAAGCAAAAAATTTCAAGAGACAGTTGTGTTGTTGTTCAGAGCAGTTGCCCGTCCGTCTCCTTCACTCACTTTCAGGCTCTACACCATAGAGACTTTACCAGGAAGTTGTCCTTTTCCACAAAACTCTGCATGGTGTGGTCTGCGAATGCTGGTCAATCCTCATGTGCCTCTCTGTTTTACACATCTTTTCCTACTTTATTTCTTCTGCTTCCTGTCATCCTCCTTGTGTCTTCAACTTTACGGTTGCCGTAACATGACAGAACTGTACAGGCAAAGCTTTCTCCAAAAAGGGGAATGGATAGTTGATATGATGAGGGTTCACTGCTGAACAGGTAAGCTTATTTTGCCTCCTCTCTATTCTGTGCCCATCTCTACAGGACAGGCTTCTACTTACGTTCCACTGGTGCAAAGCCCCTCCTAAGGATTACAGCAGGACAGCAAGAACACTCACACGGTTCTTAATTTGAGAAAGTACAGTTTTCTCTCATGGTTTCCTCTGGTTTTAGGGAGCCCATATCTGTAAATCGCTTCTAAGCATCAATCATTCAAATGATCTCAATTCTCTCCTTTCCTTCACTTAATCATTCCCCAGAGGGAGAAGAGAGGTCTCTTATATAGATCTGATTTATTGGCTTCTGAAGGAAAGAAAGAGAACAACAACAAAAAAATGTTGGCTGTAGGGAGTCACTAAAAAAGGACTAAGTCAGGGATTTCCGAGTGGATTCTTTTTTCAGCTAGCCTTTACCAGTGCTACATTTCCTTGAAACTCAACTGCAGTCTCAACAGTCCTTTCCAACACCCCTAAAAGTCCCTGTCTGGAACACAGTGCTCACCACGATGCTGACTCTTGACAGGGTGTGCAGCCTTCAAGTAGCAGCGCTTTAGAGACCAGACACCAAGGCTGCCTTATGACCATGCTAGATTAGACATGAGAAAGTCTCTTAATAAGTCCACTTCCTTATTCTCATCTCCAGCAGTGACACAATATCTCATAGGCCCTAAAAGTTGATGATTTATCATCTCCAATTTTACATTTATGACAAGAGAATTCATCATACAGCCCAATATATTTGAAGCAGGATCTCTCCATTATCTCAGTGACAAAAAAATGTCTAAGTTCTAACCTCAGCGGAACCTTTGAAAATGGAAAATATCATGATGACATAGTACTGGAGACAAACAGAAGTGTTCTGCACAGGCTAATAATTTAGCACTTTCCCAAGCAAACCACGTTTACCTATGTACAGACATTTATTTTGTGAAGTTAAGGGACCACGCAGAGGTCTCAGTGACATGTGCGATGTCTGTTGACATCGGTGTGTGTCAAGGACTTTTTCGACTTGCACATGCCCTTGGTCAGAAAACTCAACCTAGGCATGTAAGTGCAGCAAAGCCCTTATTTTTGGTTTCCTCCTTACTTGTGACTCTCTTTATTTTATTAGTTTTTAAGAGGAGGAAGAAGTTATTGAGGGAAAGAAAGCTTCTGTCTAATAGAGACAGAGGGGGCCAGAAAGTGGGTTGCCCTGTGACTCCCTTTATAATGTGCTAAGAAGTATACCAGGATGGTGCTCAGGATTTCCGTCTCTTATGTCCATTCTCTGTATGATCCTTGCGAGTGTGGGTGTCCTTTTAAAGTATGGTTTGGTATTGCTCCCACTGTTAATTTATGTTTTATGGTAAAGGGAAAGTAGAGAGAAAGTGATTTGATTTGATCTAATCAGGTGAGTCGTTTAGAAAAGCAGAACCTTTTCTCTAGCTGGTCCCAGAAGAGGAAGTCGCACACACATGTGGGGGCATGCACGTGTGCACACACACACACAAACACACTCAAACTCATGTGAAAGAGGGCAAATAGCCAGGTTATGAGCAATGTGTGGAACCACCCATTGAACTGCACCCAGGCCTAGCTGCTGAGCCTCAACTGCTAAGTCATGAAGAAAAGCAGAGCTAATGTTCAAGGAATTGAATTCTGTTGGTAACGAGTGATCTTAGAAGATTAACCTTCAGCCCCAAATGAGCTCATAGCCCCAGCTGATGTTGGGAGTTCAGATCAATGAGAGACTAAGCAGGCTAGTTGCTGCCTCATCTAGATTTCTGACCTTCAAGTACTATGAGATAATAAATTTATACTGATTTAAGCCTCTGAATCAGGGGCAATGTTTTTATATTCTAGAAAACTAACACATAGGGAGACAAATTTATGTTTTTGCTGTTATTCAGATAAGCATACATAGGATATCTAATTAGGTGGAACCTGGTGATATTCTAGCAGCCTTTATGAATCTATATGTTGGGAAGATTCTTATTTGGTCATTTCGTCCTCTGATGCCAGGACCCACAACCCTGATTATAGCCGAAGCAGGCTGTAAACTGCAGTCTGTACAGAGTTAACCCCACAGTTGGTTTGTTTATAGAAATGAGTCCAGTTGAAGCCTACATGACAAAGTCAGAGTAACTCCCACCCAAATTCCATTGCCATAATGTAAACCTTAATTAGAAGGATAATGTTCTAATTACAACCACATACTTTGTCTATTCTGTTCCTAATTTGAGAATGCTTTGTCTTTTTCCTTTACAAACCCGGTTTCCATTAGCTTCCATGGAAGCTGCAGGATTGAATGTCCTTGAACATAGGCCCACCCTTGCATGCTGCTTGCCTTTACCCCAGTTGGTTACTAATAAGAATCAGTGTCTTGGACAGACCAGCACCTTTGATGAATGAGCAGTATTGGTTGTCCTGGCTCCCTTGTTTATCTGTCTCTTTTAATTTTTTCTTCAGTTTTGCATCATACACTACGCAAGAGACTAGAGCCTCTTGCAGAGGTTTCCAGCAATGTTTCAAGGGTTCCTAATAATCTGACACAAAAATTTCCTTCACACCTTAGAGAATATAAAGTCCAACAGGAGATGGGCTGGGAAATTCCTATGGTGTTTTTTTTTTTTTTCTTTTGGTTGTTGTGGTTGTTTTGAAAATGTTTTTGAGCCTTTTATCTTCCAGACATTGTACGATGGCAGCCTTTTCACCTGAGTGAAGAAGCACAAAATTTTATTAGAGTTCTTTCACCTGTCAGCTGAGAGACTGGGGATAAATTATTGCCTATTGTGCTCAGCTTTCTTGATCATTAACTGAATGTAGAAGGTTAGGAAAAGTATAATAGTTCACATGCAACAGTTCCCGGGAGACAGGAAATACTCATAATTTTAGTATTTTCTGTGCTGAGATGGGCATGGTAAGGCATCATTTTGAATTTCATTTTATTGTGGCTGTAAATATGTATTATGAATCCACCTCTTTATAATTGTTCCAAATTTTTTTTTTTTTGCAGTGCTAGGGACCAAACACAGGGTCTGAAGACAAAAGATGAATTATATTGCCAGCAATTAATTATCCCACACTTTAAAGAAAATTGACCTCCTGTGTCTTCCTGTATGATGAGACCAAATGACCATCAATTTTGTATTCTCTAAATATGAACAGCTCCGGAAGCTGTGATGTAGCTATTGCTTTACTTTGTGGCAAAGAAGAAGACTTTTCCTTCACTGTTATCATCATAGGAGAAATGTTTCTGCTTTTTTCAATTCTGTCTTGGGAAATTTAAAAGCCAGTCTTTCAAGAAACAATGTCTAAAACTAGGTGGCATTTATAAAGTTGTTTCTACAGAAAACTGTGTTAAATGTCTATTTACAACTTTTATACAGAAACACCATTGTTTATACCCTTTATTTTGAACAATAAATACATGTATTATTCACAAACTAATTATGTACCTGGATGTGTATAATACTGTTTAAAAAATTTAAAAACCTGAAAAATATGAAAGGGAATTAAAGCTGCCTACTTAACACACATGATTTGTAGAATTATTTTGGAGTTCTTTTTGTTATAGATATATTTTTTTCTTAAGTACATGCTATATTTCATAGTTCAGTGTTGCTATAGATTAGAATTATCATTGGCTCTTACCCTTATGGAAAATGTTTTAGTAGTATATTTACAATGAGTGATGTTTCTTAGTTCACTTGTTTTCTTTCAATTTTTCAAATTTATTTCACCTGTAGCATTTGACTTACGTGAACTCAAAGACTTCACAAAAATTGAAGTAGCATTTGTAATGCTCACCATGTAGAGCGACGAGCAGAGAGACACAAAGAGAAGCACGAAGGAGTGGAAGTTACTTGCCAGAGATGAACATGAGCAGTTGACCTTGTGTCGCGGGGGAACGACATGACAGAGTAGGGCACACCCAGCACATTTGTTGGGAGCAACTGCTTTCTGATATTTCCATCCCATCTCTGAGAGGCGAACGAGGTGAGCCGTGTCTTCCCCTGTGTACATTATCTTAGCAGGGAAGGCACCTAAAGCCATGTAAACTGAGACCTCCAGAGTCTTTTTATTTAACCATTTTGGAATTGCTTGCCTCCATCCTAGGGTGATAGGCCACAAGACAATGAGTTTGGAAGCATGGTACATCATGTAGAACATGCCCTTTGGTTTGGGATTTAGGTTTGTGGGGAACAGACTGGCTGAGCTGTTTGTCATTTCAGGGTGGATGATAAGACAGAAAGAGAGTGGTATGTATAAGTTGATTCACTTTACTAGAATAATAGTTATGTTTAGATCTAAAAATAAAACTGCTGTGTCTATTTTTGGGTATGCATTTAGTAAAAGATGATTAGATGACTTCACATTTAATAGTGAGTTTAAAATGAAAAGGCAAGTTTAGTGAGTTGCATCATTAGCTGATTAAATAAAATGTTAACTGAAACATCACCATCAAGCATATGGACCAATCTAATTAGGTGATTACTAATTCAGCTTTAGTGCTGAGTACCTTTATGGTGAACATCAATTTCAGCTTAATATGAAGTTCTTCCTGCTTCTCTGTCATCACAGAAAACAAGGCTTGTCAATTGGGGAACTAAAAAAAAGAATAAATGAACATTAGATTAAAACTTTTACTGACAATCATTTCCAAGTGCCCAAAAGTAAAAACTGCACAGGGCATATTCATTACAAATAAGGAGCCAACTCTTCTACCCAAGGAAAATGACATCTTGTAACTATTTCAATATCTTTCTTCATCCAAATCCATGTCATCAGTGTAAAACTCTTTTCAAAGCTAGTAAATTACCCTGTACTGTACTCTTCTACAGATGTAGAGACAAATAAATATCAGCATTTCTTACCTATTGCTCTGTATTGGACAAGAGAGCCACACTAGTAATTTGTGATTAATGATAGAAGAGGGTCACCATTGGTCATTATAAGGGGGGAAGAGATAAAACTCATATAAATCAGATATATCTGAGTCTCTGTTGGATAATTTGAAGTTAGAGATGGTAAATATGGATTAGAGCAATGTAAACTAGAAGGACTTTTCTCTGCCTTTCTCACTTACCTTACTCAGTATTTTAAAAAATTTACATCTTTATTTCATTTCCAATTTCTTTCCCATTTTATTGGATTCCTTCTCTCCCCATGAACCCCTCCATTTCCCTTTCCTCTGTGTCCCAGTGACACTATCCATGCAGCAACAATGGCCTGGCAGTCTAATGACTAATGATTTCATTAATTCTCAGGATACATATTCATCTGAAACATCTATACATGGTATGAGAAATGGTATATACATGGTATAAACATCTATAAACGGTAATTATTTCTTCAATCCTACACGTGGAAAACTTGAGCTACAAAAATGACGCAAACTTTTCTAGGGTTAAACAGAAAATGGAGGTGTCAAGATGAGAATGAATGAAACTCAAGAATTAGATTTTCAAATACTTCGTGTTATTTAGAATTACCTCGTACTTCCTTAATAGGCTTATTATTGGAACAGAAACTGTCAGATTTCATGTAGAAGTACAACTGCATACGTATTCTAAGGCAATATGGTATACATGTATTTATTTGTATTTATTTATTTTTGGTACCGGGGATCGAACTCATGTCCTTAGGCTTGCAAGGCAGGAGGCTGAACCACTGAGCTAAATCCCAGGCCCCTGTATACATTTAAATGTTGTAATTATAGAGATTTCAATATATAAAATCTTCTGTATTTAGTTGTTGTTACATGCATTTTCATTCACTACTGTTGTAATGTTATGAAACAAAAATGCAATTCACAGATTCTCTGTGCACGTTTGTGTGCATCTCGTGTGTGTTTCTGTGTGTGATGTTTAGCCTGAGTATCACTGCTATTTAAATGTTTGACTATTCTACACAGATTAGTAGTAATTAGCATGACAGACGAAGCACGAATGCAGCACTTTTATGCCTCAGGCTGAACTAATTTAGTGTTAAGCATCAATCTAATATCCATAAATAGATAAAGAGTTGTTAGCAAATGTTTAAGACAGGAACATGTTTATAATGTATTGCCTAGCTTTAGTAAGACTGACTTTTGTTGTTTGGGATAATACTGATAAGGACAAATGTGACTGTAAATGAAACTTGATAAGAAAGTTAGTATCCAACAATCCATAGTTGTAAAGTTGGAACTCGTCCTTTCTTATAAACATTAATGATTTTTGGTACAATAGCTATTCATTCAATCAAGAAAATGACCATGAGTTTTACAGAATGTTGAATTCAGAATCTCTATATAATATTCATTTATAAACAGTACAACTTTCTCCCCAAGCATAAAATAAATGCATCACAGGCTTCATTGAGTCCCAGACCAATGCCCTTTTCATGACTTTACTGTAGAGGAAGGACAACTTAAAGGACATTAGTAAAAAGACATTCACATCCAGGCTGCCTTGTTGGACAGACCACCTGTTACACCTGAGGACTTAAGTGAATCACTTAAACTCTCTCTCAAAATAATCTAGCCCTAAGATTTTTTTTTTTTTTTTTTTTTAGTGGGCATTGAATTCAGGACTTTGTGCTTGCAAGGCAGGTGGCAGCACCACCTAGCTAAACCCCTGGTGAGGTAATATCATCTTTGTTAGTTACTTTCTCATTGCTGAGACAAAATACTCCACACCCACAGTTGAAGGAAGAAAAGTTTATTTGGCTCACAGTTTGTAGAGGTTTCAGTCCTTAACTGTCTGGCTCCAAGGCAAGCTGGCATGGCAGATAGGTATTGCAGGGGAGAAACAGTTCATGAGAAGCGGAAGGTAGCGAAGAATGCAAGGAACAACCACAGTTTTTCATGTCCCTTATATCTTATATAGGCTGCTGAGGGCAGATAACACTAACACCCCTAATCCCAGCGCCCTTGATCGTAGCATTGTACCATGAATCAATACCAGCACCACACACTCAAGATCTAGCTGTCTCTGAAAAAGCGCCCCCTATGACTGCACAAGGCTTTGGGAGGACATCTAGACACAAGGTAAAACAAAGCCCCCACCCCCCAAAAAACTCGTACAAATCCTTTTATGCAAACAGCATTTAGTCCATCTCTAAGAGTTGCCAAAGTCCTAAATTATTCAGCATTGCTGAAAGGCCAAGTCCAAAGTCTTCTCTGAGATTTAAAGCAAACTCTTAGTTTCAAGCTCTTGTACAAGAGAAAACACAATTAAACACTTTTAACATTCAATGGCATAACATAGACATTCTCATGCCAACAGTTAAAAATTTTTACAAAGGAGGATGGCAAAGAATAGACCAAAAGAAAACCAAACTCAGAGGGGCAAACATTAAATCCCAGAGTTTGACTTCAAGCATCCCTGGCAATCTGTGGCAAGATGTGAATACCAGAAGGCTTGGGAGGCTCTGCCCCTACATCACTTTCCGTAGTTGCAGCTCCCAGGCTTCTCTCTCGGGATGGTTCTGCTCCCTTCTAGCAGTTTTCCTCACATAATCCATGTTCCTGGCTTCTCCCCACTTCTAGGGTCTCCGCTGTACCTTCAGCTTCACACTCTCAGCTTTACCTGCTTCCCTTGTGGGGCACACTGCCTGGCCTCCTAGGCCTTCTTCTGAAATGTAGGTGAAAGCCTCTCTGACTTCACAAGTCTTGCGTTCTGCATGCGTCTAAAACTAGCACCATGTAGGTGATTCTAAGGCCTGCCACCGGCTGGAGCCGTACACAGGCTTCCTTCATTCTTACCTACAGGGTCAAGTGCCTACAAATGAAATCCCAAGGAAGAACTTCCCTATAGTACTTCCATTCTGCAGCATGGTGATCTGTGGCTCTCACATCAGCTTCCTTTCTGGTCACACATCCAATATTTTTAATCATTCTATTGAGCTCTTTGCTCTTGATTCTCAAAATAAATCTGGATAAAAGTCCCCAACAGTACTCATACCACCACCTCAACATTAGATTGCCTTGAAATTTCTTCTGCAAGATTAGTTGGTCTGCTGCCCTTAACCTTGGTCTCAGGTAAAGTCTCTGGACACAAGCAGAGTGCAGGCAAACTTTCTGCCAAGGTATAACACAAATTGTCTGGAGTCCAGCAGCTGTTGCAGTCATTTCTCCACAGCAGAAACCTCCCAAACCTGGTCTTTACCAGTACATTCCTGTCAGCCTTCTGGTCTTCTGAGCTCTGATCGGAATCTCCCATCAAGTACTGCCCAAGGCTGTACTTTTTCAGCAGGCATCTCTGAAACTTTTCAAATTCTTTTCATAAGCCAGTTCCCAAGGTTCCTGAACCAAGTGGTCAGGTATAGTCACAGCAACAAGGCCACTCCTGGTAGCAAATTCTCTGTTATTTATTTTCTCATTACTGAGGCAAAATACTCAACAAACAAAGTTAAAGGAGGAAAGGTTTATTTGGGTCACAATCTATAGAGATTTCAGTCCTTACTCGGCTTGCTCCAAGGCAGACTGGCATGGCAAACAGATATTACAGATGTGAAATGGTTCGTGGCAAACAGAAGATAACAAAGCAAACAAGGGATAACCACAGCTCTTTCTATTTTACATCTTATTCATGCTTCTTAGGACAATAGCACTCACACTCTTAATCCTAATCCCCTGGATCCTAGCATTACATCATGAATCAATCCCAGCATCTAGATCCAGCCAACTCTGAAAAAGCTCCATCTATGACTGCATGAAGCTTTGGGGGACATCTGGACACAGCCATAATATATGCCTGTTCAGGTCACAAGAATTTTTAAGTGTATTATTGGTTCTTTATTATTAAGACAGATTAATAATGGGCTAATCCAAAATACAATGTTAAAAATAATGATGACCACATGCTAATGAAAGCAAATTAGACTAATAAACAATTACAGCAAAGATGCAGAGTACAAGATCAACAGACAAAATCAACTGTACAGTATAGAGGTCCATTTAGTTTTTCTACTTCTTTATGACTTGGTCTGGGAAGAACCTGTATTTCTCAGATTCATCACATTCCATTTTATCTCAGTTATCTCTTTTTTGGTGCATAATTGTCCATAGTATTTTCTTATATATCATTTTTATTTCTGTGGAATTAGGAGTAATGTCATCACTTTTTTAAATTTCTGAATCTTCTTTTATGTTCTTCATTCATTTAACTAAAGATTTGTCAGTTCTATTGATCTTGTCAAAGACTCAACTCTTGGTTTTATTAATTTTTTACTCTTATTTTTTCTAAATTCATTTATTTCTGTTCTAATTTTTATTATTTCCTTTTCTCTGCTAGCTTTAAGATTAGTAGTTTGTTTTTTTTTTTTCTTGTGCCTTTCATTGTTTAGTTAGGTACCTGACTTGAGATCATTTTGGTGTATTAGTGTACTGCTAAAATTTCTGCATTAAAAATGTTAAGCTGTATCCTACCAGTTTTGGCATATTGTTGCTGTTTTCATTTTTATTTATTTCTAATTATTTTCTGGTTTTCTTTGTTATTTGACATTTGATTGGTTGTTTAAAAGTATAGTGTTTAATATCCACAGATTGGTGAATATTCAAGTTTTACTTTGTTTTCCATTTATAACTTCATTCTGTTGTAGTGGGAGAAAATGTATATTTTCTTAGATCTTTGGAAACACAACAAATAGTATTTTCTGCAAAATTTCCCATGTGCACTTGAGAATAATGTGGCTCTTTCCATTGAGAAGAGTGTATGGGTAGTTAAGAAAAGTGTTCTGTGTGTCTATTATATCTTCTTGATTTAATGTAGTATTTAAAATCTCTGCTTTATTTTCTGTCTCACTATTCTATATATTATTGAGAGGCAAGTTTTGAAGTTTCCACCTCTTATTGTAAAATTATCACTTATCCTTTCAATTTGTTAGCTTTTGCTTCATATATTTTGATGGTCTGACATGAATTGTGTTAAGGTTTATAATTGTTTTATCATCTTGCAATGTTGAACCTTTTATCAACATGTGATGTCCTTCCTTGAATCTTATCAATTTTTAATTTAAAAACTATTTTGTCTAATGTTAGTCTAGACATATAATTATTTTTTGGTTTCTATTTGATTGGAATGTCCTTTTCTGTCCTCTCACTTTCAATCCATTTGTGACCATGGATCTAGTCTCTTCTAGAGTATGTATAGTTGCATTCAGAGGATGTAAACAATGTAATAGAACAACTAAGATTTGAATAGATATTTCTACAATGAAGATATGGGAAATTAGCAGGTGAAATGTCTTGACATCACTTTGTCAATGCAAATCAAAACCAGGTGGAAGTGCAACTTCACATCTACTAAGCCTTGCTAAAAAAATTGAAAGGAGGGCATAAAATCAGAAAATATTTATGCATATTATGGAAATAATAATAAGAGAAGCATTGCAAGGCCAAGGAGATTATTTTGCAGTGCATTAATGACAAGGTGTCTATGACATAATGTCTTTTATTGTAGAAAATTTGTTAAATTTTAACAATCACCATGTTTGATTCCCCCATGCATCAACATTTAATATGCTCCATCAACTCTTGGCACTACTAGAGTTTCTTTGAAAAGAGTATAGGTGCAATTAGAATGTAAAAGTGAATCTATGCATAAAATAGCCGATATCAGTCTGACAATTATAGACTAAATTTCATAAGTTCTGTATTTAACTCTTTAAATACCTTTCTTACTGGTAGTTTGAAAAGCTCTACTTTCAGGCAAATTTAGTTTATATGTACTCCTGAAGGTCTCAGCACTTGTAGTCTTTTACAGTTGAAAGTTTAACAAAATTTTGGGGATAGCCTCAGAAAAATTGAACAGTGCTATGAAAAATGGCAGAATCCATGTCAAACTAATTCCAAATACAGAAAGACTTTTCAGGGCCAGCCCCAGATCAGACAAATTTGTCACCTCAAGCTGGCCAAACCTTAATCCGTTGGACCCTATCTTTGAATGGAAATGTTTCAAATGATCTTAGAATCTTTAAAAATGAAAAGACTGAGAAAGCATAGGCTGAATGATCAGTCTCTGCTGCCTGCTAATTCTTTGGAAGAATTTGTATTTGTTTCATGTATATTACAAACTAAGGGTGAAATTTAGAGGTTTCCTACAAAAGGTGAAAACTACTAGATGAATATATAACCTCCATACAGGCTAAAGATGTAAATTAAAAGGATTCCAAATCTTTACTAGCCCATGTCTGTCTTACATATGACATTTCAGCCTAACTTTGTAATTCCTTCTCTCTCTGCTTTTCTTGAAATAAACATTGGCTTTCAAAATTTTATCAGTGATTGTCTCTATTGTTTTGTAATAATCCTCTCAAACACTTTTAGCTACATTCAGAAAATTTATTCTCAAATTTTGCAATTAATATGATTTCTTCTGAATCCATTTCCACATAATGATAAATATAGTGATAGTTAATAAATAGAATTTGGCAACCTGAAGTATTGTGGAGATGTAACTGGTCCCTCATCTCACTTAGAAACATCTCAGAAACAGCTGTATGGATACAGTAACCTGTGTAGGCTACTTTTGGGTTAAAAAAAGACTACAGTCTACTCAGTGTCAATCCTTATGCTCAGACTATCAATCCGATTCCTACAGAAGGAGCAAGAATAAAGAAATAAACATTTCTCTAGTGCTATTTTAATATCAGTCATCATGTTAAAAGTTGTAAATATGTTGCATATTTAACCCTATCAATCAATGGTGAGGTTAACATTATTAATCAATTTATTAATGTCAGGTTTAGAATAAATAAGTAGCTTTTTGTTCTGAAAACGAAAAGGAAGTGTTTTGCTAAATGAAAATTAAATATAGAAAATTTAGTAGTCACAATAAATATAGTATATTTAGTTAAATATTAAAATTAACTAAAATACAATTTCAACCACAGATAACAAAACAAGTGGTATAACATTTTATTAGTACAGTATTTACCTAATTTTTAAAAACTGGATTAAAAATGAAAACAAGAAGTAAGAAACCATTCTGTCAAGGTTTAAACTGCCATTTAAAAAAACAATTATGCATAATATTTAACATCTTTGCACGACTGCTATAAATTGAATAGAACCTATCATTGTAATAAACTTGTTGCAAATATATCTTGTATCAACTATTAGCCTCCAGAATTTAGAATATATTAAATATCTTGTATTCTTTAAAATGCATATATAGTTGTAGATTGTGTAACTCAATAATATAACTGATTACAGTTTGAATCTATATAAGTATTTGCTGAAAATCAAATAATTGTTAGAACTATGGCAATTTGAATTTAAATGTATTTATTGAGCCGTGGGAAATATTTGTAACCTACTTAACTATTAAGCTATCTATAAATTTTAGAAAATGAATACATTTATTTTGGACTTCAATTAATGTGAAAGTCTTGCATGGTATCAACATTTTATAGAGAGAAAGCACATGAGAATATGAAATCTACTTTATAAATAGATGGGAAACAGAGCTGTATATGTTTATGTTATTATAAAAAGAAGATCTCATATCAGATAATTAAGCTGAACAGACTTGTGTGGTCCCTTAGAGAGAATGAAAAAAATTAAAGGATAATTTCTTCATAATGATGAATTATTTTCACTGCATAGTGCTTAAATGAGTTACTTGGTTTTATTTCTTTTTATACTGTAGCAAATGCAGTTCAAAACCCTAAAAGAAGGATCTGAGAGAATCAAAGTAGTATATATTAATGTGCTTATTTTTAATTATACAAATATATTAAATACATGTCAATATAATCATTTATATATGTAAATATTATATATGCATGCATCTCACCCTCTATATACATATTCAAAATATATCAATATAATTGTGTATATATATATACTATATATGCATGTATATCACTTTCTTTAGGAATTAAAATATGTTTTAGAAAACCACATTGTATGTATTTTTTATACAAAGAAATAAACACTTAAATAAAGTGGAAATTCTCAGTGATATGTCAGTTTGATGACCGCTAGGAACAGTCTGCTAGTTACTAAATGGTTTTGTTCTATTGGATTCATTCAGTTTTTAAACAGAAAGAGTTTTTCATGCAATGAAATCAGTATTAGACAAAGTAGAAATAATTACATTGCAACCTGAAGTTTTGTTTTCCTCTGATACTGAGGATTAAACCTCGGGCTTCACATCTTCATTTTGATCTATATTCCCAGCTATCTATCTATCTATCTATCTATCTATCTATCTATCTATCTATCATCTATCTATCTATATCTACAGGATTACTCTAAGTTGCTGTATGGCTTAGGTCTAGCATGTCCTACAAAACTTCATGGATTTCTGGAAGATAATTTGCTCATGGGGGTATTATACTCATCAGTGAAACCAGGTCATAGGCAGGCCACTAAACGTGTGACCTCGGGGGTAGACTTTCTCCCAGGCTCCTCCCTTCTCTTTCTGCTTTCTGATCACCATGAAGAGAGCAGCCTTGCTTGCCAGACCCTTCCTCCAGGAAGTTGTAGCCTTGGAGCTGCCATCAGTGGGCTAGACACAGAGAGCCAAATAAAAACCTGTCCTCCTTTAAGGTGTGGGTGCTTGGTATTTATTATCAGAGACAAAAAAGCATGAAGATAGCCACTAAATTGTCCAAGCTAGGGTAAAACTTGTGATGCTCTTGCTTCAACTTCCCAGTTACAGGTATATACTGTCATGCCCTGCTCAAGAAAAATATATATGTAATGTCTTTTAACTGCACAGCTGATTGACACTTAACTCTTTAATGATGACACTCATTATTTATTGCTACATCAGAAATCATCATAAAAATGTAGTAATGTAAAACAACAATCATCTCTGGCTAAGTGCAATGCTACAAGGCTATAATTTCAGCACTCTGGAAGGCTATGGCAGGAGTATCACAAGTTCAAGGCCACTGTGGGCAAATTAGATGACTCTGTTTCACAACAACAAATGAAAAGGGGCTTTTTTTCATGGCTACATCCCCAGTCTTTATTATTTTTATAATTAATACCAGAGATTGAACTCGTGGGTTTCTCACTGAGCTACAATTTGAGTATTCTCATGGCCTGGAGAATGGCTTCTCCGAGAACTAGTGCTCCAAAAGACTAATAAATTGTAATACGTTTTGGACTTAGCTCTGAAATCATGCATTTCTGCGTCCACTTACTTCTACTAGTGACTCAGGGAAAGTCCTGCTTGAAGGCAGAGGCCAAGAATGCCAGAAGACAGGGATCACTGTGGCTGTGCTGGAGGCTGATCGCTACAGGAAACAGTTCTGTATTCTAATTATTTTTTAATTTTTAAAAAATTTTATGGCAATCCCCTAAAATGAGTTATTCATGTTTCTACCATAGAATATGATATGCTTCCCCCCAAAAGTAACTTTTGCTTTTCCTTATGAGGTCAAGCAGGAGGGGCATTAGGGTAGTACAGTGCTGTACAACGATATAGATTATGAAGATAATTAGGGGACCAAGGGATAATTGATCTTTCGAGGAATCGCCATAAGAGATAGGCTCTTTATTCGACACACCTTTGTTATAACGCCTTAATATAAAAAAATGTGTCTAGGTGAGCCCTTTCTCTAAATATTCCCAAGCTACATTTCTCTTTTAATTAATTTATTTCCTTTTTCTCAGTGGTAATTTATGTTGTCCAGTGTCACTTGACAAGCTCAGTGATCCCATATTTTGCCACTTACTTTTTTTGTTTTTTTGCTTGTACTATAAGCAATTGTTTCTCCATCTACTTTCACTTCTTTTTCCCTGCCATTTAGACCAGAAACAGGTAGGCATGGAAAATTCTGAGTTTTTATTATGATGAGACTTTACTAACTGTCCAATCAAATGCTAACCTGTGGCATCACCTTTAATCTCTCTGGCTTCACCTTTGCCTTGTGCATACAATAAAGGTACGATTATTTTACACAGCCATTGTATTAAAGAAGTTTAGCTTGAAGAGCAGTAGCAGCTGCTATCTCCTGCCTCCTTCCTCTCTGGCCCCCTCAACTCAAGTCATCTCTGTGGGCCAAGGACCATTCTGAGATGACTTCTGACGATGACTGCTCTGGACACTCTCTCACAAAGGAAATATCCTTCAGCGACTATAATTTCTATTCTAACTGTGAACATCATTTCAAGTAAATTAAATAGCAACTTGGTTCTGAGTGAGAATTCTACCATAAGAAAGAAGGAAGCAATTTACAGTAGAAAATCTGATTCCGTATTGTTTCCTGTTTCCGCAGGATGGACTTTTCCCTCCTTCTTATCTTGCCAAGAGATGTTTTCCGCTGGGGACCTCCCAACAGAAACAAGGAACAGGAAATGTCTTCCTCATGACACCAGGCTTCTCTTGGTCACCATTGCTCTGATTCTTCGTCTCCTGGTATTGCTAGATTCATAAACACTCTTGCTTCCCTCATACTGTAGAAATGACTGCTTCCAAGGATGTATGTATTCTAATCCTCAGAACATGGGATTACATTACCCTTCCTGGTGAAAGAGTTTCTGCATATTTGTTTACATCAAGAATTCTGAGAGAGGGAAATTATCCTACATTATCCCAGTGGGCCCAATGTCATCGTAAGGTCCTAAAAGAAAGACAGAACCGTTGCAGACATACAAGGCAGGAAAATAATAAAGGCGGGGGAGAGAGTGAAATAGAGGAGGGATTAGGGAGATAAGAGGGTGCAGAGGGAAACGGAGAGAAAGAGGGAGAGAGAGGGAGAGAGAACTGAAGATGCTACATTGCTGGCTCTGAGCATGAAGAAATGAGATGCAGGCAAGGAATTCAAGCGCGAACTGAAAAGGAATAATTTCTTCCCTTTAAGCCTCCAGAAGGAGCACAGCTGGACCACACCTAGATGTTGCACTTTTGGCCTCCAGAACTCCAAAAGAATAAACATGTGTTACTTTAAGTCACTAAACTTGTGTTAATTTGTTACAGCAATAATAGGAAACCAGAACAAGTAAGAATCGTGCACTACAATTACACCAACACGGATGACTGCGTCCTCCCGGATAACTCCTCAAGATGCTTACCAGACCTTTGAGCAGCCATCAGTGCACCACTGAGACCTTTCTGCAAGGGCCTTCTCACCTCTCTGGGCGGCCTCCTTGGATAAGGTTTAGGACAAACCTAAACCTTAGTAGCACCTCCACTTAAAACAGCAAAGCTTTGGTGCACTGTGGATGAAAGCCAGTGGCTTTTTAATTGCAGTATTCCATGCTGTTGGTGCAACCTGATCCAGCTCCTCTCTTGTTCTTCTCCTTTCCCCAGTGTGAGTCTCTTGTTAGTCCATTCTTTTCTCAAGCCTTAGGAGATGGCCATAGAAGACCCTTTCGGAGAGTTAAAGTAAGAATAAAGAAATTCTCTTCTTTCCATCACTACTAGCTCCCTTCAAAGGAAGCATAACTTTGTCTCATTACCACCTCAAGAAAACAAAACAAAACAAAACATGTCTTTAGCATACGTGATCTAACTCTTTACTTTGGAGTAATAAAGGCATTGCCAACTATTTTTTCTTAATGATAAAATGGAAATTGAGAAGTAAAAGATCCTGTGAGAATGATGAAGTCATCAGTCTGGGATCAGCCTATTAAAAAAAATTAGAAAACAAGAAAACTCCTCAAACAAAAATAAATCAACAGGCAAAGCCTCCCAAGTTAAAAAGTGCTCCTTGATGTCTATCTCTATTTTAGTACTCTTATTCTTTTTAAGATGCAATTTTCAAATAAATCAATTATCTGTATTTCCAAACCTCTTAAAAGACTGATGGCAGGGCCGGGGATTTAGCTCAGCAGTTCGGTGGCCTGCCGTGCAAGTGCAATCCCCGGTACCAAAAAAAAAAAAAAAATTCATCCTGGACATCAGAAATACATTAAAAGATATCAATGAAACTAACATCTGACAGTGTCACTGCAGAAGAATGACATTTTCAAAACAATAAATTAAACACAAAATTAATCTGAGTGGCTGTGCTAGTTAGAATCATGTCAATGACAGCAGGCTCCCAGTTGAAGCTCACTACAGTGACCTGGGGTTGTGTTCAAGGGAAAAATTAGCTTGATTTTACAAAATAGGATGGTATGTAACTGATTTTAGGACATAAGAATGAAAAATGTCTAAAACAAAAATAATTGTATGAAGTCATAATTTAGGCAACATTTTTTTTTACTGAATGAATTCATTTTCTGTCCACATAAAATGAAGTACTAACTAACAGCAGCAGTTAACAATTATTGAATAGTTTGTTTACATGTCAGAGATAGTTACACTCAACTATACATAGATTATTTTATTTCATTCGGTTCTTTTCAAAGTCTGTTAAAAAAACTGGGAATTAAAAAGACTAAGGAACATGGTAAATCTCAGAAATGGGCATCTAAAATGAACAGATACTTCTCAGACAAGTAAAAGCAGCTAATATATGAAAAAAATGTTCAACATCACTAGTCAATCAAAAGATGCAGATGAAAACAACACTGAGATTTCACCTCACCCCACAAAGAATGGCTGCTATGAAGAAATCACACAATAACAAATGCTGGTGGGATTGGGGGAGAAAGGAACCCTTCTTCATTGGTGGTGGGAGTGTAGACTGGTGCAACCACTGTAGAAATCAATATGGAGATGCCTCAAACAACTGGGATTAGAGGTTCCATTTGACTCAGATATCCCCTTGCTAGGTATCTTTCCAAAAGAATTAAAAGAATCATACCACAGTGATATATTAGCACCCAGATTTATAGGAGCACAGTTTGTGATAGCTAAAGCTTTTAAACAACCTAATTGCTCATCAACCAGAGACTGGATAAAGAGGATATGTTTTGTTTGTTTGTCTGTTTTATTACAAAATGGAGTACTACTCAGCCTTAAAGAACAAGAAACCATAGACATTTATAGCTAAGTGGATGCACATTGAGTACATACTCTAAAATGATATTACTAAAACGCATGGGCAGGCCGGGTGTGGTGGCGCACGCCTATAATCCCAGCACTTGGGAGGCTGAGGCAGGAGGATCCCTGTGAGTTCGAGACCAGCCTGGGCTACGAAGTGGGTTCCAGGTCAGTCTCAACTACACAGTGAGACCCTGTCTCAAAAAAAACAAAAAAAAAAAAAAAAAAAAAAAAGAAAAGAAAACGACACACATGTATAAATAACAAATAATTTCTCTGGTGTGAAAATCTAAAAGTGTAAATAAGGATAGAAATGTATAATTGATATTATGTAATAATAAGAAAAGGTCCAAAGGAGTAGGGGAAGTGAGAGGGGCCGTGGAAAGATAGAAGGGAAAAGAAAAAAATATGAACAAAGGAAAAACATGGAAATAAAGTCTTTGTAGATATGGTAGAGGAGTGAAGACCGCAGGAAAATAGGGAAAGAATAAGTACCAAGATACCTTATATAAAAGTGATTAATGTAACTGCATTGTATGCCTAAACTGTACCAATAAACTTAATGGAAAAAAAAAAACGAGTACAGGTGACCACCACAGTACAATACAAACTGCCAGGTAGCGGGCCTGATGTGTGTTACTACACGTATTTTTAAAGCAGGAGACCCTAGAGTAAGTACCTAGTACTTAAGGCATTAAGCACTTCACCCTGTGTCCTAGGCCCAGAATGCCAGACCGCAATCAAGACCACCTCACCCCTGCCATGTGTCTTTAATCTTTATGGGAAACACAAATCTCCTTAACCATTTGGAAAACCGACCCTTCCCTATGACACAGCAGGACAGTATATTAATTAACATGTGGCCCCTTCCAGGCATGTCCAGATTGTGGCCTGCATTTTTATCTTTTTGTAAGTGAAAAGGAATTGTCTGAGGCCACATGCAAAAAATATATAATGTAGTTAGTATTTATAACTAACAAACTTCTGTTTTAAAAATATTTTATTAGGATGGTAATGAAAAGCAGGGTCCAAAAAATAAAAGGCGGGTGGCAGGTTGGACACAAATGACTTGAAGTTAGAAAGCATTTCAATACTTCAGAAATTAGTTGGTACACAAGAGAATCAGATCTACAGCTTCTGTTAATGATAGTCAGATCAATAGCCTTTGTTTTAAAGAGTAGTAGTCCTGCTATCAAATAATTGTGAAATGTTTTTAAATAGTTGATCACCACACATAATCTCCTTGTCCCTCAGAAAACAGGTAAATGTATCGGAGTCTGAGTCCAGGAGGAGAGAGGAAGAAGAGGGAGAAACACAGCCAGGTACAGGGATGGGAGTCCTGGAAGTTGAGTCTCCCATGCAGATGGATCTAGTGGGCAGAAACAGAATGCACTCAGGCTATCATCCAGCTCAGAAAAAGCTCTGTCAACACCTCCAGAAAGGCTGGTGAGCACTTGGGGATCCAGTATCCCTGTAAATCATCAATATCACAGTGGTCCCCACACTGTGGTCACAGGTGATTTCATCTTGAGGATAACCAGAAACTCTTGTTGATTAATAGCAGTGATGCCAATGTCACGGCAGTTCTTAGGTCCCATTCATCCACTGCCCCTTGTACCCAAATCCATCTTACCTTTTCAAAATCCAAATCCCCATCCAAGTCAGAGGATACACCTGGAACCCCTTGGGATGGGGGCCACATGGAGCATTTATCCAACTGCACCCCCACTGAGTACATCAATAGCGCCAGACGGATGTGTGATGGGACGGAATCGATCTGAGCTTTTCTCCCAAAGACCACAAGCAAACAAACAAAAATGTGCTAGCTTGGCTTCTTTGGAATTTTTTATGTGTACTCTTCTCCCTAGATTATTATATTTTAAGGATAAGGATGATAGCTTTTCTTTTTGCATTAGTCTCACATTATTTGTGATAAAATGTAGAGGCAATTAAGAGCTCATGGAAACTTGTCTCCTGGCAGGAGGACTGGAAGATCTTGGCAACTGTACAAAATGTACTGACTGCTAAGAGTTCTCCCACCCTCTCTGTGACCACAACACTAAAAGGAATTGGAAATCTGTAATACTTATCAGAAATCCGTATGAAGGTCACTTTGGCCAAATTGTTATTACTTGGGGGGTAAGAATTATCCTCTGTGTCCCTAACTTCCAAATCACTAGGCATTCCAACTGAAGGAAATGATCAATCATTCCCATCCGGCTGTGATTACCAAGCATCATCTTGGACGGAACACGAGTATCCGTTCCTTTTACCACCTTTTCATTTGGGCTGGCACTCAGATATTCTTAGTTATGTTTTTTTTTAATAAAAGGGGGAAGATATTTTAAAAATTATTATTCCAAAGGTTTTATCTAAGGGGTTTTGTCTTATTGTTTTTGTAGTTTAATTTTAGGAAGCAATTGGAATAATGTCTACTTGGAGACTCGTCCAAAGTGAGAGGAGTCTTATTGTAACTGGATGAAGTTGGAGGATGGCCTCTGACCCTACAAACTGATAGTGTCTTGGATATCTATTCAAGCCCAGAACTCTGAAACTAAATAAAATTATCCATAAGTCATAAAATTTCATAGAATTCACTAGTGTTACTGACACAAATCTTTCAAAGAGTTCAGAAATTTGTTTTGATAAGAAAATGCAAGTTTTTATAGACATGGGAAATTTATCTAATATTTTCATCTTTATCCCAGAATGAGATATTACAAAAAAAAAGAGGCTTTAGTTTCAAAAATTTTGTTTTTGTTCCTATTATTCTAATAACATTTTTCTGTAATGAAAATCTTTACCTCCTTAAGCAAATGGAATTAATATAATTCCATTTTATCTTGATGACCTAAAGCCATTATTATGAGAATCAACAGTGATTTTGTAAGGAGAAATAAAAATAGGCTAAAATTTTAAGTTAAGAATTACCAATTTTTTTAATTGACAAGGTTTTTTATTCCAGAATTGTTTTAGTAGTACATCTCCCAAACATGCAAAACAACAGATATAAAACATGCTTGGAATCTTAAATGTTATCAGTGAAAGAATCAGTGTAAACTATAGAATAATCAGTTTATTCTAAAATTATTTCATTAATATTCAAGGAAAATGTAGATCTCAGTATATTACTGAAGTTAAAGATAGCAAATGAGAAAATTCAAAATATGATTATCTCTTCTAATTCATTAAGAAAAGTGCAAAGAAAGAGTAAAATGCTCAATAAAAAAGAAAAAAATCATTTAAAAAAGAGTAAAATGAACACCCACGAAATATAAAGTCTAATTAAAAATTTAAAAATTTTGCATTATTTGTTTTTGAGACAAATACACATGGTTAATTTTCTTGCCTGTACATATAACATACAAAATAAATTTAAATTGTTTTTCAATGTTAATTCAGAGACATTGGGATTAGGTCAAAAGAACATTTTTTGCTAAATCATAAGCAAATATATGTTGCTAAATCATAAGAAAAAACAAATGATCATTTCAATTTAAATGTCCAGAAAACATTTTTATTTTATTATTATTATTATTATTATTATTATTATTATTGTTATTTATTTGGGGGGGTTTGAGACAGGGTCTCACTGCATGGTTGAGACTGACCTGGAACTCACAATGTAGCCCAGGCAGGTCTCGAACTCACAGCGATCCTCCTGTCTCAGCCTCCCGAGTGCTGGGATTACAGGCGTGCGCCACCACACCCAGCCTCAGAAAATATTTTTAAAAGCTAGTTTACTAAGCTATGACAGAACCTTTTTGTCACTTCTTGTTATGTGTATTTAGTGTCTCCTGCACAAATGGAATCAATGTTTTTAAATTTAATCAGTTTAGAAAACTAATTGTAAATAATACAGACCTAATTAAGAGAAGCTATGTTCAACTTCCTTCTCTTCTGGAATCATTTCTCTTTCTGTGCCAATAAACTATTGCCTTTTCCAGCAGATAAGAGGTCCACTGGGATAAAGCTGATAACACATTGATAGTTCATCATCAGTCTTTATTACAAGGTTAAGGATTCGGCAATAGCAATAGCCAAATCAGCTTTCATGAGAGAAGTCTATGTTATTTAATCTATACACGTCCTGCAATCTAGTACCCATGGCCAGTTTGTACCTAGAGCTACTACAGAGACTGAAGGAGAGACTGATTATCATCAAGAGCATATGATTTTGAGCTGGGCATAGTGGCACACGCCTGTAACCCCAGCACTCGGGAGGCTGAGACAGGAGGATCGCTGTGAGTTCGAGACCAGCCTGGGCTACATTGTGAGTTCTAGGTCAGTCTCAACTACATAGTGAGACCCTGTCTCAACCCCCCCCAAAAAAAAGGAGCATATGATTTTGCCTTCCTGAAAACAGAGGCTTATTAGTAAGCACACACATGGTTAAAAATACCTTCACACTGTACTCCTTCCACGAAATTTATCTGTTTCACTTTTCTTACATCCCCGTCACAACCTCTCAGTCCTGTACTGTTCAAATCCCTGATTACACAGCTCCAATCAAGGAGTAATCGTCCATGAATCAGTGCAGTTTCTATGCGTCTCCCCACTGAGCCAGAGTAGAGAGTCCGATGTGCTGCTTGACATTTTACCCATTCGGGGAATTTCCCATCACCGTTTTGTTCAGAGATAAAACTAAGTTGGGCTTGAATTCTGCAGCTATCTATTTGCAGTTGGTGCCAGAAAACCATGCAAAATCCTCTGAAAATCATTTGAGATTTTTACTTTGGAGTTAACTGGGCATAAAGAAATTCCATGAGAAATAGGTGAACGTTTGAAGAAAAGAGACAAAGCAGAAGTTGTTGTCCAAGGGATCTGGATAGCCTGATCATGCAACGTACTTCTGGTGGGTTATTTAAAAATTCAGTGAAATAAATTGCGATTTTGAGTACTCAGCTTCATGCCTTAAAGGCTCAGATAAAACTTCGTTTCTAATGAGTAGATTGAATCCCACCTTTACTTGATCTTCCTCAACTAGGTATTCATCCCAAACAACTAGGTATTCGTTCCTAGCAAACCAGGAACTGTTGCTCAGAAAAGAAACGATTATCTTTAGAAGAAGGGGTGGATTTACTCTAGCATCTTGGGCTGGGATTCTACTGCTAGGGCTTGTAACAAACTCCATACTAACATTTGCGTTTATCGCCAAAAGTTTGTGCATTATGAGATGCCGTAGAGTGCGTCAGAGGAAGGGAGTGGGTGGGCATGTTGGCACGTGCTTGTAACACCAGAATTCTGGCAGAATGAAACAGGAGGATCACAAATTCAAGCCCAGCCTGGGCAACTCAGTGATTTCGCAAGATCCTATATTGAACAACGAAACAGAACAAAACAAAAAAACAGTCTGAGGATGTAGATCAGTGCAAAGATCCTTACTTCATTCTCTAGTATCAGAAAAAAGAAAAGAAAAAAAGAAAGAAAGAAAGAAAGAAAGAAAGAAAGAAAGAAAGAAAGAAAGAAAGAAAGAAAGAAAAGCCACCAATGTAGATTAATGCCAAACTTTCTTTGACACTGTTTCTATTCAAATCTGGCATCCATATGAATTATTCAGAACATGGGTCATGCTATCATGCGGAAATATCTAAAAAGGTTTTTCAAATGAAAAAGGCTTATAAAGCATTATGCTTCTTTTATATTGATAGGTGTGCAAGGTAAAACACCTTGTCTTTTCCGCGGATGGGGATATTGTGGCATTATTTCGACTAATATACCCAAAAGCCTTCACTGAAAATGAGTTCTTGAACTTTCCTAGTATATATTTCTGACTTCCTTAAATGGCACTTTAAAAATCCAAATGTCAAAAATGTACCAAGCAATGTGATATTGTAATAAAAAATAATCAAGATGTCTACGTGATAGCGGAGACTAGGATAATTAACGTAGCCCTGAGATTAAACTGTGAAGATTTGATATTGACCTTACTAGGTAAAAGAAATTTGCTTTATGTCACATGACCCTTGCCAGTTGTTACAAATAGAAAAGAACGTTTCAGATCAGTTAAGATGCATAGTACATTCTACGGTCCTGGACTGATTTCCTTGATGAATGATATCACATCTAGAACAGCAGCTACATTTGGAGTCAGTCCCTGATTGATCTAATATCTATCAATCTTCAGCACAGAGAGAGCCAAGATAACGAGGTATATAAATATTCTATATTTGGTGGTGTCACTAATCTTCTATTTGCCATATATGTAGTGTTACTTAAGCTTCACTAACTTGCTAAGAAGGAGGAAGTACTAAGGTTTTAATGAGTCCTTCCCACTACAACTGTTGAGTGGGGAATTTACCCCACTGTCAAATATGCCTATTGAAATCAAAGATTTAGAAAATAAGAAAGCAACCCCAGTTTCGATCCGTGGTCTTACTGGGCTAATTGTGACTTAAACATGAGCAAATGCTCTGTTTATAACCTGATTTCCATTACCTTCCCATATGACCAATAAGCTACAATTAGTTTGTTCAGTCAGTCAAGACATATGAGGTCCCATAATCCCCATGCTCTGACTATTATCTTTCCTACAATGCATAGTCATTCTATGCTTGCAAGTTTCTTGGGGGGAAGCTCTCATGTGAGAGTTACAATACGCTGATCTGTAGTAATATTTTCAGGCTCTTCATCAAAAGGCTGTGTCCTCCTCAAGAAATAGGCTCTAGATATTTGAACTTGCTTAGTTCTAGAAACTGAGAGACCATAACTCTCCATATAGATAGATGACTCAAGTCTTTTTTCTTTCTGAAGTATTAATCTCTAAACTGTCTAGATGAAATAAGATTTCTGTAAGCTGCCAACTATTTCGCCTTGAGGATGCCATGATATTTGGAATAAAGCATTTGAATGATTGCTTTGTTTTTGCTGCCCACCCTGGAACTTTAGTGCTGCCAGTTGATCTTCATTAGCCCAAGGATCATTTTCTCTCACTAGAATCAGCATAATCCTTGAAACAGTAATGAGGTTAAGGATGTCTGCCATCATTTTGTATTTTTTTATACCAAAGCAATATGACAGGAAAATCAATTAAATAATGTTTGTTCAAAAGGAAGAGATGGAATTGTCACTTTGCATCTCTATTTCTCTTTACAAAACTTATCATTTTAAAGTATTATTATGTTATACATAATATATATACACATAATAGTGGATATATATATATATATAGTATATTATATATACATATACACATATACAATCAGAATCTGTTTCACTCCAACAAAGTCCTGTATTATCTCCGAGCTGATCGGCATTTTTCTGTTTTGGTCACTGTTATATCCTCAGCAATAAAAGCAGTGATAGCTAAATAAAAATGATAATGGTGTTGCTGAGAGTCCCCTTCTCAGCACTCAGATGCACGACTCAACATCGACAATGCAAAGGAGCAGAGGTTTATTTCTGCTCATGGTTTCAGTCTGTGGTCATCTGGCTCCAATGCAGAAATCGAAGGGCAGACTCATACCCTGGCCGCCAGAAAGCAGAGAGAAGGAAGGTCGAAGCGTGAGAGGGAGACTTGCTCCTTGCGCTCCCAGTGACACCACATCCCACCAGGCTGCATACCCTCATGGCACCTTCACCTACGGACTCACTAGCACCCCGATCCAGTCACCTTCCACACACAAGAAGCTTTGGGTGGGGGCCGCTCTAGACCTAAACCATAACAAAAGTGCTGGAGAAATGATGGCCGATTGGACCAAACACATATGACTACAGAAACTCAGATTAAATTAGTGGAAAAATCTTAGAATGGGTCACTTTTTAAGTATCTGGATAACAATACAAATGGTGCAATATATTTCACAAAGTATCATAAAGAACTAAAAATTCTACCAGCAGCCCCAAGGTAAGCCAGGATGGAGATTTCAGGAAGGAGTTGGGGAAAGGTCATAAAACATGACAGAAGAAGTGGAGGTGGTAGAGAGTGGTCAATTTAGGGCAGATTTTGAAATAACTTAGACAGAATATATATGGAATGGTAACCTTGTCTTTGTTTAATGTTGGACTATCCGCAACATTTGATACTTGCTTTCCCTTCCTCTTAGAACCCCACCTCTGCTTACCCTTTGGGGACTCTCCTCTCTGCTTTTTTCCTTTTCCTCCTTTTCCATATTTTATTTTACACAAAAAAATTAAGTGATTTTATAAAGCCTCAAATCAGTTTGTGCTCTTTCTTTTCCTCTTTCTTTCTTTTATTCAGACACGTTCTCATTTTGTAGCTTTTGAACTCACTCTATATGCAAGGCTGGCCTCAAAGACAAAATCCTTTAGCCTCGGTCTCCCAAGTGCTGGGATTACAGGCATGTGCCACCATGCCTGGCTTCAAATTTTCCTGGGGAATCACATCAAATTTGGGCATTTTAAATTACTACCAGAAAATGAAAAAAATATCCATGAATAGGAGAACTTGGCACATAGAAAAATGCCTACTTTCTCAGTTCCTAGAACCTCTGAATATGTAACCATACACTGACAGAGACTTTCAGGATGTGATCAAATCAATAGCCTTGAAATAGCAAGACTAGCTTGAATTATCTCCTCGTAATTATGAGTGTCCTTATACGAGACAAGTGACAGGGTTAAAACTACGAGATAATATGAAACAAAGGGAAGAAAAATCATAGATTTCTAGACGAAGAGGAAAATTTGTAGATGCTATACCTTGGCTTAGGAGTGGAAGATGAGACGACAAACTGAGGAATGCAGGTGGTCTCTAGAAAAAAAAAAAAACAAAATTCTCCCTTAGATCCTGCAGAAAAAATACAAAACTCTCAACCTCTTTATCTAGACTTCTAGCTAGACTTCTTTAGATATCTGATCTCCAGAACTGTAGGAGAATAAATTTATGGTGCTTTAAACTACTAAATCCGTGGTGATAAGTTATATCAGCAATTAACACAGAACTGCAAAATGCATATTGCAATGTATTAAATTAAGTTACAGTAAAGTAAAGCCACTGGATTTGAGGTCATGAAACCAAGATTTAGTACTAGCTCTTCCCCATTACTTACATGATCTTAAGAAAATCAGCCATTGTTATAAACTGGATATAAGATTTCATACCTCAATACTGTTAATAGCTGTATGAGTTTTCTGATGGTGCTGCACTGTATTACCACAACGAAACAATCCACATTTACTTTTACTTCAGGAGCTGGAATATCCAAACGAGTCACCCTGAACTAAAATCAAGGAGAGAATATGTTCCTGGGGGCCTCTCACTTTCTCCCTCCCTCTCTCTCTCTCTCTCT
>NW_022900943.1:27653886-27730949 GCF_012274545.1 Fukomys damarensis | reverse complement strand
TCTCTCTCTCTCTCTCTCTCTCTCTCTCTCTCTCTCTCTCTCTCTCTCTCTGCCTGTCCTCCCCCCTCTCCCATTGTCACACTGCCTTTTCATACCTTTGGTTACAAGGATCCTTTTGATCACTTTAACATAACAGGAAAAAGGACTGGGGATTTAGCTCAGTGGTTCTTCCGCCTGCTTCATAAGCACAAGTTCCCAAATTTGATTCCCCATTACCCCCGCAAAATAACAGGAATAATTCTTGATGATCTTCCTATCTACAGATCTATAACTTAGTAAGTTACAGATTTTATTTTGTGACATAAAGTGACAGGCACTGGTTTGGACGATTAGGATTGTATTGGTTGGGGACTCCAGAGGAAATGTCAGAGTGAGTTATCCCTTCTCAGGTTGCTGGCCTAGATGTCAATCATCTCTGGAAATAAAATGGGTACACATTGAAGCTGGACTCTTAAGAGCAATACATAGGACAGATGTGCAAATACAGATGTTTCTCCGGTGTGAGAAAGTCCAAATGTAAATAATAAAAATGTATAATAGATAATGTGAAATAGGAAGAAAAGGTCTGAATGCCAAGCGGAAGTGGAAGGGGTAGGGAAAGGAAAGAAGGGAGAGGGTTAAATATGAGAAAAGGAGAAATGGAAACAGTCTTTGTAAATAGGAGGGGTGGAGAGTGTGAAGGGAGGGCAGGGGAATGGGGAAAAGTAAGAAACAGAGCATGTTATGTAAAGGTGCAAACTCCCAGTAATGAATGTCAACATATCGTATACATAAAATGTACCAATAAAATTAATGAAAAAAGGGAAAATATAAAAATAAATATATTATACATTCTTGGGGGCCAAAGGCCATTGTGCCAGTCTTATCCTCTCCTAAAAGTCATTTAAATTTCCATATAAAATATGAACTTCAATGGCAAATACGGTAAAATATTTGAGACTCTTTTTGCAATAACATCTCCTAGGACTATACTTTAATTGTGTCTTTTATTCTACAGGTATATACCTAAAAGAAACGAGATCAGACTTCTTGAATTATTTCCATATATTGTTACTTCAACATATAAAATTAATTTGTCTTTGTAAGAAAAAGTATATGAACCTCATGTTTAGGTTTTTGCTGAAGCTTGATTGGCTGAATACAGAGAATCATTTTATACATAATTTTCTGATCTCCACATTGGAAAAATAACATGGTCCAAAGACTGCTGAATTTTTGAGTCTCCATTCTCGGCCAAAACTCATGAACAATTTTAGGCCAGGTAGGAAAGCGATAATTAAATATTTCTGAGGCATCATTACCCAAGCATGTGAAAATTTCCTAGGCTCACTGAGTGGAAGAATACCTTTTATTGATTCAAAAGCACCAAGCCAGATGCAATTACATATTCTGAATGTCTTCCAATGAATAATTATTTGGTGCTTGTCAAAGTAATTACTGAGCAAATAAAGATTTGCTTCTTATTTTAGTAGGGAAAGCCAAGGAGTTTCTGACTCACCAGTAGAACTTCACCAAAAGTTTTTAAAATGGTTTAATTATTAAGAAGTAGTTCCAAAATTTACATTGTCATCAACAAGTTTTTGCTTTGATATAAATATCATTATTTTTGTAGCTGAAAAAAAAAAACTCCTCAAAAAAGAATCTTTAGAGAAGAAATATTGACAACTTGGCCCATCTATTACATTCTTACCCAAATACCAAGTTTTCTTAAAGTATTAAATATATATCATAGTATATAATTCATTTTTTAAAATACTGGTTAACTCTTTCCCTTTGGCCCAGTAGGTCTAAAATATTTTGACATATTTTTGACATTTTTTAAATGACCAGGGGTATTGCATTAAAAGGACAATTAAAGTATTTTCTAACAAAATTATTTAACCAGTAAAAGTATTTAATGAGTAAAAATAAAAGTATCAAGAAATAAGAAACATTAAAAAGTCATTCAAAATTAAATCATATAAGGAAAATCTTTACACAGGCATAGAATAGCAGATAGACCTAACCCTATTTCTAAAGATTGAGATGAATTAGACTAGTATTTTAATTCGTACAGAAAGAGAAAGATGGTGAAATAAAAAGGAGTTCAATATAAAAGCCTCAATTGGATTATTGTTCTTTATCCTTAACAAAAGGAAAACTATGCATTTGGAACAGACAGCCTCTCAGAAATTATCGTCATATTGCAATCTATCTGGCTTGTCTCAAGATGAAATGTTGTTTTCCAATGAGCCCTGACTTTATTAAGAAGGTGTCAGAACTCACTTCTGATCCACGTCTCCGGGAAATAAAATCACATACTCATATGTTAATTGATTTTATAGCACAGGGGACTCTCAGAATAACTCATATTTTAAGAGAAAAGACCAAAGTGTTGTCTACAAGCAAAACTTAATTGGAAGGATCTCAAAGACTTGAAGATAAATTATTTGGTCCTGAAGCCAACCTGTCTCCTTCCTTCCTTCCTTCCTTGAAGGAGACACGATTTTAGAATGATTCATCAAAAATTTACTAGTCTTGTTTTTGGACTGAAGCGAATACCCTTCACTTAATTTATAGATATGAATGAATTTAAACTGCTCTCGAAAGTAAAGAACAGTTTTGAAAACTTTGTAAAAGAATTCTACATTACCATAAGATTGTGAAGGTCACTGACAACACGCGCAGCAGCAACTTCCAAATTAGTTTGTAAAACAAATGTGAATATTCCGCTTCTTATCATCTAGATAAATGGGAAAACTCAGTAATTTTTTTGAGGGGATGGGACCTCAGCTCAGGCTGACCTGGAACTCTTTACGAAGACCAGGTTGGTCTCAAACTCAAAATCTTAACATCCTCCCAGGTGGTGGCTTTATGAACATATGTACCGCCACTCCAGGCTTCAACTTCAGAAATCTTTACTGTGTTACACTGGGTAGTCTGGACTTTCTGCAAAGATGTTTCTGAATGTAGAAGTGAGAGAGCTCTGGTTTTCCCAAAGGTTACCAAGGGAACAGCTTGATTCTCATTTCTTACAAGTATAGGGCTTTCCCGTAAATTTTTATCTGAAGAAACAACTATCTCAATGTATTTCAGAGAACATTAAGCAAATCTGTAATTCTTGGCGCAAAAAAAAACAGAAATTTGAAAGAAACTACTTCTGAAATATTTAAGGTGTGATATTTGTTGCAGAAAGACCTAGATATTTTGACTACTTTGCAAACTTGAAGGCTCATCTCCGCATGCTTTTTCTTGATAAAATCAGCTCGATCACATTTTTCTTCACATCTTAAACTATTAGTGACTAAATGAAGGAACCATACATTTTCTCACCACAATCAATTGTGATCATTTATTACTGTATGGCATATAAGCTCAACCACCTTGACGAAAGTGCGTTTAAAAGACCAAACATCACTATAATAAAAATAAACTCAATCAGTAGTTCCTATCATTACCTTTTCCTCAGATAGGTAAGGGGTGATCAAGCTGATGGCCAAATGATAATTCCATACACGACCAATTGCAACAGACAAAAGAGAGAGGACTGAACTTGGAAAAGTGAAGTAGATTCCTTGAAAATCACTGGATTTGGCTTTCAAAATTTGACAGTTTCTTATGTACATTGTAAATGGGCAGCAAAGATCACAGTCGTGCACACACTAAATGATGTTAAGCAATTATGATGGCAATGTAGGACATACCTCAATTATTTGGATATTGAAAATATCTTTTTGTAAAATGCATATTATTTGAATTTTTTCTTCTGGGCAAGAATACATGTGAAGGGCTGGGGATTTAGCTCAGTGGTGCTGCCACCTGCCTCACAAGCTCAAGGTCCAGGGCTCAATCCCCAGTACCAAAGAAAAAGAAAAAAGTGCATGTGAAATAAATAACCTATGGTGGAGAAATCCCTACCTTACTGGAATTTATCAGTATTTCAGATCTCACTTCCAATACATTCACAAACGACTGTCCTTTTATTAAAGGATATCCTCTCCCAACATAAAAGACCACTGCACATCTGTACTGAGGGCAGGATTTCCCACTTCTTGTAGCCTTTTCTGCCCCATTACCTAGTTGGAAATGTTCTAATTTGAAATCAGAATTTACCATTTGTTCACAGATCTTCACAGTTCTGTGCATTGACTCAAGCTTTTGTCAGCAAAGACAACCACCAAAACAGTGAAGAGACAATCTACAGAATGGGAAAAATTTTTGTCAGTTAGTCCTCAAAGTCCAGCATCTACAAGAGATAAACAGGTTAAAAAACTTCCTTCCAAATTAAATGACCCAATCAAATATGGGCATCTGTAACGAATAGACGCTTCTCAGATGAAGAAATGAAACTGGCCGCAAAGTACATGAAAATATGTCTAACATCACTGATCATTCAAGAAAGAAACTTTATCTTCATCCCAGAAAGAAAAACTACCATAAAGAAATAAACCAGTATCAAGTCTTGGCTAGGCTGTGGGGAGAAAGAAATGCTCCTTCATTTTAGGAAGTGTAAACTGATACAACCACTATTGGCAACAGTACAGAGATTCCTCAAAAAAGCTAAAATAGAAATCCCATTTGACCCAGTATTTCCCTTCCAGCTTTCTTTCTAAAGGATTTAAAAACATCATGTTATAATGATGTATGTGTACTCATGTTTATAGTAGCACAATTTATAATCGCTAAATCTTTGGAACACCCTACACGCCCATCACCAGATGAATGTATGGAGAAAATGTGAAATCTATATGAGTGCTATTCTTCTGTTAAGAAAGATAAACTTGAGACATTTGTAGAAAAATAGATGCATCTTGAGACCATAGTGTTAAGTGAAATAAATCAGATAGACAAGCTTGAATATTATATATTTCCCTTACAAGAAAAAGTTAATAGGAGAAAAAAAAGAAGAAAAATACTGTGTTCTAAGTATTTTTCTGTTGTCAGCTTCTGGTTTCACTCCAAAATGGTATGAGTGCTCCTCCCTTAGCAGGATTTTCATTTCTTTGGATATGTTAAAGTATTTATTATTGCACTAGCATGGTCTATTTTGATAAAAAATAAATTCCCAGGAAAAATAACTGAGGTTAAATAAAACTTTTACATATTGACTTATATCCATATAATTTATTAATTCACATGGGTTTTTTTGACATTCATATAATTTAATAGCAATTGTTTTTTCCTTTATTTCCTTTATTTTCAGTATTTTCACCAATTGTTTCTTTTTTAAATTTTTATTTTGTTGACTAGAATTTCCAGAAAAATATGGTATAGTATTTATTAGTAGTATGCATCATTATTTTATTTCTGAATTTTTGAAGTTCCACCATTTGGTATCTTTCTTGCTAAAATTTTTATTAAAGATGGTATAGACTCATAACTTGTACAGCACTGTATTTTAAAATTTAAAAATAAATATTGAATTTAATTAGAAAAAGCTTTAATACGGCAAAGTTTTGGGTTTTTTTTTTTTTTTGCAAAGATATTTACAGGTCAGTTGGACAGGCATAATTCAGAAGTGTATTGTTATTTTTCTAAGTGCTTTTTCTTTTCCTTTACCCATGTGATAAAACAATAAAAGTGTATTTGCACAAGTATTTTCCCCAGGTACTTAGTGTTTAGATTTAAGAACCTGCTGTTTGAGAAGGTGGTGATACTAGAATTTGTTCTATCTTACACATATATTTTTCTTCTTTGATTTTTTATATGATCAGTAATTTATAGGCACATTGTAACTTCTAACCAAAATTTCCCTTGAAATTAGAAATGTAAAATGACCAATTTAAAGAAAATCTGGCAAAGAGAACAGCCTCTTCTGATCTTATTACACTACCACAATTATCCTCATTATTATTTTCTTCTTTCTGTACATTTCCCTTTGAACATTTAATTTTTATGCTGCTACAATCATAGAATCTATGCAAATCTGCCTTTTGTTTTCTATTCTGATTGTTTGCATATCTCATCTCCTTTATTTTCTTACTTGGCAAAATATTTTTATGAATGAGTGTACCAAAATTTGCTTAGCCATTTCCTTATTATCAGGCATTTAAAGAGACAGATTATCTTTTCTTTCATTTTAATCCTAATTTAACATAAATTCTTAAATGTAAATTTTACTAAGTCAAATGGAAAAATATTTTTTACTTTTGATAGAGTCAAGTGAAAATAAAAATAATTGTACCAAATTCAAACCAAATTTAATTATGAGAGTGATTTAATTTTACCAAAAATATTGCTTGAAATTTTGTATTACAGTTATATCTTACAGAAACATAATATTTCATGGATATATACAATTTCATTTATTTTAGAGTTTTGAAAAGATGCTTTCTTTTTGAGTGATTAATGAAATTGAAATAAAGAGAATAATAATTACCTGATTTAGGTTGAGATTTTCTTAAAGTAAGTTTAAATGCAAAAGTTATTTTATCTACCTACCACTTTAAAGTTATTGTGGAAGAAATAAACTAGAAAAACACTTATTACTGTTAATCAGCTATTTCAATTATATCCTGAAAAACTGAACTAGAAAGTTTTATCTTGCGCTGTCTTTGAAGTAGGAACAACCAGAGCTTATACTTTTTGGCAATGTTTTCTCATTGTGAAAAGCAGACCAGTCAAGTCTCCTGGAGTAACCGAAGGGTGCTATTAGTACACAGCAAGCCTCAGACTCCTCACTGCAGCCCCGTAAGAGTCTTCACGGATGGTTACACCCTATGCCACTGTCCAATAGAGACAGAGAAGCCCACATGGATGCTGTAGCAGTGGACCCTCACAAACACTCACCTTCATAAACCAACACCCACACATCTTGGCTTCTGTTTGCCTAAGTTGCACTGATACCTACTTATATTGCTAATGGTTGGTCTTTCTTTGCCTATATATTATTTTGCTACCTTTGCTAATTCAAAGCTTCACTGGCCCATTGATTTTATCTGCTATTTAAAAAAAACAATTTTCATTGAGATATAATTCACACGTCATAAAAACGCCTCTATTTAAAACATGCAGTTCAGTGACTTTGTACTCGCAATGCTTCAAGTAAGTTTTAAATTTCAAGTGCTGCCATTATCCCCAGAGAAATTTTGTACCTATTAGCAATGATTTCACAAATCCACCTCTAGCCAACCACTGACCTACTTTCTGTCCGTGCAGACTTGCTCACACTGGACACTCTATATGCACTATATCTTGTGGCCCTTTTTAACTGCTTTATTTCATTCACTTAGCATAAGGTTTGCAAACTTCATCCATATTGTACCATGTAACAGCATTTCCTTCCTTTCCACTGTTGAACAGTGTTCCATTGTATGAATAAACTTCGTTTTATTTATCCATTCATCATTTGGTAGACACTTAGGCTGTTTTTGTTTTTCATCTATTATGAATAATACTGCTGAGAACATCATCAGTGTGTGAATTTTTGTGTAGTGTACATCTAGGAGTGGAATGGCTGTGTCATATGGTAACACTACTGTCTTTGCAGACACTGACAACCTGTGCTATAGGTGTATAAATTTTTAAAATTATCACATTACGTAACATTACACATTGCTATTAGTCTCCCTCAAAATACACCCTTCACTTCTAACTCAGGTAATCCATCCTTCATGATACCTTTGGAGTAACCTTTCTACAGGTTCTCTTTCATGAGTGTCCCTCGTTGCACTGTGGTGGTTTTCTCGGTGTACTGAATTCTTTCAAAATGTTTACCTTCATGGTCATTTAATGTCAAAATGAAGATCCAGAAGTCAAAAGGTGGATAAGGGCTTACTGTAACAAAGCAGATGAGATGCACTGTAATGTTTTATTTGACAGAAATTGCTGCCAGTATTAGATCAAGGAGTAAAAGTTGATATTTTAAAAATTTGTTATAATAGAAGATACACTGCCATTAATCCCACTCAAAATACTCCTTCTAGAACTCATACATCCCATCCCTCTAGGCAATGTCTTTCAATTTAGTAAGGTTTTTAATATGTAAATATTCACCCTATCTTTCTACCCTTGTACATCTCTAGTAACAATTCATAAGAGTTCTTATTTTCTCATCCAAAGAGACAAGGCTGGTTACTTTTTTGTACTAGTGCATCGAAGTGGGATCTTCCTGTGGTTTTGATTTGCATTTGTCCAGTGACTAATGATGTGGAGCATCTTCTCTTGAATTTAAATGCCATTAGCATATCATCAGGAAAAATATTGGGTTAGTCTCTATTGAATCGTAAGAGTTCTTTTTGTAGTCTAGTTATGAAGCCCCAATAAAATATATGACTTGCTAATATTTTCTCCCCTTCTGTCAGTTATTTTTCATGTTCTTGATATTATCATTTGCAGGACAACGTTTTAAAGTTTGATGGAGTCTTACAAATATTATATTTTGTTATTCATGCTGTGGTGTTATATTTAAGCAATACTCGCCTAATCCAAATTCATGAAAATTGACTCCCATGTCTTCTAAGATTATTGTAATTTTGGCACTTAATTTTTTGTGTTTGATCCACTTCTGTTATTCCCTTTTTCTTTTTTCATTTCTGTTTTTTAATGTCTCTTAATTTTTGGATATTTTACTCTTTCTCTCTGTATATGATTTCGTTCAATGCCCCTAAGTGATTAGTAGGTAACTCACTATTCTCAGAAAAGATTAATGTAAAACCACTGCTCAGCTGTTTGCTGATAGTTATGTTTCTTAGGACATCAATCACTAATTTGCCAGAATATTTATTGAAAATATTTCTTTGCAATTTCTGCATAAAAAACGAATATTATCATAACTTTTCTGATGCTGCAGACATAATCATAACTCAAACAAACTTAATGAGCAAGGTACTAACTAGAAAACCCAAATAAGGTTATTTACTTTAGAGTTTCCCATCAAGTGATCACATCTTGCTCCATTCACTTCCTATTATTTAGCTCTCTGCTTTCTCTCTCTCTCTCTCTTTCCCCACTTTACGTTTTTCAGCTTAAATTTGACTTGATTTTATTTATTGTAGGCTCTCACTACTTACCAACAATAATCTCATCTAATAGCTTTAAACCTAATAACATCTGAACTCTAAAATAAAAAACAGAGAGAGAGAGATCCCCTGTGGCACTTTAAATAATCCCTCTGCCCTAAGCTGCCCACATCCTGATCTATAGAACCTATGCATATGTCATTTTCCATTGCAAAAGGGACTTCACAGATGTTAAATTAAGATCCTCAAATGGGAAGATTAAGACGGACCATATGAGTATGCTTAATGTAATCACAAGAGTCCTTGTAAGAGAGAGACAGGAGCATCACAAATACAGAAGAACTTGTGATGATAGAAACAGAAACTGAAGTGATTCAGTCACAAGCCAACGTTGTCAGCTGCCTTGAAAAGAGAAACTAGAAAAGGAAGGAGGAAGAACCATTTCTACTGACAGGATCAGGATGAGATTGTTTCTGAACTTATGAATTCCAGAACCATACAAAAACAAATTTGTATTATTTTAAGACATTAAGGTAGTGGGGATTTGTTACACTAGAAATAGGAAACACTATTTTAGCTATATATTCAAAGTTGGGTTCCTTACACACATCTCTCTAGTTAGGGAGTCATAAAGCACCCTACTACACTGAGTCATGGACAACACTGTAATGCCAGAGGTTGGTGAGAGATAGACAACGTCCTTTAAGTCCATGAGGACTGGTTGTTTATTGGATAGTACATTGGATTTCCCCAGAGAAAAAGTGGCAAGTAAATTCCAAAGTATATAAAAATAACAGGTATGTAACATTTCATCCTGTGGGTGCAAACAGTAATGTACCTCCCTTACCCTCTCTTATATACAATTGAAAGCTGTCGCCAACTAATGTAGTGCAACTACTGAAACATATAAATCTCCTCAATGGAGTGCACAAAACTGGTTCTAGTCCCAATTCAACCTCCCTTGGTCAGAAATGAATTTGAAATTTTTTCACCTTTAACAAGTAATTTAACCATTCTCTTCAGCTTTAGTAAATATTTAACATAGGAAAATAACAAAAATTTCTTTAAATTAATCAATATTGCAAGTGCTGGATATTTACATGTAAAACTATGTGGTTGGACTCACATCTAATGAACAAATGTCTTAGTCACTTTCCTCAGTACTGAGAAAAAAATACCAAAAACGCACAATTTACAACTAGAGGTTTGGGCCAGGATTTAGCTCAATGGTGCCACTACCACCTGCCTAGAAAGTGCAAGGTCCTGAGTTTGATCCCTAGTACAAAAAAAAAAAAAAAAAAAGTAGAGGTTTATGTTTGCTCATAGTTTCAGAAATTTGAATCCATGGTCAGCCAGCTCCGATGAAAAAATTCATGGTTGCAGGCTCAGGGAAGAGAAATGCTGCTCATATCATCCTGGCCAGGTATCAAAGAAAGGAGCCAGGGAAGGAGATATACCCTTCCAGGTCATGCCCCCAACATCCCATCTCTTAATAGATGAGAGTTTGGGAGGTCATTCTCAATCTAAACCAATTCTTCCTCTGACCCTCAAAAGATATGTCTATGCAAAATGCATGGAGTCCATCTCTAAGACTCATCAAAGTCTTACAGTTCCAGCATTACTACAAAGTACAAGTCCAAAGCCACCTCTGAGATTCAATGCAAACTCTCAGATATGAGTCACTATAAAAAATATTTAAAAAGCAAGTTAAACATAGTGGCTCAGGGTAAACATTTTCATTCCAAAATGGAGAAATAAGGAGATAAAAAAATTTGGGAAAAAAGCAAAACCACAACTCATTAGGGAAAACATTGCGTGCTGCAGTTTCAGGTCCAGCATGTGGGCCATGATGCCTTTGCTCCAAAGGACTTGAATTACCCAGCCCCTTAGAGTACTGCTGGTTAAGGTCCACATGACTCTCTCCTGGCTGGCTTTCTTCACTGCCTGTAGCTTTCTTCAAACGTTCCACCTTTCTGACATCTCCACCTTTCTATAGTTTGGCTTCACTTTCCCAGCTTCCTATATTGGGTGCTCAGGGACATACCGCCTAGCTTCCTCCTTCTGGAGTCTGGTTGGAACCCTCCTTGACCCCACAACTTTTGGATTTTGCCTGACTATAAAACCAGCATCATGTGGATGATGCCAGCTTGCTGAGTAACTAGGACCCTTTTATCATAGTTGCAGAGGCATTCAAGTGCCTGGATGTCTGAGCCTTTTGAACTGAATACCAGGGAAACAACTCCCGGAGCAGGGTGCTCTAGAGCTGTCTTTTTGAAGCAATCTCTTAATTTTATGTCTTTTAGCCTAAGATGGGTGGGGTTGTATAGATTTCTGAATGTCTTCAAGGCTTGTCTTCTGTTGTGCTCATGTAAAATGTTTGGCTTTCTAAAAATGCAGATAATTTCAGGAACCCTGCACAGAACTTTAAAAGTTTGCAGACACTTCCTTTCCGGCCACAAGCAAATTCGACTTGGCTTTTTCTCAATGCAAATCTTGCTAAAAGCATGCTACAGCTTGAATGATAGGCTGTCTTGAAATTTCCATTGACTATTAATTAGTCAATCTGTCCTTAATCTTAGCCTCTCATAAATTCTCAGGTCATGAGCAAATTGTAGACAAATTTTCTGCCACAATACAATGTGCATGGTCTTGAGTCAGACTATCAATGGTGTCCATGTTCCAAACTGCAACTTTTGCTATCAAAAATTTTGACACTCTTCTGATTTTTTCAGGTCTTATTAGAATCTGCCACCAATCTTGTCTTATAGCATTGCAGGGTATCAATAGCCAGCATCTCCAAACCTGTCCAAACTTCTTCTGGCAAAAGAATTACAAAGGCTTCTAACCCACATGTTCAGGTATAGTTCTGGAAATCACCCCACTCCAGGTACCAAAATCTTAGTAAATTTTCTTGCTGCTCAGACACAAGAAACAATACCCACAAGTTTGAGGAGTAGAGGTTTATTTTGCCTCAGAAGTAGAAGTTTCAGTACATAGGTGACCATCTCTAATACAGAAACTGCCTGATGGGATGTCAAGTGGACTGATGTTTCTCATGTCATGGAAGCCAGAAAGTAGAGAGAAAAAGGAAGAAATTAAGTAGCGAGATATATCCTTCCAGGTCACAGCCCCAGTGACCTGCCTCTGAGTGTACGATAGTGTTGGGAGTTATGCTTGATCTAAGTCATAACAACAAAATAATTCAAAATTAATCAAAGACATACATGTAAGATCTAAAGCTATAGAATGCTTAAAAGAAAACAGGAACAAGTTTATTACATTGCATTTGGCAGTGACACAAGAAGTCTGGATAGCAGAAGTAAAAATAAATAAAATGTACTACAACAAAAATTAAACTTTAGTACATTGATGGGTACTATCAACAGAGTTGTAGCACTTAATGAGTTAAAATCAAGAATATATTTTAAAAGGGCTGGAGATTTAGCTGAGTGGTTCTGCTGCCTGCCTTGCAAGTGCAAGGTCCTGAGTTCAATTTCTTGTACCAATATATATATATATATATATATATATATATGTGTGTGTGTGTGTGTGTGTGCGTGTGTGAGTGTGTGTGTGTGTGTGTGTGTATTTTAAAATCCTACAAATCTAAAACTCTAAAACAAAATGACTCAATTAAAAATGATAAAGGAACAAGGAACATTAGTTCCTTTATCTTCCAAATAAGATACACATGTTCAATATCATATAATCAGAAGGGAACTGAAAAACAAGTTCCAAAATGAAATACCAATTCATATAACTTGGGATGGGTATTACTGAATTTAAAAAAAAAAAACTAGAAGTAAGAAGTGTTGTCAAGGAAATAGAGAAAATGGAAGTCCTGATGAAAATGTTAAGTGGGGCAGCCACTAGGAGAAATAGGCACTGGTTCATTGAATAACTGAAAATAGACTTACCATGAAAACCAGTAATTCCCAGTCTAGGTATATACACCAAAGAGTTTAAAGTAGGGTCGCACACATATATTTATACATCTAATTATTTCATAGTAACCAAAATACAAAATCAATTCTAGAGTTCATTGATAGATGAATGCAGAAAGAGCTGTATATGCATCTAATGCAGTATTTTTTTTTAAATTTAAAAAGAATGAAAATCTTGTACTTGTTACAATATAGATGAACCTTTGGAATATTGTGCTAAGTTAAATAAGCCAATCACAAAAGGACAAATATAATATTCTATTTATATGAGGTGCACAGAAGAATGGTTATTAACAGAGGACAGAGGAAGGAGGAAATATGTCATTATTTAATGGGTAGACTTTTAGTTTGAGAAGATGAAAAAAGTTCTCTCTCTATATGGATATTAGTGATTGTATTTTCCTCTTTATTCTTGTCTGTCTCTAGAAAGTGGTTATAAACTCAATCTCTTCCTTTATTAGACTCCAGGGATACATTCATGGAGTTTTACTGTGTGTCTTTCATGGAATAATTCCTTATCTTGGTAGGTGGCCTAATGCCTACGTGTTCAACCAGTGACTAGTCTAGTTTAAAACACAATTATATTTTATCAGTATTATAGTAATAGTCTTCTGACATCTTTCTATTTCTCCCTACATTCCTTCTCACAGAACTTGTGACACCAAAGGTACAAAATATATAATGCCTGAATTCATAGGTGGGCACACTCTTTTTTATACATAGGGCCACTTAGTTAATGTTTTAGACTGTTTAGACCCTGTGGTCTTTGTTGAAGGTACTCAGCTCTGCTTATGTAGTGTAAACGCAGCTATAGATGGTATACTGATGTATACACAGGTGTGTACTTGAGTGTCAATAGAACTAATACCAAAGCAGGTCATTAACAAATGTGACCCACCTTTGATTATTTTAAAATTTACCAATGACTTCTCATTGTCTTTAGAATAAAATACAAAGTATGATCAAAATATAGAGTGATTGTTTAAAGTTTAAAGATTATTACAATATTACCATTAATTTCCCTCAAAATACTCCTCCTCATCTGAAACCCACTTATCCCATTGTAGAAGTCTTCTTCTGTTAGAATCTTTAAACTTTGCAAGGTATGATTAAAAACTATTGTGTATGCTGATGTAAAGCGTCATTCAGTGGAAAGGCAGGCTTACAAAAACATTGCAGTGTGCCCTCATCCACCTTATCCAAGGGACCCGGCTCTTCCCCAAAGTTAAAAATGACCAAAGGGTGACTATTGGAAATAATGAATGAAGCAGTGACACAGTGAAATTAAAGACACTGAAAAAGACTTGCAGAATTGCTTTGGAAAGTGGTGAGAGTGATGGCGTGTGCCTGAGGCAAGGGGCAGTGTTTGAGGAGGATTAAAGGAATGTGTGTTTTATTGTGTTAGTTTTTGTGTTTTTAAATGAAATATTCACCACATTTTTATCACACCTTTTACCAATGCTTTATTTTATTTTTAAACTAATTTTAAAATGTTTTTGTTCATGGAATACAAGTAGATATTAACAAATTGTAGAGCCATTTTATGAAAAAAATAATTTTTCATAGCAAAAATAAGTAGAGAATAACAATGGTAAATACACTGTATGAAGATCTTAAGGTAATATTCTTTGATTTGCTAATCTATCTCTCAATTAATTTCTTAATAATACTATACATTTCTGCGTAGAACATTTTAATTAACAAAATATCTCACACTCAATATAATTTGAAAAAATTCTTCCTGTTTCATAATATCTATTATACTTATTGACCCATATTTATACTTTCGGTTTCTCACACCAGAGAGACAATATGATGTTTACACACATGTGTTTGATGTCTTTCACTTACGACTGTGGATTCAAGGTGCATCCATTTACCTAGAAATGTTTCAAATTTATCCTTCTGTGTGGCTAAATAGTAATCCACTATATAAAAAAAAACATTTTTTTATCTTTTCATAAATTGATGGGCATTTGGGTTGTATCCAAGATTTAACTATTTTAACCTGTGTCTTATAAATGTAGCCAGAGATTTAGCTCAGTGGCACCATCCCTGCCTGGCAAGTGCAAGTACTGAGTTAGATTCCTGGGGGGGGGGGTTATTATAACATGAGCACACATGTATCGCTGTGGTATGATACTTTTAATTCTTTTTGGACAATACCCAAAAAGGGATAGTTAGGTCAAATTTATTTATCGAGGAATCATAATTTACTGAGGAATCTCTATCCTGATTTCCACAATAGTTCCACCAGTCTACATTTCCACCAGTGGAGAAGGCTTCCTTTTCCCACACAGTCCACCAGCACTTGTGGTTGGTTCATCTCATCCTAATAGCCATTCTTTGTGGACTGAGGTGGAATCTCAGTGTTGGTTTAATTTGCATCTCTTGAATGACCAGTGATGTTGAACATGTTTTCATGTATGCATTTGCCATTTCAACTTCTTCATGTGAGAAGTATGTACTCATCTCCCCATGTTTGGATTGGGACTTCAAATTTGGGGGAGTCTGACTTTTTTCAATTCTTTATATGTTCTAGATATCAGTCCTTTGTCTGAGGGATGCCTGGTTAGATTTTTTCCCACATTGTGGGTTGTCATTGCACTCTGTTGGTGATTTCTTTTGCTGTTCAAAAGGTTTTTAATAAGATGAGATCCAAGTTGATTCTTTGTAGTATTTCTCACATTGTCTGGGTCTTTTTCATGAAAGTTTTGCCTACTCCTATGTCCTCAAGCATTCTACCTATTCTCTATTTCAGCAGATTTAGTGTTTCTGTTTTAATATTTAAATCTTTGATTCATTTTGATTTTAGTTTAGTGCATGGTGAGAGACACATTTTAGTCTTTGACATGTAGAAAGCCAGTGTCTCCAGCACTACTTATTAAAGAGGCTTTCTTCCAGTGAACATATTTGATGTCAAAGATAGGGTGACAGTGTATTTGAGGTTTTTCTATAACTTTTAATCTATTCCACTGATCCTCAGATCTGTTTTTTTGACAGTACCATGAATAGTGCTGTAGTACAACTTCAAATCAGGGATTTGATGACTCTTGCTTTGCCTTTTTTTGACCAGAATTGTTTTTGCTATTCTACATCTTTTTGCATTTCAAATTAGTTTTAGGAATGATTTCTCTAGTTCTGTGAGGTATGCTAATGATATTTTGACTGAGATTGTATTAAATTAAATCTGTATAACAATGTGGGGACTGTGGACATTTTCATTATGATGTTTCTACCCATGAGCAAGGGATATCTATCTATTTTCTGATACTCCTATTTGATGTCCTTTTTCAGAGTACTGTATTTTTCAATGTAAATTTCTTTCACGTCCTGTGTGAGATTAATTCCTAAATATTTCCTTTTTTTGATGCTATTTTGAAAGACATTGTTCAAATACTTTCTCTCTCAGTGAGTTTGTTATTTGTGTACAGGGATCCTATTGATTTTTGAGTGTTGATTTTGTATCCAGCTACAATACTGAATTTGATTATTAAATCTAGAAGTCTTTGTGTCGAATTGTTGGGGTCTCCTATGTGAACTAACAATAATAATTTAACTTCTTCCTTTTTTATATTTTATCCTTTTATTTCTTTTTCTTGTATAATTGCTCTGGCTAATGTTTCCACAGCTGTGGTGAATAGGGATGATGATGGTGGCCATCCTTTTCTTAGTCCTGATTTTAGAGTGAAAGTTTACAATTTTGATCACTTAGCCTGATGTTGGCTGTGGGTTTGTCATTGATGGTTACATTAGATTGAGATAAAAATCATCTCTTCCAATTTTCTATAGGGTTTGTTGTTGTTGTTGTTGTTGTTGTTGTTGTTGTTGTTTGTTTTAACCATGAATGGGTGTTGGTCTATGCCTAATTTTTTTTTCTTAATTTATTGAGGTGGTCACATGATTTTTGTCTTCAGCTCTGTTGATATGGTGTGTTACATTTATTCATTTATGTATGTTGAACCATCCTTGCATCCCTGGGAGGAATCCCACTTGGTCAGGATGTATGATCTTCTTGATGATCTGCTATATTCTGTTTACCAGCAGCTTATTGAGAATTTTTGCATCTATATTTGTTAGGGAAATTGGCATGTAATTCTCTTTTTTTTGTTGGATTCTTCTCTGTTTGTTTGTTTGTTTTTTAAATCAAGGTAATACCTGATTTCAGGAATGATCCTGGAAGTATTCCTTTCCTTTCCATTTTATTGAAGGGTTTCAAGAGCAGTGTCATTAGCTGTTCTCTAAATTTAGTAGGATTCAGCAGTGAAACCATCAGGACCTGGGACTTTCTTTCTTGGTAGGTTTTAATTACACTTTCAATTTCATTGCCTGGTATTAGATTATTTAGAATTTCTTCTCTTCTTGATTTATCTTTGGTAATTTATATGTATCTAGAAATCTGTTCACTTCTGCGTTTTCCACCTGATTAGAGAACAGGTTCTTGTAGTAGTTATTGATGATCTTTTGCATTTCTACAGGATTCCCTTGTGATTTTAGCCTTTTCATTCCTAATTGCATGAATTTGAGTCCTTTCTTTCCTTTTTGATAAGGTTGGCTGTGTTTATCAACTTTAATCTTTCAAAGAACCAACTATTTGATTTATTGATTTTTTTGTGTTGCTTTTCTTACTCTAAATTGCATTAATTTCTGCTCTGATCTTTAAAATGTCCTCCCTCATACAAACTTTTGGGCTTGAGTTTTTCTTTTTCTACACATTTGAGGTTTAACATTAGGTTGTTTATTTGAGATTAGTCTATTTCCCTGATGTGAGAGTTTATCACTCAAATTTTCCCTTAGCACAGCTGTCATTGCCTCCCATAAAATCTGGAATTTTATTTTATCATTATCATTAAATTATATATACCATTTGATTTCTTGTTTCATTTCATTGGTTGTTCGGGAAGGTGTTATTTAATTTCCTTGTTTTCATGAAATTTTTGTGAGATTTTTTTGTTGTTGACTTTCAATTCCATTTCACTATGGTCAGATAATACACTTGGAATATTTTCAATTCCTTTGAAGTTTCTACACATGTTCCACATGCTAGCATGTGGTCTACTTTGGAGAATATTTCATGTGTAGCCAAGAAAAATGTGTATTCTAATGTGGGGTGGAAAACTCTGTAGCTATCTACTAAATTTGTTTGTTCACAGGTTTGGTTCAGATCTGACAGTTCTTTGTTGGTGTTTGTCTAGCTGATCTGTCTACTTGTGACAGTGGGGTACTGAGGTCCTCAATTACAATTGTATTAGTGATTATTTGATTTTTCATGTCCATTAATATTTGTTTTACATAATTGGGTGCACTGGTGTTTGGCACATATATTTATGATTGTCATCTCTTCCTCTTGACCTGTTACCTTTACAAAGTTACAGTAACTTCCTTTGCCTCTCTTAAGCAGTCGTAGGTTGAAATCCACTTTGTCTGCACAAAGAGTAGCAACCCTTTCTTTTTCCTGGTTCTCAATGCATGCAGTATTGTTTTCCATCCTTTGACTTTCAGTCTATGAATTTAGTTTTGAGATAAATATGTTTCTTCTATTCAGCATATTATTGAATCTTATTTCTTGATCCATTCTTCCAGTCTTCTTTTGATTGGTGGTTACAACTGGAATGTATTTGATTATGCTTGTCATATTATTTTCCTATTTTTGGTTCCCTGCCTTTCCCCTGTGTTTAATTTCTTGCCCTGCCTGATGGGTTCTTTGTATTGGTGTTCTTGGAGTTATGATTTTCACCGTGTTTTTCTAAAATATCCTTCAAGATATTTTGTAAAGCTGGTTTCATGGTCATGAATTCCTCCAGTTATTCTTTGTCATGGAAGTATCTTATTTCTCCATTGAATTTGAAAGAGTTTTGCAGTTTACATCAATCTGGATTGGAGGTTGTTCTCTTTCAGAACCTGAAATTCTTCACTGCAAGCTCTCCTTGCTTTCAGGATTTGAATTGAGAAGTCTGTTGTGATTCTTTTAAAGGGCTTTCCTTTATAGGTGATTTGTTTCTCTTCTGTAACATCTTTTAATACTCTGTTCTTGTGCTGCATTGCTGACATCTCACTATTTATAAGCCTTGGTGTAGATTTATTTTGGTCATGGCTCATTGTGGCTCTCTTGCTTGTGTGCCAAATTCTTTTCCACGTTTGGGAAGTTTTCTGCCATTGCTTCTTTGATAGGCTTCGCATGGCATTTGCACCATCTCCAACTTTCTCACTGAGCCCAATCCATTTTATATTGCTCTATATTGCATCATAGTGTAACTGTTGGACTGATTTTTCGTGGTCTCTTTCCATTTTTAAGATATTTTTCTTTTCATGGTCATGAACTTCAATCCTCTTATCTAGTTCAGAAATTCAGTCCTCACTTTCATTCAATCTATTGCATATACTTTTGATGGAATTTTTATTCTCCTGGATATTTGTTTGAATCTACTTCCTGAATTCCATTTCTTTCTTTTTTTCCTCATTGAGTTTATTGATACATTTTAGGCATACAGTACAGTTACATTCATTATTGGGATCTTGTCTTTACATGACAGGGCTTGATTCTCATTTTTTCCCCTTATCCCTACCCTCCCTTCAACCCCTCCTCACCTCCCCATTTATAAAAACTTTATTTCTATTTTTTCATTTTCTCATATTTTTTCTTTTTCCTTATTACCTTTTTCCTACTCTTCCCACTTTCCCTACACCTTTTCCATTTCTTTTTTTATGTGTAACATTCATGTTTTCCATCATTTTCCTAAGCTCCTCTATTTTTTAAAATCTGTATCTATTCTAAGGGATGGGGATTTAGCTCAGTGGTTCGGTGGCCTGTCTTGCAAGTGCAAGGACCAGAGTTCAATCCTTTGATCATTTTTTTTTTTTACCTGAGAGATTATTTCCCTATAACCTCATGCATCTATTTTCTTACTTCTGCTTCTATCATTTCAGGAAATTCAGGTGGGTGATTTCTGATTTCTCTATCTCATTGTCTCCTGTAATTGACCTAGGTGGACTGGAAGTCTGGGATCACATTTTGCTTCTACATTTTATCATTTTCTATTTTATTTTATTTTTCTATGTTGCTGCTTATAAATTTCTTATGAAAATTAGCTTTATCACTAGTAGCAAGGCTTCCCAGGAAATGTCTATTTTTCAGAGACATCTTCTGAGCATTGTGGTTCTTGGTCTTTCTGTCTGTCCCAAGGTCCTACCTTCCTAATTTATTAAGAATCAGAAATCGCTATTTATTTGGCTCAGCATTCAGTCCTTTGGCATTGGACTATGGAGATGGTTATGGCCCTAGATAATCTCAGTGTTCTACAAGAGAGAACAACTGGTTACAAATAGGACAACCTGGCTAAAGCAGTACATTTAGCAATATTAAAAGCATCAAGCACAGTTCAGAAACTAACAAACTGGTAACAATTAATTTGGTGCCTTTAACCGTAGGAGCAAGATCTACAGTTTTATTACACAATCCAACATAAACCAGGAGCTTGTACACAATGAGTTTCCCCTTAGTGAAGTGATTTTATCCTCTGGGTGAATTTAAGGGAGATAACAGGGCAAAACAGAGAGATAAATGAAGAGAAACGTAGTAGAGGCAAGGTTGTAGGACAACACATGATCACCGAGGGTTTGGGAAACTGGAGAAGAGGCAGGAGAGAAAGCATGAAGCATAAAACAAAAGAATACTGAAGTGAGCCAGAAAGATAAGATGATTTTCACTAGCGTGAAAATATCATAAACACAAGAGAGTTAGTTGAGGAAAGAGAAAAAGAAGGTGAATAGAACAAGACAAAAATAAAGATACAAACCTAAATAAACCAGACAGAAAAAGAAAACAAAACCAAGCAAGAAAGGAAAATGAATAAAAATTGTAAAATAAAATTCATCAGAGTCCACAGTTCTGTGGTTGCCCAAGGCAGGTAGTGTCCCAAAACTGTGCTGTGTATCCCCATCAAGTCTGCAGTAGGATTGGTGCTGGGCATGAGTTTGATCTTGTGGGAGCTGGGGCTAGTCCGCTTGCAGCTGTTTGGGTGTCTCTCTCTGGCCCACCTAAGTCCCTCCCTACTGTGAGTTGCCCTGCCTTCCTCGGGCAAGAACAGCCCAGGGCTGCTCCCAGTCCTATGTACAGTTGGCTCGAGTACAGTCAGGTCCACTCCATCTTTGCACAGCCTCTTCTGTTTCACACTCTCCAGCATTCCTCTATCCTGTCCAAATCCTTGTCACAGGGCCGGTGGGGTGATGTTTGGTTCAGCTTCAGTCTCTTCCTCAGTGGGTAAACATCTGTCCTGCTTCTGCATCTTTCTCTCAAGCCCCTGGTCGTCATTCACTTCTTTCAACTCTGCTGTGGTCCCGAACTTTGGAGCAAATGACAGAGAAAGACAAGGGGGGCGGGTCTGGCAGTCATCAGAGGGGAGAGAGCAGAATTCTGGACATCTGGCTGTTTTTTGCTAGTGAGGGCTGCTCTCAGGCTGCAATGTCCTCTGTGCTCAGAAAGCCTAAAGAGACAAAACGCCTTCTTTCCCAAATCTATCCTGTGTGGCTCGAGGTAGCTATACTTTTCCAGTCCCTTAGTTTCTGGGGACTCCTTGGTATGGTGATTCTTGTTCTCCATGATGCCCATGCCACTGGTATCCCTGTGGGCTGATGGGCTGCTTTATGAAACCCTGGGCCTATGTTTTATTTGATCTACAAATCTCTCCTTTCAGATTGGTTTTGGCATCAGGATGTATGTCCTTCTCGTTCTTCCATTTACCTGTGTTTTTGGTTGGTTTTTCTCTGCATAGGTCCAGCATGATTCCTCCTACCTTCAGCCATGTCGAAACTCTTTTTAAAAAGGTTTTTAACCTGACCCACAAGATTTACATGATTTGACCATTGTCACTCTACTTGTTACCCTAATAGACTCACTGCTACCTTAATAGGTTCATTGTATTGAAGACTTGGCTGCCACCTGACTTTTTCAGGAAGTGACCATATCATGAAGTCACTAACCTCATTGATGTAGTAATTAAAAGCTGATGAGTTTGTAGCTGAATGGGTTATTAGGAGCCAGGGACTAGTTGCAGGGAGTGGGTCATTGATGCGTGACCTAGCCTACTATGTCTTGTTCCTAGGTCCTTCATCTCTGGCTCATTCCCTTCCTTTGCTTCCTGGCCCTTACAAAGTCAGTAGCTCTTTTCTGCCACATCCTTCTACCATGATGTTTTTGCCTCTGCTCAGGCCAAAGCAATCGAGTTGGCTGACCATGGACCAAAACCACTGAAAATGTGAATCAAACTAAATCTTCCTCCCTTAAATTGACCACCCTGGGTAGGTTGCTAAAGCCATGGAGTTGACTTAGACACTGTCTAAGATCTTGCTCTACTACTTTGTCATCATACACTGGGCATATTTCTCCTTCCTCTTCCAATTTTTCAAACACAAATTTATTGTCAAAATGAAATTTATACATTAACTTTTCACTCTGAGTATGTCACTCTTCCTGTTTCTCTAGCATCTTATAATTCACTCTTTTTAAGTAGTAGTGTTTAAAAAAGCCTGTCCAAGACCACCCTTCCAAAGTTCTTCAGCTCTATCATTGTCTATCTAAACCACCTGCTTTATTCTGTATGTTTTATAACATTTTCTTTTAACTGAAATGACTGCTTCCTTGTGTATTTTCCAAAGTATATATACACCCTGATACCCTGCCTCCCAAATAGACAGTAAGCCTTGAGAAAACTGGGCCAGTACAATTCCTGGGGCCGGCTCTATCTTCCACAAGTGGCAAGTCCCTGGCACATAGTCAGTGCTTGATAAATTATTAATATCAGAAGAAATGATAGATATATTTACAGGAGATGTTCATATATTTATTTTCTGCCTTCAAAATAGAATAATCCATTAACACCATAATTTAATATACCCAACAGATAAATCCCAAAGATCATCTCTGCTGGCAATCTAATAATCATAACACAAATCTTGCATTTTTATGTAATTATGAATACAAAATTATTTGTTTTATATAACAAAATTGTGTAATACAAAATTAAATTTTAGTACTGTAATCATTCATCTTATAAAATCTTTTGATGATTCCCAGATATTATAATTTAGAAATATTTTTCTTGTCTTATTTTATAAAAACACCAATGAAAATTTTCACAAAGTATTCAAATACAATATAGCCATTAATCTTGTTTTATTTCTTAAAGGTTGATTTCTTATGTTATTAACACTTTTATTTTTATTATTCCTTTTAATCATTTCTGTCTTTATATTCTTCAGTGTCTCATATGTCTTTTTTTATATTTACATTTATGCCCTTTTCTATTGTAACGACATTTGTGTAATATAAACATGACTTCTCCAGATTGGTTTTAATTTATACTTAACAAAATAAACACTGAGTGCTACTTGTTTGCTCATAAATTCTGACGTCAGAATAAAAAATGATCTTCAATCTTATTTAGTTTTCTGTTCTCACCCATGTGCTGCAATGAATTTTTCTCTTACACTCGCTTCTTCATAATTGGGGACTAATGTAAAGTACAAACCATGTGTTAAACCAGTATGGGATTTTGCTAATGAGTAGCTATAGCAGAAGGATACAATCTAAAAGACAACCCCTTCTTATTTCACATGTAGCAACACAACCATTATCAAGAATGTCTCATAAGACATAGCTTCAGACATTCCATTCTTCTTGACTTTCTTGGACAAGCTCCAACTAGTTTCCGTCCTTGTGGAAGCATGGCACCATTCTTGATCACAGTTTATTTGAGAAATTCACTGAGACTGTTATCCACCTTTGTATGCACGGTATATTCCTATCAACCCATCTCAAAATTTTGTCACCTTTTTTGTTGGGCACATGACACTGTGGATTTAACAGTTTTATATATTATTTTTAAAAGATCATCAGTGTTGTTTACATCTTCTATTGTGAATCCAAGTACAGATTAACCCCACTGTATTCATTAACCCCACTTATATTGTAATAATTTTTGGTGTTTTAATTTTATATCTCACCACGTTGATCTCATGTTGAATGCTGACTCAATCTTTTCAAGTATCTGATCATTACTGTGAAATTTATCATCAACCATTTGGTTAGGTTCTCTTCTTTCTTTTTTATCCAAATAATTGATTTAAAAACTTGAAGTATTTTTAACTGAATTTAAAAAAAAAATCTTTGTAGGTCTGAGGTCTCAGCTGGGCATATCTTTTCCTGCTGTTCTTAAACTAAAAATTGTAATCCACAACAGAATTACATGCATCCATTTACTTGGAACTATGTGAGTGACAAAAATCAGAGTTTTGGTAATTAGAGATAACAAGTGGGACTGTGCCGTCTCTGTAATAGGACACCTCTGAGTTATTTTTAAGATTGTTATTGTAGTATCTGTAATGCTCATTATAGAACAAAATATCAGGGATCATTTTGTCATCAAAATAATCTTTAAGCCATATTTTTACCACATCATTCTACCCGTTCAAACCCATTAAAATCTTGATGAGCTTTACTGTTGAAAATTACATGACTTGAACCTTGTGAAGTCTTTTAAATGTTGCTTTTTTGCCATCATTTCAATGGCCCATGAAAATTCAGTATTCTCATTTTCAAGTTTTATTATCTTTAGCCATTTCCATGATTTTTCTTATTTTGAGCATAAATTATAAAGGAGATAACTCACAGCAAAACAAATTCTCATCAGTTTATGTCCTTCATGTTCACAAAGGCATCATTGCCTAATTACAGCTGTATTGGTACACAACCCACACCTTAGAATTATTCAGTATAAGGCAATAACAGAGTCTTTGATGTAGAGCCCTTAATGCAAGACAATGCAAACGACATTTACTAGCAATTTTTTCCCCCATTAATGAACAGTACTTCAGGGAGTGTAAAGGCAAGAGGCATATAATTTCTGAACTATTTAAATTGCTAATTAGATCTGTACAGGAGGTGTATTCCTAATGCAGACGATTACAACAGCTCCTAAGTGTTTGCCTTACAGTTGCTAATTACTACAGAAGCCAATTAATTGCTGTTGACTTTTTGTATTCTTTTGCATATCGCCAGTTAATATTTACATTTATAATGAAGACAAAATTGGCAAACACTGTGTCATTTTGTAATGAACAATTCCAGTGTCTAAACAATGAGCACATTATCCTCATTTGTGCCTGAAGAGTGCAGCTGATTAGCATATGTTCTGTGCATGCTAGAACACTGCTCTTTCTTCTCAAGAGTAAAAACATCACTTAGGTGCAGGACATACAGGTGCAATGTCTCCAGGGCTCTTGGATTTGGTTCCTACCATATGCCATATACATAGAAGCAGGGAACAAACACCAGGCATATAAATGTACAAGAATGAAGAGATCTGAGCTTCTTTAAATAAAGTATTAGTCAGCTTTCCATTACTATAACAAATACCTGAAATAACCAGCTTTTACATAGTGAATGTTTATTTTGGTTCATAATCTAGAGATCTTAGTTCATGATCTGTTGGCCCCATTGCATTATGACTGACAAAGCAACGTATAATGGCAGAAACATGTTGGCAGAGCAAAACCACTCATCTCACGACCAGGAAGCAAGAGAGAGAGGTAGAAGGGGCTAGGTATGAATCTCACTATCCCCTGCAAGAGCACACTCTCAAATACCTGAAGACTTCCCACTAGGCCCATCTCTTAAAAGTTTCCACCACCTCCTAGCAGTGACATGCTGGGAACCATACCTGTAACACATGAGGTTCCAGATTCAAACTTTCGTAGTAAGTATTAAGCCTATGGTTGGAAAATTACAGTTCTTTTTAGTGCTCAGTATCTCTATTCATACCTATACAAGAACAAGTTCCCATATTCTGGAGATTTCCCACTAAAGATGCTGCCAAGGTCAGAAACCAAAATTCCTAGTTTCTTTCACAACTGTAATCGAGCATTAGTTAGGAACCATCAATTAAATACAACTATCCAGGTCTTCACTCAGAATCAAACAGGCAAAGGGTTTGAGGAACACAATGGATTTGTCTGATCGTGACTGCAATTAGTGAAGATGGTGGTGGCAGTACCATAACATCCAGTTCTCAGTGCTTAGGGAGTCAACAAAGAAAGGAATAGTAGATCATCCATGCTTGGGCATATGGAACATTTTCAGGTAATAGCTTTTCTGGTTTTGCAGCCTTGTGGCCAGTTTTTCAACCATATTGGTGATTCTGAGAGAAACTCAATCACTTAGAAATTTATTTTTCTGCCAAAATCAGCCAGTTTCTTTTATTGGCTAACAACAATTGCATGTGTTTTGCAGATTTGTAAAAGGGTACAGGACACATGCATGGCCAAGAGTGCCCTGTGTTATATATTTTTCATCTTTATTTAATCAAATAATTTATTCAGATGTCCTTTATTAAGACCTAAAGGAAATGCAGATGAATTCATTTCTAGTTTGCTTTATAATGAAAGGCAAATACATAAACCAAAAACACAACCACATGTGCCAACTTTTGTCTTTGCTTTTTACCTGCCAAAGAGAGTAAATTGGAAATAATTCTTTTCTTAACCAGCATATTTGTCAGAGTATGTATTGTAAACAGCAGGGGCGTGAAGTGATTTTGTCTACCAGTTTTTCAACAGTGAAAACATAACTTTGACTCGTAACAACCTCTGGGCACTGCAAACAGAAGAGAGGTGGAAAGTACCTCCTCAAACAAGCAGAACTTCCCCCTGACTCATCTAGTGTGGATATGTTATTCTGTTGCCCCAATATTTCATTATTTCTTATGATATTATGGACAGGTGCCAGGCACAGGATTAGAAGACAAGAATAAATAGGTAAAGAAAGAAAGAAAGTGGGTAGAGAATAATTTAGCATGTAAAATGGAAAGGCAAAAGTCCCCAATATACAAGGGTACTGAAAAGAATAAGGGTCTTTATGCACTGTAAAAACATTTTTAAAAAGGTGTGATAAATGTTTCAGAATACGATCTCCAAAAATAGAAAAAACAAAAAGCTCCTATTTTTGCTCTTACCTTGTGCCTTGTGCAAATACCATCATCATGGCCATTTACAAAGGGGATTTTAATGAATGCCAAGTTGGGAAGAGATGTTCTGTAGCACATATATAACCTTTCTACTAAACAGATGTTAGCTCAAACAATCTACACAGACACAAGTTGCCGAAAGAACATAAGCAGTAACAAAATGTAGTGGAATCATCAGCAAAGAGAAATTGTATATTGTTCTTCATTTTTTTAATTTCAATTATACAATTTATTTAACTAAATAAACTTATATAATTTAATATATAATTAGTTTTATTTTTAATAACCATGACTCAGAATTCATGATATTAACAGTTGCTTTGAAGGTGAATTGGCTTTGGTATAACACTCTAATGAGCCGAAAATAATTACAGGATGCTATGGCTCTACTTCTTTCTAGTTAAAGTTAAGTTTTGTTCTTTCTTAGCAAAGGTTTCAAGATTTTTCCTTACCCGCTAATTACCTTACCTGCTAAGATTACCTGCTAACCCCTTAAATCAACTTGACTGAGTTATTGTTAATTTATCACTTATTGTTCCCTAGATCTTTAAAATGCTTTTAGGATCAATTGTGATATGCACTCCTAATAATAATACATTGTGTGTCCCTGATCATTTACTTATGTATGGCTACAGTACCCACTATGATGAAGTCTTACCAAATGGGTATTACATTATTTTCCAAGATCTGTTTATTGCATGGGGGAAAAATGTTACTTAACATGATCTTATAGTTGATTTTTTAAAAATTCTCAACAATCAGTCAACATACATTCAAAATCATTTTAGTCTTAATGATAGTAAGTCACTGTATCATCCATTGATCTCACCCTGATTCAAATGTTCATATTCAAACAAATGCAATATTCAGATTGAGAATAATGCAGGGGAAATAGACGGAAAACTAGTCTTTGATATCCAGCTTTAAATATATTATCACGTTGTGTGTACACAATTGTGTGCATTAGTGTATGTGCACATATATGCACATATATATATTTGGGATCTTAGTTTTATTTTTCAACCAACACATGGGTATTTTAACACTACTTGGAGATACTAACATAATTATTTTCAAAGTTGATTATCCAGTTTTCAAGACATATTTGTTTGCTGTCAATTTGCCTATTCTGACAATTTGTTTTAACCTGGTTATTTCATCCTAATTACCAACTTCATGGTATGGACAATGATTAAAAGCCACAAAGTCCAGGCATTAACAGGCTTTAAAAGTCAAGAAAAATCATGAAATATTTTCAGCATCTTCACCTATGGCGCATGCTATTTCCTTTTCTTTTATGACAAAGGATGTTAATATACCAGTTGTTTTTTCTAAACTAAATCCTCAGTATTCAGGTTTAACTCTGTTGGCATTTTGCTCTAAATAAGTGGGTTTTTTATTGCAGTTTTGGCATTTGGTCTCTAAAGAGTTAGCCATCACTGACCTATTGCATTTAGAGTGAACACACAGCAAATAGAATCACTTCATGTGCACTGAGTGAAAATGAGAAGATTTGGCCTCCTAGGGAAGCAAAACTAATCTCAAGAACATTTACAGCATATTTCCTTTCTCTAAGTTGCTATAGGTCTGATTATTATACTTGAGTTTTTCCTTTCTTTACTTTCTTACACGTTTAATTTCATGTATTAACTGCTTTGAAAGTTGTCTAAAATAATAACATAAGCCTCATGTTTTTCTTGTCATTTCCGGATAGCAAAGCCAGAGTTTCTTACAAACAATTCCTTCTCTGATGAGGCCACACGTGTCTTGCCTCTGACGTTTCACTGATACAAGGACACTGTGATAAATCAGCTTCCCATGTAATTACAGGACCTAAATGTATAACATCCACAAACAACTGTTTCTGTTTTGTTTTGTTTTGTTTTGTTTCACTCTGTGCTCTTTTGGGCACCTCCCTCTTACGAATTAAAACAGGCTGCTAGATTTATACGATCTTCTTTCTTCTTCTATGTTTCATTAGGTACTTGGCTTCATTCCACACCTCCTCTGTTTTCTCCTGTGACATTTTCTTCCCTCCAAGAGTCTCAATAGGAAGGGTTTAATGGTGATCAACCCCTAACTGGATTGTGTCATTAAATGAAATTTAAAGGAAATACAAGAAAAGATTATTTTGAAAACATAGAATGTTTAAAAAGAAATAAATTACAAACTCGATTGCTTCACTCTAACTCACTGCCTTATGCAAACAGGGCAAGCTTCCTGCCATTCTGCAAACCTTTCTTGTTGGACTTCTCAGTTCTCTGCACTGATTCCCTCTCTAAGTACAAGAAGAACAACATAATTCAAGTTGAACTGAAGGTCATTTGGAGAGCCTCCAGCTGTCCAGTTAACTAAACTACAGGAATAAAGGATTTGAGTCTCCCTCTTGAATTTAATTTTCTGTATTTTCACTAACTAGCAGTTATGGATGTGTGAATTTCTTGATGAGTTTCCCTGGCCTCTCCTCAGCACAGCGAACCTCTCAGACATCTTATCTGTGCTTTATTCTCACCCTGCACACGCTTTGTTTGGAACTGGTGGTGATGGATGTCTGTGGCACAAAAAACTCCTGTGAAATCACTCAAACAAAAGGAACAGGGGAAAATTAGGGGAGACCAGCTGGCTAGAATGAAATTGGCAGGGTTCAGCCAATGAAAGTCAACTTGCCAAGATTTAGTCTTCTGCTAGGTCATCTGTTTTCCTCCTAAACAATTCTTGGATATTTATAGACATAAATGAATTTTATTCTCCACAATAGCCAATACCTTGTCATTTCTTGTATTTGCCTGTCAGTCATGGGGGAAAGCAAGGACTTGAACAGAGAATACGCAAATATAGTTGCCTACAAATAGAAAATAGGAACAGATATATTATTTTTCTACACTGAATGCCAAATGAAGACAGAATTTGTAGAGACTATATATAGTTGCCAGACATTCTACAGATTTCTGGACAGCTGAACATTATTTACAAGACTTTCCAAATTTTAAGTATTTTCAAATATGTACACGTCAATCCTCTAACTTCAAGCCTCCAGATTACCTGAAAGTTCCACAATCATTGTTTCAACACCTAATTTCAGGTCTGAATCTCAAAACGTAAGGCTCAAAGTTCAGTTCGTGCCTCCTCTGCTCAGGCAGTCTGTCTTTCTTCATGGTTTAGTGTTTGTTTCTACAACCCATTATTGTGTGATTTTCATATCAAGCTACTATGTGGTTGCATTGTTTGCTCATTTTCCATTCAAGTTCAAAAAAAGTCAAAGTGACTTTTAGTTATTGTCACCTAGAACAAATGTTTTCTTCCTGTGAGGAGTTTGGGATCTTTGAGCATAGTCATGTTTTATACAGCCATGGGATTTTATACACAGACATATAAAGGTACATGTGTCTTTATAGCAAACATTTTACTTTTGTAAATTTAACTCATGTATTTGTCGATTTTTCAGTGATTTTAAAGGCCCAGGATCTATAGCAATTTGTGTTTTTTTCTGAACCATGAATTCAAGTTATATGGGTCATAAACAGGATGAGTCAAAGTGACCAGGTCAGCAGGTGCACTTGTATACCCGAACAGTTGCAACCTTTGCATCAGTAGAATCTTAGTGTTTGCCTTCGGTCATGAGGTGCACAGTAACTTTTGTTTAAAATTATTTAAATTTTCCTGGAGGTAGAAATAAATGATATATGAAATATAAAGAGGACTGAACATATTTAAAAATATTGCTAAACTACGAGGTTAAAATATGCATAGGAAACATAATTGAGTGAAACATAACTCAGACATAGCTAATATTTCATAAAAATAAAGAATTTAGGAGATTGAAACTACATAAAAATCATTATATTCTTCTTCACGTCTTAAAGAAAAGGTTATAAATTGTAAAATCCCTAAAACCCAGGAACATAGTAATATTAATATACAAAAGAAACTCAGTGAGTGAAATATTCTGACAGGTACAGAGCTATGGAAATATTTAGACCACTTGCTATGTATAAAAAGTTCAATAGGCAGCCACACAGGGTGGCTCCTGTCTGTAATCCTAGAAGTCTGGGAGGTTGAGAGGTGAGGACTGCAAGTTCAAGCCTTACTTAGGCAACTTAGCAAGACCCTATCTCAAAATAAAAGAGAATAGGTTATAACCCAGTGCAAAAACCCTAGGTTAAATCTCGAGTGCAGGGGGAAAAAAGGTAGAGGCAAAAGGCATTTGGAGTCAAACCTCAGTGAACAGAGGCTAGTATTGCCTGATTTGCAATTTCTAGGAAAAGCCATGTGCCCAGATTTACATAAAAAATTCTCAGTTTGTAAATATCAGGTAAAAGTACTGGATGTACTTAAAAAAAGATACTGTGGGAGAGAGAGAGAGGAGACAGGGGGGTAGGGAGGGAGGGAGAGAGAGGGAGGGAGAAAAGAAAATCACAGTAGCTAGGTAGTTTATAAGTTCTAGCCCAGTTGCTCCTCAAACACATTTTATGCCCTTGTATAACATGGTATGACTATTCAAAAATCTTCAGGTACATAGAAAGGAAGATCTTCAACAAAGGAGTAAGTGTGTTGATGTTCTCATCCTTCTCATTCGTAAGAATTCTCACCACCAAGCTCCACATCAGCCTCCTCCTAAGACTTCTTTATGGTGGAGAAGCAACAATTTCCAGAATATCTGGTGTGAATGGGGACATTGGCCAAAGAGAAGAATTTACACAAGGCTTGGAAGACAGAAAGGACAGAGGTCATTTTTCTCTGGAAGTGGCGCAATACAGACATGTGGGAGGGTGCAATTCACAGGAGCTGCTTGGTAAGGGCTTGAAAATCACCTCTTTCCTGCTACAGAAATAATTGACGGAGATTTTCCAGAAATTCTGTAGAATTGCTACACCTTCCTGAGACATCCACGAATCATTTTATTTATTCCCAGGCTGAGGAAATTAGTCGTCAGAAGTGGCTACAGCCGGGATTTAGCTCAGTGGTGACTGCCTTGCAAGCTCAAGGACCTGAGTTTGAGACCCAGTACAAAAAAAAAAATGTGGCTATAAACTAATGTTGACCCTAAGTATTTCCAAAGATCATCTAAACTTCCTATCCCTTGTGTAGGAAGTATCCCTCCTATACCATGAATCCTTTGTGACTGAAATGCACAGAGTGGCTTTCGTTTCTTGATCAGAACAGAGAGATGTAGCATGTGAAAGAACAGGGATATGAAAATAGACTTCTAAGATGAGTTAGAATCATAGTGTTACAGAGGGGGGAAATGTATTTCAAAAAATCAAGTGCATTGTTAAATGAGATTTAAAAAATCCTTTTCCTTCATAGATACTTCATCTTGACTTTGTCAGGCAAAACGTTGTTGGTTAACATATTGCTATCTCCCTGCAAGTGTTGTAGCTGAGGCAGTTGGGTGCAAGATCAAGAGAAAGGGCTGGGAAATAAAGATTATTCCAAGCTATGAAGAATCTCTTTAGAAGTAGAAACAGCCTCCTTATAAACTACTTCCTCTCTTTATTTCAGTTTTTGCTACAGTCAACAACAGTCAAAATAAAGGCCAAATATGGATTAAATTAATTCTAATTGTTGAAAATAAACCCATATTTTTTTTCTTTCATTGAGTTTATTGGTACATTTTAGGTATACAGTACAGTTGCATTCATCATTGGGATCTTGTACCTTTACATGACAGGTCTTGGTTTTCATTTTTTCCTCTTGTCCCTACCCTCCCTTAACCCCCCTCCTACCCTCCCCATTTACAAACACTTTATTTCCATGTTTTCATTTTCTCTTATTTTTTCTTTTCCCTTATTACCTTTCCCCTACCCTTCCCACTTCCCCTACACTTTAGCCCTTTTCTTTCTATTTCACATTGTCAATTATATCATTAGGATCTTATGTACTATTATAGTTTTTCACACCAGAGAAACTATTTGGTATTTACACATGTGTGACTTATTTATTTCACTTAGGAGTATATCCCTAATATGTATCCATTTTCCTATGAATGACTCTAATTTCTCATTCTTTATGGCTGAGTAGTATTCCATTTTATAGAAAAATCACATCTTCTTTATTCAGTCTCCAACTGATGGGCAAATGGGCTGTTTCCAAGTTTTAGCTATTATAAACTGTTCCTCTATAAACATGGGTGCGCATATTGAAACCCCTATTTTGATTACATTCTACTGAAAACCTCCCTACTAAATTTCAAGGGTGCTTTCAATTCACATGCACAGCATCATCATAGCTGCTTCAATGTCCTGAGCTAATTCTAATTGTTTCCCTATCATGATCATTTTGACTTGGGAGAAGACTAACATCTCAGGATGCTAGATCCTTTGAATAAGATAAATGAGCAGACATGGTAATGTCTTCACAAGCCTGAACTTGGCAGCAGCATTCACCATATTTTTAATCACACTTCATAAAGGCTCTTATGAAAGAGGACTTTCAGAACCACTTCAGAAAATTGGAAGAAAAATGGGATAAGTGTGTTCCAGCGAGAGGCAGATACTCTGAGGGATATGACTGGCGATGTGTCTTTTATAGTAATAAGTTTTTTTAACGATCACTATAAATTTTGGTCACCTCTTTATACTTGCACACACTCTCATAGCTAATCTTAATTGTGATATATTCTTACAGTAGCTAAGTATTTTTTAAGCTACTCATTTACACAACAAATAATTAGAGAGCACCCGCTAAATGCCACATATCTCTTCTAGGTATTTAGGATATAGAAATAAAGTCAATACCTGGAATTTGTTTACATTCTACCAGGGGAAAACAGAAAATCGACAAATACATAAGTAAATAGGTAATAAGTGCCATAAGTAGTTAGAGATGGACTGAAATGGAAAGTCAATCTGTGGCAGGCCAGTATCTGAGAAAGATGTGTCCTGTTGATGGATGATAAGCTGCAAGAGGAAGCGAGCTTCTATAACAAGGCTTTGAGGTCTGTTCCGGAGGGAGAGAAAAGGGCAGGACCTCTACAGAGGAGTGACGTGATCTGATTTTCAGTTCTAACATGATCACTCTGGGAAGCTACATGGAGATGCCTGTGAGAGGTCAAGAGGAGAATTTTATCAAATTAAAATGGATATTGTCTGTCTTTCTGGCATCAGGCATGAATGTGTCAGAGCCTCAGTTCCTACGTCCAAAAGACAGGAAAGTGACTCAGCTCAGAAGAGTGCTGCAGGGATTGCGTGAGGTAATACAGAGTACACAGAGCCTTTCTCTCTGTCCAGAGGGGCAGAGGCTATAGCAGGAAACAGTCCCAGCAGAACTACTCGATCTTGGCCGGAGAGCAAGGCCAAAACAACTGAGAATTTGTCTTCCCAATGTCTCCTGCTCACATGCAAACTATCATCCACATAATCTTTTGCAGCTTTGCTTTTTTCAACTATAAGATTCCTACATCCCTTTTTTCTTTGAATCATCTATTTTCTTGGGTATTTTACTATCAACACGAGAATATCTACATATATTGACTACCCAGTAATATAGAGACACTATATTTAATCTTTCCTATAGATTTTCTGTGTGTGTGCTTGTGTGTGTGTGTGTGTGTGTGTGTGTGTGTGTGTGTGCCCTAGGTGTCTTCATTCAGCACTTGCTCAGTTACTATAACACAGCAGTGGAACCAGAGGCTTGAGAGTTCTATGCATTTCAAAGTTGGATTGTTATACCAAATTGCACTTTTAAAAGATAGTTCTAAGTCACACTACTATTAAAATTATGTTACAGAGCCATTTATATGCAATTCTTACCCACATCATTTTTAAAATTTTTAAACTCTAAGATCAAAAATATATTACATTACTGTCTTAATTTGAGTGACCCTAAAAGACAGAAGAAATATTAAGCATATTTTCATTTTTATTAGATTTTTTAAGACTAAAGAAGTTATAACTTTTGTGCATGTTTTCTATTAACTTGGTTGATTTCACTGATGATTTGTAAGAGCTCTCTTTAACATTTTTTGTATATTATCCATATATTCTTCTAATGTGCTGTTCAGCTTCACCTTTGTTGTTGTGACTGTCTAATTTCTAAAAATTATCGCTTCTCAGCCTTTTGCCTAAAATCAAGTGCGACTTCTAAAAATTTTTGTACATATCACATTTCTCTATTTTTTCTAGTGTGTGTGTGTCTGTGTGTGTGCCCTAGGTGTCTTCATTCAGCACTTGCTCAGTTACTATAACACAGCAGTGGAACCAGAGGCTTGAGAGTTCTATGCATTTCAAAGTTGGATTGTTATACCAAATTGCACTTTTAAAAGATAGTTCTAAGTCACACTACTATTAAAATTATGTTACAGAGCCATTTATATGCAATTCTTACCCACATCATTTTTAAAATTTTTAAACTCTAAGATCAAAAATATATTACATTACTGTCTTAATTTGAGTGACCCTAAAAGACAGAAGAAATATTAAGCATATTTTCATTTTTATTAGATTTTTTAAGACTAAAGAAGTTATAACTTTTGTGCATGTTTTCTATTAACTTGGTTGATTTCACTGATGATTTGTAAGAGCTCTCTTTAACATTTTTTGTATATTATCCATATATTCTTCTAATGTGCTGTTCAGCTTCACCTTTGTTGTTGTGACTGTCTAATTTCTAAAAATTATCGCTTCTCAGCCTTTTGCCTAAAATCAAGTGCGACTTCTAAAAATTTTTGTACATATCACATTTCTCTATTTTTTCTCTTACCACTTCTGGCTTTTTCATGTTGCTTTGAAAAGCTTTCTGTGTCAAATACCAAAATCTAATAATTTATAAATCAGAAGTTTTTATATGCAGAATACTAATAAATCTAATAGGCTACAAAAACTTGACAGGGTGGAGACAAATATTGCAGATGAAAAAAATACTCAAATATTTACTAAGTTTTTTCTAAAATAGAAAAATACTCCACTGTAAGAAAGGGCTATAAAACCCACTGTGACATAGTCCACAGTCGCCCACTCTGTATCTACTTGGCAGGCCATGATTTTAATATGCCAGCCTCAAAGCAGGAATCTGGATGCGTGAACCACGGCAAGGAAGAGACCCTCTAAGGAAAGCTCCAGGTTCACGTTTGGCTCTGAGAAAAATAAGTGTTTCCTTAGGGTCTGTGGTTAGGAGGTTTATTTGTTATTGGCACATGCAGAAGCTGGTCCTTACTAATACAAACCCTACATATGAGTAATCGTATTTCAGTATGTGCTAAACCTACTGTCTCGGTTACTATTTATCACTGAGACAAAATACCCAATAATTCACAACTTAAAGGAGAAAAGTATTTTTTGGCTCACAGTTTGTAGAGGTTTCACTCTGTAGTACACTAGTTTCAAGGCAGGGTAGTAGGGCACAGGGGCGTCACAGAGGAGAATCAGCTCTCATGGCATGGGTCAAGAAGAGGAGACAGTAACCAAGGGAGGAGCAGGGAGATAGATCCTTCCCGGCCATGCTCCTGAGAGTCACCTCCTTCAACCAAGCTTCACCCCCTGCATAACTTTTAGCTATAAACTCATGAGGGGACTGACCCACTCATCTAGATATCAACCATGATACCTGCTATATGATTTCTGGAGAATAGGAGATCATTGGAAATGATAACAAAAATGAATGTCTGCATGCAACAGTTTAAACATTTAAAAGGAAGACAACAAAAAGAATACAGATATTGGGGCCCAGAAACCTTATTTGAGAAGAAGGTATCAGTTGTACTAATAAGTAGTGTAAAGGAGAGACAGGTAAATCAAGCGAACTGTTCCATATGCTGCTTTCTGGAAGGATCTTCTTTTCCTGTCTTGGGGAAGCTTCCCTTTTCGTAGTGATTTATTCTGGGCATTGTATCTGTGGGAGATGCTTCTGTATGAACAGCGGGGGTCAGGCTGATTGCTGTCCTTCTGGCCTCAGAGGAACCACTTGTCACCTCTCAGTTACTATGATATCTACTACCTCAAAGGAGAAGAATTTTTTAGCTTTTGCAAAACATTTTCTAGTGATTTAAGGATCTATCAGACTACCAACTCCCTGTTATAATGAACTGTGGGGTTTTTCCCTTGGATTTCGCAGGACATGCCCTTGAATTATTTATAACAGAGGAGCCACCTGCTTGTGATGTTTTTCCATTTGCCTGGTGCTCACCAGCCTTGGCGCTGGCATTGCAGGTATAGCAGCACTCTACACCCCACCCTCCGGCCCCCTGTTGGAGCAGTGCTGACCATGAGCTGCCACAAACCTTGAAGTTTCTTTTCCACCACAGCCACTGCTATGGTCTATGAAGTTCCAGCTGCTGCATTATGAGGCGCTGCACTGGTTTGACTGTTCAATCGGGTGTTGTGAACTCCAGAGCTGGGGACAGTCTCCCTTTACTTTTTTTCTTGGAATATGTAAATACACCCTTCAGTTGACAAAAGATAATTGGGGTGAAGGGAAGGGAAACCACCCCACCTACACTCAAAGTGCAGCCCTATGCTGGCAAACAAGCACCATGTTCCCTCTTTTCTTCCTCCACTTTATTGTGTTTTGGTTGTTGTTGTTGTTGTTGTTGTTGTTTGAGACAGGGTCTCACTGTGTAGTTGAGACTGCCCTGGAACTCACTGTGTAGCCCAGGCTGGTCTCGAACTCACAGTGATCCTCCTGCCTCAGCCTCCCAAGTGCTGGGATTACAGGCGTGCACCACCATGCCCAACTTCTTCCTCCACTGTAACAAAAAGCAGTATATGTTTGGGTAGATTAAAAAAGGTACCATTTAGATTCATAAAATTGAAAACCTAGACTGCCATGAATTAAAAAAAGGCAGTCTCAAGGGAATTTTTAATAGCTTCCCTACATTTTAGTGGAATGCTTCTATTTTTTATTCACCCCACAGTGTTCACAAACAATGGCAAAGAACATAGCTGTGATTAATACTTATGGACAGGTATACATGCACCCTGACCTCCTGCTGTCTCCCTCACCCTCCATACCAAAGCCATTTAGAGGGGCTGGTCTAAATAAACATTAAGGAGGCAAGGCCACACACTGACAGCCAAGAAAATCAATGGTCTCCAGAAACCCACAAGTAGGATCAATGAAAGAGATTAGGCATCACAAGCTAGGGTAAGGCTGTTCCAGGTGGACGTGGCTTGCTCGGCCTCTGACAGCGTATTTGGCAACAGGATAAAAGTCATGCACAGAAGCACACAGCATGCAGCCAATGCAGGCTGCTCCAGAGTTGTAGAGACTGATGGATGACCCCAGAATGAAAGGGATTTATGTGGAGGCCTTTGGGAATGTTCCATTGCTTTTCCGGCATCATCTCACATAGTTGGATAGCTGCCCATAGGAAGTAGTACAGATACTATGCTTTGAAAAATGTCTCTGTTTTGGTTCCTCATTAGTTTGCTTTCCCTGGATTTGTTTATTGCTTCTCCCTGGCCAAAGGCCAGACAACTTAGCTCTCACTGTTCCCTTGTATGTGCGAGCACTCATACACACAGACGCACACATTCACCTCTTTAATATTAGTTTATTAAGAGGATTTTTTATACTCATAAGCACCTGAGTATGTATGGGAATTGTTGCAATGCAAATTTAACCTGTTTTTATGTTTCTCAAAAAGAAAATGTATGCATTCTTAAAACACTGAACCACTAACTTACAAATTCAAATTGCCAACAGAAAAGGAAAAGATAATTACATGGTTGAATTTGCAGGTTAACGCCTTTCTTTGGCTATGGAAAAATAAAGAATACTTACATTCTTGCAAAGAAAAATATTGAAAGAGGTGGGAGGAAGGCAAAATAGCCTTTGCCTATACAGGAACTAATCAGTTAGAACTTGAAAACTCACATCTTCACTTTGCTTGAATGGTTAATGACAAAACCCTGTGTTAATTTACCTCAGGATTTCTGTTTTAGAAATAGGGAGATGGCCTCTGTCTGACAAGAATAAACTTGAACAGCGAGTGAGGACGGGCATAGGAAAAACAAAAGTTGTTTCCTTGAATACTAAAAGATGATTGGAATTCGAACTGTCTTTTAATCTGGGAACAGGCCCAACCTAAGGGCCTAAGGCCCAACTTTCAGTTGTAGTAAAGTGGAGAAAATATAGCATCGTTTTGTTACATACCTTCTCCTTGAGCTGACTTGATCCGTTGTTTTGACCAAAGCGACGGGAAAGCTGTTGTGTGAGCTCTAAGTCTCAGTCTCAAGAAACATCCACTTTTACTCTCCCATGTTCGGGATGACTCAGAGTGGGCATATTACTTGTCTGTAGAATGCTAAGAACTAAGGGACTCAGTTTCTCCATTCACTCTGGCCAACCATCGGTTATATGGGTAAGGTTGTCTCAGATCATCCAGCTACCCACTGACCCACCAGCTGACCGCACTTGCAGGAGTGGGCACAATGCAGAGAAGGCCACCTCAGACCACAAGAAACGTTCAGTCAATCCATGGCTTGTGATCGAAATACACTACTGCTGTTTTAAGTCATCATGTTTGAAGATTGTTTATTATGTAACAAAAGCCAACTGATTCATCTAGTAAAACATTACTGTGGTCCTGGGAATGGGAAAGGGGTTAATCTAAATTCTGTCTGCATTTTCTGGTTGATTAGAAATTACCATGGAGTCTATTTGGAGATCTCTCTCTCTCTCTCTCTTTTTTCTCTTCCTCTTATAAGTAAACCCACAGGCTTGTTCCCTCCTTACCCTCTTACCAATGTCTCCCTTTGGTCAAATGTAGCAGGAAGGCAGAGGAAAAAGAACCCTTGTGATCTGTTCTGGGGAGGTCAGCCTCCTGGTGTAGAACAGAGGGTCATGAGAAAAGATTCAGGAGTGATCGTATTAAGGAGGTATAGTCAAATAAGAATGTCTAACATACTGTCTAAACAGAGACCTCACTCTATTCCCAAAACTTCTTCCTAGATGATGTTCTTTCCCTACTTCCATGAGGATTTTAAGTAGTCTTTCATAAAACACACAGTAATAATCATATCCACTTACACACTCTTCGCAGAGACTAAAAATCTCCTATCTCCTGGTCTACCTGGAAAACGTTTTGATTTGTAAAGGCCAAAACGTCTAGCTCCTGTGAACTCTCCTTCATTGCTCTTAGTGTATCAAATTAACTAAACTTTCTCTTTACATGACATTCAAATTATCAGATAGCTTCATATAATTATTGATTACATTTCTTCCTTCCTCACACAAAGAAGGAACTATTTTCTGTATCCTCCATGAACTTCTTATTTCATACTAAGTACTCCGTAAATAATCAATAAATGACAGAATGTAGCTTGGATATATAGTGGCAATAAAAGCATGCTTTGTAGATACAGGGTAGATAGAAGAGAAAATATATACATAGAAATGTACATATGTATATATATGAATACGTACATATATAGCTATACATACATGTACATTGTATATATGCACACATATTTGAGAGAGGTTGAGATGAGTAATCTTTTTTAAGACCATGGCAGTCCATATTTTTTCGGTCAATTTATCCATACATGATCATATAAGAAGATTTTATGTTTTGCTTATTGCCATGAGACTTATGGAAGCCTTTGTTGGGGGAAATCTGTGCTTCCATTTCAATGACCTCAGACCTGGTACCCAATAGCTCCTGGCCAGCTAAACTGAGCAGAAGCTGAAGGTAGTCAGTGGACAGAAGAAGTAATAACAGCATCAAGTGTTAAACCTAATCTCTCTCCCTTTCCCTATGTCTTGACAGTAGTACAACTATTTAGATGCTAAATCTTCAGTTTGGAATACAGCAAAAACATCTGAAGATACCCAGAAGATCCGTGAGCACCATGCAGTGTAAGAGAGAAACACGCTGTTGTCGTTTTAAGCCACAGAGGTCTGGAGATTGTTACCGCAGCCTGCCCCAGTAAGAGCTGACTAATGCATACGCTTGTATTTGTTTTCCTTATTCAAGGGCCGTCATGAAGACAAGGCAGAGTGTACTTTATAGTGGCCTTCATTTCTAAACCAAGTAGTGCTCCTTCGTTATACGATATCCTACTGTAAACAGTTGAAAGGAAAAGATCACAGACTTATAGGTTCTCTTTTGATAATTAAAGAAGAGAGACGAAGTTACAAATGCTCCTAGAGTTGTGCAGCAGTATGCCTGGTAAACACCAGGCAGCCAAACATTGTTCTACAGTCTCGTTTTTGGCAGTGTTTTAAATATGTTTCTGTTTCACAACACACGATAGAAAGGATGGAAATTACAGGTTTGTCTGAATGTAGGAAGCCTTTTTATTTGATAAAGTTTTTAATTTTAATGATAAATATGAAATAAGTAGGGATAAGAGAAAGTCATTAAAAGGTTTTGCAGAAAACAGCCACAGGACATTCCTGGGGGTAAAGGCTGAACACTTTTCTAATTCACCTTCAGTAAATAAAAAGTCTGCATTACAAGCCCAAGTGAAGAAAGAACCTGGATGGACTAAATCTGCTATATTTATGTACTGGAAGGCATACCCTCTAGCAGGCTTAGCCTATCACTTCCAAAAAACACAAGAAGTTTATTCTAATGGAAAAAAAGCAAAAGAACTAGACAACAGTCTCTACTTCACTATGCCAGACATTTGCAAGGAAGTTGGAATGCGTTTGTATTGTTAAAAAGAGTAACCTGACAACATGCCTGTGTGTCTCAAAGAAACTTGTCAGAAAATAAGATCATGGGATGCTGGGTGCATCCAATCTGTCATATTAATGGAAATTCCCCAACACTTCAACATCTATTGTTTTCTTAGTGCTTCCAAAAAGAAAATCATTTCAGAGAAAAAATGGGACACATAAGCTTGCACAGGTTTCTACCACTTCACTGGAATGATATGTGTTCATTTCCCACCTAACTTTCCGCATAAAGGAAGAAAGACTTTTTTCTTAGATCTCTCAACCGTATTGCTTCAGATATCATCTTATGCCATTATCTTTCTCTACACCATATAAGTTGTCTAAGGTGCTGCTACTACCCTTCTACAGTATTCTACCTTCCACCTTGTGCACTACCATCTGTGGCTTCCCTGTAGGCTCTTTGCATATTTATTTTCTATTACTTTCCAAAGCGTAAAGATGACAAAACACCTCCCTTTATTTCAGCTGTAGTAATCACTGGAGGCTGTGCTAGCCTCGTGTTATAGATGCTCTGGAGAATTTGAACTATCTGCTCTTCTCTGATCCATCTGGATACAAAGAATAAAACACCAACATATACCAGACATGGACTTATCTGAAATTCCTTGGTGTGGAAAACTTCAGGGAATACTTGGTATACTTGCTGGGGCACACGGGGTTTGTGTTGGGTCCTTATCAGCTTCTCTCAGGTCAAATCACTCCTCATCACACAGAATCAGGCCAGTCCCATCCAATCTGGAGGCAATAATCATTTTTAAAAAATCAGGTGCAGATGGCTAAGTTTTCTGTTCTACTTCAAGCTCTCATTTTAAATATCTTTCAGAAGATATGTATCCACAGCCTGCACAAATGTGAAAAGTATTATGTTATCTTGATCTAGGCTTTAAAGGGGGTTCCACTCACTCCGAAGGAGAATCGTGGCCAACCTGGATGGCATTGGCAGAGTTTTGAACTTTGTATTGAGCTTGGTTTTCATGTCAAGCCAATACATATGGAAAAACATAGCTTTTTTTGACCTAAAATAAAATCGATATCGAGAAATCATTGTGTGTCTCATTTTGAAACTACACTGCTTATTGTACAATCTTGTCCACCCATCCCCTTACTCACACATCAAATTAAAACCAAGTTTTAATGATGTAATTAGCGGAACAGAAACCGGTTTTAATACAATGGGAAAATATTTCAATATGCTCAGTCTAAAAATCATTTCTAACATCTGCCATTTATTTGTTATATGAACTTCGATGGGTCATTTAACTTCTCCTCTTCCTTCTTTAGAGGTTGAAGATGCTAATGCATGTGTTACCTGCTTCACCAGATGGTTGTGAAGTTAAAAGTAAAGAGATAGCTTAGATGAAACTTGATATAAAATATAAATGGCTGTAGAGTATAAAATACAAGTATTGCAAATTTGTGAATCTAATCATTTGACTAATAGCAGATAATTAATTGCTGTGGCATAAACAGAGATTACCATGCTAGAATACTTACAAATGTGAGCTTAGAACCTAGCTTCAGAAACAAATAAACAACATAGCCTTGAAAGAAAATGGAAGAAACGGAGCTCTCCCTAGGGATATCACCACTTGCTAATACACATTAAGAGCTAACAATGTGCCAGGCCGGCGATATGTGCCCTTTATTCATTATCCTATATTTATTATCCTATCCAAGCCTCAAAATCTTCTATAAAATTATTGTCACTATTTTACACATAAGAATATAGAAGTTTGAAAAATCAAGGCAAAATGTAACACTGAAACTTCTGACACAGTAACAGAATAGGTGGAAATTTGGTATAGGGATACCACGAGTTTAGTTTTAAACATTTTGACTATCTATCGGTCATCCCAGTTGACTATTTATATAGAAGACCACTTACAAATACATTTGGAGCACTGAGGAGGAGAATCTTGAGTAGCAAACTTGAACATCATTAGTGTCTACCAAACCTTCATGTTTTTGTCTCTCCAGGGGAGTTTGAATAGAAAGAGGAAGAAACAGAACTGTTTCTGGGGTAACCATTTTTCTAAGAAGAACATGAGTTCCAAAAATTTTATTTCTGGGCTTTTTGTGAGTCAGAGTTCAGTTTTTGCCTTGTTAAGGCCACCCAGGAGAAAAAATCCTTAGATCTCCATTTATAGGCTTGCAATTATCCCATCCCTACACCAAGTAAAAGTTACACTGTCAATCATCAGTTACACTGAAGTTCAAAATTCCAGAACATCATAACATCTGAGCAGCCCATGATGAAGAAGGATTGATTGCAACAAGTAACAAAAGGCTTTATTTGAAGCCATTAATTATTCTGTAATGTCTTCATCGTCTTTTATATCTTTACTTTTAAGCATTTCTCTTATTTATAGTTTTCAGAAATCATGTGATCCTTAATGATTTTTTACTTGGTAAGAAACTGTTTGCAGCAATCATAATTTTAATGCTTGACTGCAAGACTCTGTCGTTGACATGTATGGACCTCTGAGAACCTATATGCCAGTTTGCCCATACTGCAAACACCAAATCTGTGGGTCTGGATTCCCTAGCAGGATAACTTTGCAACTCCACTTCTCTCAGGAGTAGCAAAAGCTACAACTTCAACAATATGGTAGCAATAAGAGGGTAGTGGACTAATGTAGGAAGAGGTGGGTCACAATAGTAGACCAAGCAAGGCATAGTCAAAGCTGAAAGATAAAATAACTTATAGCTCATGATTTTGAAGAAGCAGTTTCTAAATATAAGCTAGTCAGTTAAGATAATATTTATGCAGGACAATGTCCCAGCGGACCTTGAACTAAGTCAGTTCTGCTCTGTTTCTTGTTTATATTCTCAAAAATAGCAGTACAATGTGTGGGGCTAGCAATATCTGAGGTAAGAGAGAATTGGGAGGAACAGCTCAAGGTCTGTTTCAATCCCTCTACACATAAGATGCCCTTCACTGTCTTACATCAAGAGCCTCTGTAGGGTCTGGGATATAAAACCTAGGCTGGTCCTCTTCCTGGGCAAATGGAACATGTACTTTTGATACTGTGCCCATCCCAGGAAGCTTTACTGAGCCTTTGGGGAGACAGCTCACACTGAATCCTAGGTGTGTCTGTTTCCACATCATCTATCTGTAAGTAATAAACCTGCTTGATGTAGCTCGTGTGTAGTTGTTCTATCTCACCAGACTCAGAGACAAGTCAGTTATGAGTGTATAGTGAACCTGTTTCACAAGTTACTTATGATACTGCAATAAACCTCTACATCTTTCAAAGCACTAGGAACCAGTATTACTCAGACACATTGCCAAAATTCTAGATTCTGAAATAGCTGTGTAGAATTTAAAATTTGTGTTAGATGCACAAAAGGTGTTAGGTGTATTCTAGCCCTATAATTACCTCCTTTGTTGATTAGGTGATACTGGCCATATTATTCACATAGACATCTAAAATCATCATGAAACATTAAAATTATATTTTTATATCCTTGATATATGCATTCTGTTTTTTAGGTATACATATCTGAATGTGGAATGAGATATTTATATATAATTCCTAGCTCTTGTAGTATCAGTCTAATCAAATGGGAATTCTCCACTGATAACAAAACAGGTTGACTTGTTTCAGAACAGACATTACATTATTGGGTCACACATGCCCTTCTCATTTTGATTCTGAAAGAACTTTCATTGACATTTGGATGTTCACTTCATTAAGAAATGGTTGCCACTGACAAAAAATTAATTTGTTCACACACAGTGGTTTGCAAACAGAAATATTTAAATCTTAAATTTTGTTAAGCATAGATTAGCCATTTGCCACATTTTTTTTTTTTTGTCGTTTTAGCATAGACTATAGTTAGGCAAAATGACAGTTTTCCATCTGTGAAATTTGAGGTGTGAAGGAAATGTGTTGTGCTTTTTTTTAAACTCATGTGAAAGGGATTTGGGGTTGCTTTCCAAATGAAGAAAATATTTTCACTTAGCTGCAGTGCCAGGATATTTTCAAATGGACAGAACAATAGTCTTCTGAGGGTTTGAAATTTGAAATATAATTTAAGGTGCTCTGCACATTCAGAGAGCAGTTCACAGTTGTCAATGCACTTGCAAATCTTTATCTCTTTCCAAATTTTAAACCTTTATTTTTATCTGATATTTTAAAACTTTAAAAGTATACATATTTATGGAGTACCACATAATGTTTGGATACATGTATATAGTGTAAGATGTTTAAATCAGGTAAAACACATCAATTTCTTCAAAACATTTGCCATTTGTTTATGGTGAAAATATTCAAATTTGTTTTTTCTATCTTTCAGAAAATAATAAATCATTGTAGCTTGTAATCACCCTACTATATTAATTATCTCAGCTGAGCTTTAAAAATCCCCAAGAACTGAAAATGTAAGTTACTTTTGATTTCTAAAATAAAACTTAGCTTTATTTTCAGTAGTTAGAAAACTCGGTCCTTGCACTTGCAAGGCAGGCCACCGAATAGCTGAGCTAAATCCCTGGCCCCAGATTATATTGTTTATGATGGTTCTTAAACTGCTTTTGGGCCGGGGATTTAGCTCAGCGGTTCGGTGGCCTGCCTTGCAAGTGCAAGGACCGAGTTTTCTAACTACTGAAAATAAAGCTAAGTTTTATTTTAGAAATCAAAAGTAACTTACATTTTCAGTTCTTGGGGATTTTTAAAGCTCAGCTGAGATAATTAATATAGTAGGGTGATTACAAGCTACAATGATTTATTATTTTCTGAAAGATAGAAAAAACAAATTTGAATATTTTCACCATAAACAAATGGCAAATGTTTTGAAGAAATTGATGTGTTTTACCTGATTTAAACATCTTACACTATATACATGTATCCAAACATTATGTGGTACTCCATAAATATGTATACTTTTAAAGTTTTAAAATATCAGATAAAAATAAAGGTTTAAAATTTGGAAAGAGATAAAGATTTGCAAGTGCATTGACAACTGTGAACTGCTCTCTGAATGTGCAGAGCAAGCTGGTGCAAACCTGAGTTCAATCCCCGGTAGCAAAAACAAAAACAAAAACAAACAAACCTGCTTTTGCCCATAAATAATTATATTTTATATCAATTAAGTAGATATTTACATCATGCTTTTTAAATTGCTATTCATTTGATCTTAAAATATAATCAGTGTTTAAATATACTCTTTCAGTAATAGTGAGGTTACCATATAGACACTCTTTTACTATTACCACTAAAAACAGTTGATGTATGCTATAAATAAATTTCTCAGAGGTCTTGAGTTAAATTTTACTTTGAAAAGCAGACCTCCTAAAGACCAAAACATCAAATGAAATAATGGGGAAAAATAAGAACCAAGACACATCATGTAAAGGTACAAGTTCCCAATGATGAATATAAATGTATTTTACATCTAGAATGCACCAATAAAAGCATTTAAGAGGGGAAAAAAGAATGGTGGGGTAAGTCTGTAAAACTATAAAGTGAAATCTAAAAACTTAGTGGCTAAATTTCTAAAATATAAACACTCGATATAGACACTTTCAAAGCAAAAGTGTACTGAAAAACATTAGGCTGGGAAATAAGTTACAGTTTGACCATTCTTGCCAAACATGATTTTCCTTATAATTCCCTATTATTAATACAAATTTATTTGACTTGCTAGAATTAATCTCATAATTGATAAAGATGTTGCATTATTTTTAAATTTTATCATGCAAACCAGCTATATTACTTTCTGTGACCTTTGAATTTCTTAAGAAGAAATCAGCCAAGACTACTATAAAAAATTCAAATTGGAGTCTAATCCTGATTTGAAATATCCTAAAACATTTCTTAGTTCTCTCATTTGTTTTAAGGACTTGAAATGCTCTGTACGCATTACCACGTTAATTCCTACAGGATCCCTGGCAGCAGGTGCAATGAGTTTTCCTACTACCATCACTGTTCCCACAAAATGGAGAAGTTCTGAGATTTCCTGAATTGGCCAAGATTAAAGAGTGAAGCTGAGAAAAGGTGACACTCAGAATGCAGACTTCAAGATCATTTTCCATGTGGCATTTTCCCTCTGCAATAAATAACATTGCCATTCTGAAAGCTGACTCTTAGATCATCTTTTATGCGGCAGAATTCAAATTAATATGAGTTGCTCAGTGCTATGATATTTATTTTAGCTGTAGGCCGTGTATACTTATGAAACATGTGAAATGCAGCTCTCTCATTCCATTTATTTTGCCCTCTTAATGATCTCCGGGGATTGTCCCGTGATTGGTGTGACTACAGAGATTGGTATTTATCATTAAGAAAACTGAAATGGCAATACCCACTCCTTCACGATTCCATCACCCACTGTCTATAGACATGGGCAAAGTTTAACTAAGTCGAATAAAAGGTCCCTCAAAGTTTGGCAAAGTTTGAGCTGGAAAAAATCACAGAATGAATGGTGCAAATTCTTCTAAATCGAGTAAAGACAATTTTGTAAACACAGAACGCTTGGAGGAAAAAAAAAAATAGGAGTTTCTCCCCTGAATTTACATTGCTCCCATGCATTTTTAAAAAGGCTACGTTAAGACAAATTTTTAAACAGTGAGCTTTTATCTGTTTGTTCCTGGCCTGAAGTTATAATATCCTGCTTATGTCAGCAAAGACATTCCTGACTCAGTGCGATGTCAGAGCTCAGGACAGGAGCTTCACAACACACAGGAATGATTGGGTCAGATGATCTCTAAAAAATAAAGGTTATGTTCCCAATATAAAACAAGTGATTGAAGTGAGTGAAAAGATTGCCCACACTAAAGGAAAACTATAATTAGAATGTGGACCTAGCTACTTCTATCTTTTCTTCAAAGGATAGAAATTGGAAAAAAAATATAGACAGTGTATAAATATGAGAATCTCTTCAAGACTAATCATCTGTTTAATATGGAAGGCTATGTATTTCTTAAATACAGCTGAGAATGCTCTGTATTTGATATTCAGTAAAGAGAAAATTACTAGGAATTTCTGACTCAGTAAGAAATTTTCATTTTTAATCATTTTTATTATCACAGTATTTCTCTACATAATGATTATATTCCTCATGGGGAGATGGTACCTGTACATAGCACACCTAAATTCTATTTTTATCCCCTTCCTCTCCCTCCATCTCTTTATCCTCTTCCCATTTGCAACTTATCTATATCACTATTTCCTAGGTCTATCTTTTATTTTGCTCTTTATTTATACTTTGGGTTCAAAACCATGTGATATTTAAGCTTGGGACTGATTTATTTTATATTTATATTTAACATTATAGCCTTAAAATGCATACATTTTCCTACAAACGACAGAAATTTATCATCCTTCTTTGTAGCAGCATAAAAATGCATTGTATATAAACCCCACAAATTTTTTATCCATTCATCTCTTGATAGATATATAGACTTTCAAAGTACAACCACTATGGAAAGAAGTATGAAGTTTCCTCAAAAAGTTAAAACTAGAAATTCTATTTGACATAGCTATTCCTTCTAGGTATCTCCCCAAATGTGTAGGAAATTTTTTAATTTTGAAATTTCATAGAAGTTTTTTTTTAAAAAAATGTGGCCTAAATCATGCTCATATTAGTAATATGAGCAATTTCACACTAATTATCAGAATGCAGATCAAATCTCCCATATTTTATCACAATCTCATTGCCATGACATACTAAAGCAAAATTCATGTTTCACATTGGGTTGTTTCCTTAATATACCGATGGGCATATATATCTAGGACAGTGTCAAGCAATGTGGACTCACATTCTATACAAACTTGTTTTCTCATTTTTTACTGTAATAGGAAAAACATAGGAAAGGAGACCATGGTAACATAGGGAGCTCCTAAATTGGCCTCACTGAGCCCTGCATTATAAATGCATATAATTCCCCTTTGGATACTGCTGGAGTTATTACTTCCCTTCCAACAGGATATGACAAGGGTGATTGGATATCAATTCTGGGATATATTTTTTAAAGAATTATGTCTTTTATCCTGTGTATTCTCTCTTGCATTCTTTAATTTTGGGGAAGACAGCTACAATGTCTTGTTAGAGTGAATAACTGTTCAAGTTTTTCCTGGAATTTTCCTAATTTTTACACTGAAAGTTAAATATAAAGAACAGCTGGTCACCCTACCAAGAAGCCCTGTGTGTGAGTTTTGAATACTCTCAGGTCTTCCAATAACCATTAGAATGAAATATGAAATTATCTTCTAAATAAAGGGTAACAATAATTCTCAAAGAAGAAGACACTTCGTTTTAGTCCCAGTTCTTTAGAAACATAGAAACACCCAAGGAAGTTCCACTGTGAGAGGAGTTGACGCAGAGGACACAGGCTGATGCCTCTGTTGTAGTTTTTGAGGGAATGAATGGGCAAAACAAGGGGAAATGCTAAATGGGTTTTACATTGGACTATTTGAATAATTTAATAGGCATTTGGGGTGCAAGAACTGTTCACCCTGGTGTGAAAACGGGCCCTCAGCCACAGAAGGCAGAAATAAGTACCCTAGAGAATGAAAGTCAAATAAAAAAAGGAACCTAGGGGAATTGTCTCTGAGTTGTATGGTCTGCTAGTCTAAGGTACGTATAGGCAAACTGTTTAATATCCCTAGTAATCAACTGATTCTGAAAAGGATGGTTTCTCTTAGGCCAGAAGGACTCCAGATATCAAAACATCAAGGATATAAAAAATAAGAAAGCATGGTTAATATCCTCAATTCTGTTAGAGTAGTGTGAAAACAGCTATAGACAAGATGAAGCTAATTAATGTGATTGTAATACAATAAAATATAAAATATTGCTCACTCTTCTTTAAGACTTGTTACAGTCACTTCATTTGTAAGGTTGGAAGCAAAGACCTTTCCCAAATGAAACTTCAGATTTGACCAAAGTTCTGGTCAAAGCTTGATGTCATCCTCACAATAAACCTTGAGCCAGACACAACCAGCTAAGCTACCCACACTCTTAATCCATAAAGACTATGAGATAATAAGTATTTGTTTCTTGAAGACACTATATTTTAGGACTTTTGTTACAAAGAAATAGTTGATATAAATAAATTAAGTAGAGAGATTACAGAGAATAAGAGATCAGCAAGATGTCATAATAGTTTTCCAGTCCATAAATCCCCACAGCAACAATAATTTCACATATGTCCATAGACTAAAGTGCCTTTATGTGAACTTTAGGAGTTAGGTGGAAGATTGTGAAAGCCTACTGAAGGCCACGATCTGGTGCAGGTCCTTGGAGAGGGCATACACACACTCAGGGTAGACTTCCTGACTGTGGTCCAGATTTCAGAACTATACATGGATTTAAATCCCAGCTGACTCATCTTTGGCCACACTTAAACTTAATTCTGCTAATAGAACTATTTCCATGTGACCTGGAAGGAATCACAGCCATTGGTGCCTTGAATGACAACCCATCAGCCTTGATCTCAGCAGTCGACTCTGGAAAGGTCCTCTGTGTAAGTGAGATGTGCCTGCCTAACTTCATGACATAATTCTGCCAAGTCCATTTCATAGATTCCAAAATATGCCTGAAACTCAGCTCCATCTCCTTCAACTACAGTCTGAGACTAGTTTTATCTTTGTGATGATTCAGCAGGAAACAGCATGGCCAAGCCTGCTGATGATCTTTAAATGTCTCTGTAACTCAGCTCTAACCTCTCTCAGCTACGGTTTGAGAGCAATCTTGGCTACTCAGAAACCTCAAAAAGAGATAGGTGGATTTCTATCCCTTTAAACATGTTCACCTCAGTCTTGGTGGTGAACTTTGAAGCTACCCCGTGACGTTGTTGATCCTCAGTCTGGAATCAATGTTGTCTGCCCAGAAATGTACCAAGGTTCCTACCAAAGGCCCTCCCAGGCACCTAGAGGAAAAATGGATCAGCCCATGTACCTGGAAACACACTTTGTATTGGCACACATGATGTATACCCATATTCCAGCACCAGCTCTACCTACCAAGGTCCTGGAGTCAATCTAGTCCACCTGGAAACCAAACAGGATCCACATGTGCTCAAGTTCCTAGTAATGAGCACACCAGCCATAGAGCCCACTGTGGACACAGCAGTAACCACACGCGCAGGCTCCAGTCTTACGTGACTAAAAACCTAGGGACAATTCCATCAGCCTGAGAACCCAATAAAATAAAGTACTCTACAAAGACAAGAAGTATTTTTGCTCCAAATGCATAAAGACAACTGCAAGGTCACATGGGTAACAAAGAGTCAGGCAAACATAACACTAACAAAGAAAACAAATAAAGCTTCAATTAAAAAAGACAGATACAGGGCTGGGGATTTAGCTCAGTGGTTCCACTGCCTGCCACACAAGCACAAGGACCCAAGTTTGATCCTGGTACCAAAAAAAAGAAACAAAACATATAAAGTAGGAAATTATCTCACACACATGCACACACATGCACACACACACACACACACACACACACACATTTTTTATTTTTGACTCAGATTTCCTGGATATCATAGTCTTGTAATTTTTAGTTTTTACTATAGCAATGAAAGTATTTTGTTAAATATTTGGCCCTTCATCTTGGTTCTTGACACAATTACAGAAAAAAAGAGACAGCCTTGTTATTTATAGAAAGCTCTTTCAGAAATACCTGAGATTATGTTAGTGATATGATATTTTTGTCTCTACATAGCCATTGGATGGAGAAATAGTTGTCAATCTGATAATCCATGTTCTTGGAGGGCTGAAACTATCAGCTGTACTTACTGACCTTCAGGAAAGGGAGAAGAAATTAAGGTTAAATTAATTGTCAGTGCCTAATGGTTTAATTAATTATGACCACATAATGAAATTTCTATTAAAACCAAAAAAGACTGAGCCTGAAAAGCACCCAAATAATTGAATATATGAAATTGTCTGAAGGGTAGATTTCCCAGAAAGGGCATGGAAACCCTGTATCACTCCCCAAATAACTTCCTTCGATGTGCCCTTTCATCTGACCTTCACAGTATCCTTTATAGCAAGCCAGTACATAGGTTTTGTGCATTCCTGAATTCTGTGAGCTGCTCTATTAAGTTAATCTAACCCAAGACAGAGATCTTGGATACCCTTATTCATAATCAGATACTTAGAAGCCTGAGTAAAATAACCTGGAAATTGAAATTGTCAGAGGAAGAAGCAGGCTCGTGGAACTTAATGCTATCTTCAGGTAGATAATGTCAGAATTGAATGGAATTGGAGGACACCTAACTGGTATTTGCTACAACATTGATTAATTGGTTTCCAGAATGAGGAGAACCATGTGCATTTTGATGGGCAGAGGTCAATTATTATTTTGTATTATAATAATATAATAAGAAAATATGTGTTTATTCCTATATTCTTAGATTCAGATTGTCTAAAAAGAAATTCGATCTAATGAGAAGTTCAGTGACATGCAAGCCAACGCAGATAACTAAATAATTAGGAAAACATTGTATAAACACAATTAGAGAAATGAGGAGACTCCAGAGCTGAAAAATACCATGATAAAACTGAAAAATTCAATAGAAAGTACTAATAGTGGACTCGTGTTGAAAAACAAAATGAAAACTTGAGGATAAGTCATTTAACATTAGCCAGTTATAGGAACAAACAGAATTTTAAAAAGAATGAAAGATGGTGAAATAATCATATAGGAGTTATAGCACTGCACATGACTAAAAAATGTGAACACCAGGAGGAAGACACAGAGAAGCAAAGGGCAGAAAATTTATGTAAAGAAATATTAGCAGGAGATTTCCCAAATATTGGAGAGTTATGAACATCTCAGTTCATTCCTGAAGGAAGGAGATTAATGGATGTTGTAGAGAGATGTATGCACCGCTATATTCATTTCAGCAGTATTCCTAATGACCTAGATATGAAATTATCCAAGAGTCCACTGATGGATGAATAAAGAAAATATGATATACACATAGACAAAATGAAATATTACTGAACACTATAAAGAAGGAAATCCAGCAATTTGCAACATTATGGTAAGTGAAATAAGCCAAAGTAAGATAAATAATGTATGATCTAATTTCAATGGGGAAGTTTGTAAAAACTAAACTCATAGGAACAATGATGTTGCCAGGGGCTAATAGGTAGGGAAAACTTGTAGATGTTGGTAAAAGTGTTGATATAAACTTTCACTATAAATAAATAACTCTAGGAATGTAAAGTACAGTAAGGTGACTATAGTCAATAATTACTGTTTAACTTGAAGTTTGATAATATATTTCAAGTGTCTTCACACGTGTGTGTTCAACCTCTGCTGCACTCAAGAAATGATAATTGTGGGTATAGATGGATGTGTTAATTAATTGGACTGTGATCATCATTTGCACAATGTATATGCATATTAAATCATCATGTTGTATACCCAGAACACATACAATTATTTCTGTCAATTTAAGATTTTAAAATTTAAAAAGAATTCACTACAGACTCTTGGGGAGGATCTTGAGACTTTAATCATGCTTTCCTCTTTACATTCCACAATAGAATATTTTAACAGAAGCTTTTTAAGCAGCCATCTTTTCAAATCTACTTCAATATATCCTTTAGAAAATCCTTAGTCCTCAACAAGCCCATTTCAAACTTTGGATAGTTATAATTGATTAGAAGACCAATTCTTGAGGCTAGAGAGGAGAACAGAGCTTTCCATTATAAAATCATGTATTATTGTCCCACCCCCAGTTCTATGATTAGGGCCTCTCTCTAAACTCAATTTATGGATAGGCACACCCATCACAGTTGAAGTCTAGAGTAGGCTAATTTTTTTTACAACCTATTCCTTACAGTCATGATAATGTGCTAATTAGTAGACATTACTTTTTAATATGTCCTTTTAAACAAAAAAATAAATGAAAGAGTAAATTTAATTTCAGAGATAGTATCCAATAAATAATATATCCCATGAAATTAAATTTCCACTTGCCAAATAAAAATAGTATATGCAGTTCACATTATTATCAATGGTTTATATTTCAAAGAGAAATAGTACTTCAAGTATTCACACAGAATAACAAAACTGCCTTAATTCAAGTTCTGTTTCACTATTTTTTCAGTCATTTTATTAACATTGTCATTTCAAATCTATTTATTCATAGGAATATTCAGTACCATGGAGCTTGACTATGCAGGCTGTATGCAAAGCAAGTTTGAATAATTCAAAACCATTAGGAATTTACTAAAGAAACCAATTCCTATAATTTGGTCTATGCATATTGGAAAGTGGGAGTTTTCTGAATTGACTTCCATGGATAAGACAATGTTTACTCATGTCTATGCAATAAAAATGTCAAAATCTGAGCCCTACGAACACACAGACATACATATATATTAAACCCTAAGAGGAGTTACAACCCTTCTTTTGAACTAAGATTAACAAAACCTTTCTGGTGGAGAAATGTTTTTTCATTGATATTGTTTAGAACTGATGGAACATGTGATAATAAAAGTAGACCACTCTCATCTGCTTTATTTTTATTTCTAAATCATCTTTAGATAAAGCATGCCCTGTTGCTGTCAACCAAAGAAGACTTCCTTCTAATACCTTGAGTCCACTCTTGGAATCCCACTTTTTAAAATTGGGAAAAATATAATTTCTCCAGTAAAAAACGGCACAGAAGCCTTCATGCAATCGATTCTATGAATGGAGATGAAGTGTGTGTGTTGGGGGGCGTGGAGTCAAGATCAATTTAAGACTTTCACACAGATGCAATAGGGCTCTGAGGAAAAATTTATAAAATATTGTTTTCTTAGTCTCAATTGCATTAATTTCTGCTCTGATCTTTGTAATTTTTTTCCTTATTGTGTGCTTTGGGCTAGACTTGTTTTTTTTTGTTTTTTTCTAGAAATTTGAGGTTCATCATTAGCTTGTGTATTTGAGCTCATTCTGTTTTCCTAACGTGAAAGCTCACTGCTGCACAGTTTCCTCTTAAAACTGTTTTTGCCACATCCTATAAGTTGCAGTATTTTGTGTTAGCATTATCATTTAATTGTAGATATTGTTCAATTTCATCTGTGATTCCTTGGTCATTCAGGAGGGTGTTATTTAACTTCCATGCATTTATGGAGTTTTTGTGTGTCTGTGTGTGCTATCAGATTTCTTTTTTTTCCTATTGTTTATTGGTACAAATAAAACAAACAATACAGTTACATTTATCATTGGAATCTTATTTATCATTGTTATCTCGTCTTGTCTTTTTCTCTTATTTCTTCTTTATCTCCTTTGGTCAGTCTTGGCTTGAAGTTCACTTGTCTTCAAAGAGAATAGCTCCCCCTGCTTTATTCTGAGTTCCTGTCACACGGAATATTGTTTTCTATCTTTTGACTTTTGCTCTGTAAATTTCTTTTTTGAATTAAATATGTTTCTTCTATGCAGTATATTGTTGGATTTTGTTTCTTGATCCATTCTGCCACTCTGTTTCTTTTCATTGGTGACTTGAGATCATTTGCATTGATAGTTATTACTGATATGTATTGGGTTTTCCCTGTTATATTATTTTCCTTCTGTTGGTGTCCTCTGTTTAATTGCTTGCCCTGTGTGGTGGCTTCTTATTATTGGTGTTCCTGGAATTGTGGTTTTCATTATTTCTTTCTAAAAGGCCTTTCAGAACACTTTGTAGAGCTGGTGTATTAGTCATGAAATGCTTCATTTGTTCTTTGTTGTAGAAGTATCTTATTTCTCCATCCATTTAAAAAAAATAGTCTTGCAGGGCACATCAATCTAGTCTGGAGGTTGTTTTCTTTTAGGAAGTGTATACTTCACTCCAAGATCTCTTTGACTTAGGGTTTGTCTTTAGAAATCTGTTGTGGTCTTTATGGGCTTTTGTTAATAGGTGATTTGTTGCTTTTCTCTCACAGCTGTTCTTGTGCTTGGATTTCTGGGATCATGATAATTATATGCCTTGGTGTAAATTTACTCTGGTCTTGAGTATTTTGAGTTCTATATGCTTCATTTATTCATATGTCATATTATTTTTTCATGTTTGAGAAATTTTCTTCCATTACCTTTGTGAAAGAGGCTTTTTACAGCACTTGCATTATATACTGATCTTTCATTGATTTTGATCAATCTTACATTGTTTTTCTTTGCATCATTTTGTAATTGTTAGATTGATTTTTCACAGGTTCTTGGTATTTAAAGGTATCTTTCTTTTCATGGTCAGTAACCACAATCCTGACTTATAGATCTGAAATTCTTGATTTAAATGATTGCATGTTCTTTCAATGAGTTGTTAACCTCCTGGATGTATGTTTGAGTCTGTTTCATGGATTCCATTTTTTTTGCCTGTGTTGGTTATTCATAGTTTCAATCATTTCCTAAGCTCCTCTATCTATCTGTGTCTACTCTAGATTCATTGAAAATGTACTTCATTTTTACTGTAATTTCCTTTTTATCTGAGAGACTATTTTCTCCTTTCTGCCGTGATAATTTCAGGTAGTTCAGGTAAGTGACTTCCAATATCCTCTATTCTCCCTGGACTATCCTGGGTGGGCTGGACATCTGGGGTTATATTTTGCTTTTACCTCTTATCTTCTTCTATTTTTTAATTTTAGTTTGTTTTCTGAGTTGTTTCTTGTAGGTTTCTTATGGTAGATAACTTTATCACTAGTACTGAGACTTCTTTCGTAAGTGCGTATTCCTCAGAGATGTCTTCTTGATGTAGGTGGTTCTTGGACTTTGTGTCTGTTCCAAGATACTACCTTCCCAATCTACTGGTGATGAGAGGTTGCTATGTATTTAGCTCAGAACTTAGTTCCTTGGTACTGGATTATGGTGACGGTTGTGACCTCTGATGATCACAGTGATATCATACAATAAAGAACAACTGATTACAACAGGTATGACTTCCTGGCTAAAGTAGTACAATTAGCAGAATCAATAGCATCTAATAGAGCATAGCACCTGACAAACTGTGGTTCCTCTTACTTTTATACTTTTAACTATATGACAAGCTCTATCATTATAGAATAAATTCCAACATAAACCAGGAAATGGTATGCAATGAGTCAATGAATTGAAGAGTTGGTTCTTGAAAAAACTAAATAAAATTTGTAAACCCTTAGCCGATGTTATCAAAAAAAGAAGAAAAGCCTCAAATCCACTCAATTAAGAATAAAAAGGGTGAAATTACAAGGAATCACGCATAAATCCAGAAGATTATCAACATCTACTACAAGAACCTGTACTCTAATAAGATGGAAAATACAGAAGTGGACAGATATTCCTAGATACACATGAATTATTGAAGCTGAATCAAGCAGATATAAAACTTATAAATAACCCATTATCCGGCAAAGGGATTGAAAATGTAACTAAATCTTATCAATAAAGAAAAACCTGTATCCTTGTGGTTTCATTGCTGAATTGTACAAGAAATTCAGAGAAGATTTAATGACACTACTCTTCAAACTCTTCAATGAAATGGAAAGAGAAGGAATACTCCCAGAATCATTTCTGGAAGCAAGTGTTACCCTGATACCAAAAAGAGAGAAGAAGCAAACCAAAAAGAGAACGTGGCTGGGGATTTAGCTCAGTGGTGCTGCCACCTGCCTCACAAGCGCAAGGTCTTGAGTTTGATACCTGGCACAAAAAAAAAAAAAAAAAAAAAATTGGTAAAAAAAAAAAAGATTGGTTAAAAAAAGACAACTATAGGCCAATCTCCTTAGTGAATGTAGGTGCAAAACCTTCAATAATATACTGTCAAATAGAATACAGCAAATCATCAGAAGATGACAAAGTAGGATTCATCCCTGGTATTCAGGGATGGTTCAACACACACAAATCATTAAATGAAATACACAATATCAATAGAGAGGACAGAAAACACATGTCCATCTCAACAGATACAAAAAAAGCATTTGACAAAGTCCAACACACAGTCCTGATAAAAAAGCCTACAGAAAATTGAAATAAATGGTCTTTACCTCAATCTGATAAAAGCCATCTATTACAAACCAACAGCCAACATCATACAAAATGGTTAAAAACTGAAATTTTTCACTCTAAAATCAGGAAAAGGCAAGGATTTCCATTATCACTACTCCTACTCATCATAGTTCTGGAAACATTAGCAAAAATATTTAGAAAAGAGAGAGAAATAAAATGATTAAAGATAGTAAAGGAAAAAATTATTATTATTTGTAGATGACATGATTTTCTACATAGAAAAACACAAAAAATTCCACCAAAGGCTTCTAGATTTAATAACCAAATTCAGTAGCATAGCTGGATACAAAATGAACACTCCAAAATTAATAGCATTCCTGTTCACAAATAAACTCACCAAGAAAGACATTTGCAAAAGGCCAGGTAGAAATCACAGCAGGTGGGCTATAAAATATTATTGAATTGGCTTATGAATTAGCTATTTATTAACTTGTGATTCTGTCCTAAGCTTATGTGCGACTTTACAAATAAGCCTTTGGCATAAGGAAACAGAAATTCCTGTGCTAACAATCACAATTGCTATCTCAATGATCAATGATACCGTGATGTCTTTGATAGCAAGAAGACAATACGGCTGCAGATTTATGATGCTTGTGCTACTAGGGATGGCACAGGCAGTTTGTCAGCTGTGACCCGACCTCCCAGTAATACACTGCTCCTCCCTTTCTACAAGCCTGGCTCTCATCAGTTCTTCAGTCCGACTTTTCCTTACATCGACCTTTACTTCTCTTGCTATGTTGTGTAATCAGTAAATCCTGGCAATCCTGAGCTTCATGGTCTTAGCCTGGCAGAGCTTAGGCCATCCCAGACCCCTGTAAAAACAATTGTTTCTCTTTGTCTGTCTTTGCTTTTTATCCTATGCCATACTCTCACTCAGGTGGCTGCACAGTCCCCAATAGAAATTAGGGAAACAACACCTTTCACAATAGCATTGAAAAAATGAAATACTTAGAAATAAATCTAACAAAGGAAGGAAAGAAACTTTATATTGAAAATTACAGTATTATGAAAAAGAATGCCAAAAAGGATACCAGAAAATGGGAAAACATCCCTTGCTCTTGAGTAAGAAGAACATAGTGAAAATGGCCATACTCCCAAATTGTTATACAGATTTAATGCAATCCAAATTCAAATACAATTAGCATAACTCAGATAACTAAAGAAAACATTGCTAACATTCATTTGGAACCATAAGAAACCTACAATAGCAAATACATACATATATATATATATATACCCTGGGAAAAAAAGGCAAGGCAGGGGACTTCAAAATCCCTGTCTTGAAATTATACTATAAAGCTATTGTGCTAAAAACAGCTTGGCACTGATTAAAAAAAAAGTAGACCCAAGGACTAATAGAACATACTAGAAGATAAAGAAACAACCCCAAACACACTCATCCACCTTATCTTTGACAAAGGGGCCAAACACATTCATTGGAAAAAAGATAGCCTTTTTAACAAGTGGTTTGGAAAAAATTGGCTTTCTACATGCTGAAGGCTATAACTAGACTCATGTCTCTCACCTCACATGAAACTAAAATCAAGATGGATTAAATATCTGAATATTAAAAGAGAAACACTAAATCTGCTAGAAGAGAGAATGCTTAAGGACATAGGGGTGGGCTATGACTTCATGAACAAAACTCAGACTGCAAGGGAAATAATGCAAAGCAACAACTGAGATCTCATCTTATTGAAAAGCTTTTGTACCACAAAAGAAATCACCAATAGAGTGAAGAGAAAAACCACATATGGGGAAAGTTTTAGCCAGTAGTCCCTCAAAGTACTGATATCTAGAGTACAGAAAGAATTGATAAAAATCAGAGCTCCCCAAATTTAAAGACCCCATCAAAAAATGAGAATCTAAAATGAATCAAAACTCTCAGATGAAGAAGTAGAAATGGCAAATAATTAGATGAAAAAATGTTCAACATCACTGGCCATCTTGAGATGCAAATGAAAACACTGCTGAGATTCCATCTCACCCCAGAAATAATGGCTATTATCAAGAAATCAACCAATAACAAATGATGGTGAGGCAGTGGGGAAAAAGGAACTCTATTCCACTGTTGGTGGGAGTGCAGACTGGTGCGACCACTGTGAAAATCGGTTTGGAGATCCCTCAAAGAAACTAAGACTAGAGGTCCCATTTGACCTAGCTATTCTCCTTCTGGGTTTCTTCCCAAAAGGATTAAATCATCGTAGCACAGTGATATGTGTACCTATGTTAATAGGGACACAGTTTATAATAGCTCAATCTTGAAAGCAATCCAAATGCCCACCAACTATGAATGAATTAAAAAGATTTTTTTTATATATACAAAGGAGTACTGTTCAGCCATAAAGAAAGATAAACTTGAGACTTGGATAGCTCAATGGATGCATCTTGAGACTCTACTCTTACATAAAATAAATTGGACACACGTGTAAATATTGCATTATGTCTCTAGTGTGAGAAACTGAAAGGACAAATAAGCAAATTGTATAGAGATAATGTGAAATAGGTAGAACTTTTTCACAAGGAAGGGGAAACGGATGGAGGGAGGGGTAAAATGAAGGCAAAAGGAAAAAGACAATAAAAGAAGGATAAAATGGAAACAAAGATTAATAAATAAGAGGTCATTAAAGGGAACCGAGGGCATTGGGAGAAAAAGAGGAATCGAGATATACCACGTATAGGTACAAATTCCCTATGCTGAATGTAATTATTATCATGTCTATTTGAATTGTACAAGAAAACTAATTTTAAAAGGAAATTGATAAAATATAGTCAAATCTACTTAGAAGTTCCTCATTTCCATAGTGGTAGGAAAAGACAGCGTTACAAGGACAACATCAAAACTGCTCCATGGAAAATTTCCTCCAATGTCAATAAGAACATCTAAGTGGATGATAGCTAATGCCTGTAATCATAGCACTCTGGCAGCAGGAAGCTCAAAAGTTTGAGTCTAGCTTGGCCAGCTTAGCAAATTAAAATGATCATGTCTCACAATAAAAAAATAATAACGGGCTGGGCTGGAGCTCATTATAAAAGCCCTAGGTTTCAACTCTAGCACCAAAAAACAACACAAAATAAAACAACAACAACAAAAATATCAACTATGCCAGGAGATGAAAATACCTTTCCATTATCCCTACCTCATTTTTCATATCTAGTCTTAGTATAAAACTGTATATTACATTGTAAACACAGCTGTAATTTGAAAGTTTTTCAGTCTACAGTCCAAACTATAGGTTAAAATCTTAGAGGCATGGGTATTGAAGTTAATTAAATAAAACACTACATCATTTTTCCTAAACTCTGAGCTCTTTCTACTTTTTCTAATATTTCCTCCTGCAACTGAAGAAATGCCTGAATAAACCTCTTATTTTGCATGGGTTTTTTGGTTTTGTTCCTGTTTTTGAGACAGGCTCTCAGTGTGGAATTCAGGCTGGCCTTAGACTCACTATGTAGCCCTGGCTGGCTTTGAACTCTCAATGATCCTCCGTACCACCACTCTAAGCTGTAAGCTTTTTCAGTTACTTGCTTTTATGACCAGCTTTGGAGGTTACTTGGCCATGGAGTAGAGGTTCCACTAGTTTCACAATAGGTAATGTCACTCATGTGGTGGTCACCTTGGTAACAATTGTTTAAATTAACTTTCAGGAACTTGGAAGTACTTTTCCTCTATGTCAAACTGAAGAGACTATCAGTGCCCTATTTGGACCTGTTCAGGTTTCCCATGGGTAACCCTTTGATGTTAAGAGGGCAGAAGATCCAACCTCCAACTGTGCAAATGGTGCCATTTTCTAAGTGCGTACTTATGAAAAGTTAAGAAGTTTCACACGCATGTGCGGACCACAAATTATGCCACTTTCTTGGGCTCCAGTCTCCCTTCCCCACAACAGAACCTACCTATTTTTCTATCTTATAAATATATCCAGCTCTACACTTGAAGAAGTGAATTCAGATTTCCTACTTTCTCAGAATTGATCTTAATAACTGTCTTCTGCAGATTTTGTCATTTCAGTGATATTGTACACATGGCAGACAAAACAGGCCTTGTTTGGCAGCATGTACATCTTAAAAATCACAACTTCTAGGGCTGGGGATTTAGCTCAGTGATACCACCACCCCCTGCCTCACAAGCACATGGTCCTTAGTACCAAAAAGAATTGTAATTACTAAATAGACATTAATTTACACATGCATTTTTCTTCTTTTCTTGAAAGGAGTCCCTAAATTATATAAGCTTTAAACCACAAAATTTAGACCAAGGTTTCTGAAAAGCATGAATTCGGTCAAACTCCCTCTCCTCCCTTGCCCTTCGCTTCCATTTTTCATTTTCTATACTGAATCCAGAGCCTTGCACATGCTAGGAGAGCACTCTACCCCTGAGCTACATCCACAGCCCATTTTATTTTTAATTTTGAAACCAGGACTTGCTAAGCTGCCTGGGTTAGTCTCAAACCTGGCATCCTCTCCTCAGCCTCTAGAGTGGTTGAATGGTTGGGATTACAAGTGTGTGCCACCTCAGCTCAGGACTTGCTAAGCTGCCTGGGTTAGTCTCAAACCTGGCATCCTCTCCTCAGCCTCTAGAGTGGTTGAGTGGTTGGGATTACAAGTGTGTGCCACCTCAGCTGGCCCTTCTCCCTTAAATAAATAATAATTAAGGAAATAGAAACACAAGGAAGTTTATTCTGTCCTTTTGCTACCAGGTACTAGGGTGCCTAGGCGTCCTTCCAGGCTGTCATTGTCCTATTCAAAGAATTAGACCAGACAAGCAAGGTAAAGAGGTCATCTGCAGAGTAAGCATGAGAAAAGGAAATATTCCCTGTCGGAGCAGTGAGCTCTGTGAAGAAGCCCCCGAGGCTGACAGCCACTGTCTTTTAGATCCCCCATTCTGATGTCAGACCCAGGCCATCGTATGCAAACCCTGCTTGATTTTGTGCCTGAATAGTTGAGAACAGCGTTCTCTGACCGGTATCCAGGGCAGGGCTCGGAAGTTGTCCTGTGCATGTGTTTTGGCTGAGATTAACAGCTCATGGCTGCCTGCACTACCGGTCTACTATGCCCTGATCTCTGGCTTTAAACTACTGAGTGACAGTCATCATATCTCCCTAAAAGGCTTTTTCCTTAGATAAATTTTGTTAGAAACCTTTTTGCAGTATCATCAGACCAGAATCCAGTGTTAGCAAAGTATTTTCCCCCCAAAAAAATATATTCATACTTTTAAAAATTGTTTTTCATATAATTTATTTCTTAGATCTATAAAATATTAACCATCCAATTCTCCATTTTTGAGCATATTCCATATTGCTGATATAATGCGGCATCTAAAGCTAGCCACCATACCTGCGTTGTTCTGTTCCGTATTCACCGATTAAAACACTACATATTATCCTTCATTTAGGCTGACTCCAATGATCACAGCACTCCATTCTCTGGGCAGCCCACTGTAAATGTGGTCAGAGACTTAATCAGAAACAATTAGAGGCACAACATGGATACTTAAAACCTCATCATGCTTTTAGGAAAGATTTTAAAATTCCAACAGTGGCCTCAATTGCAGGGCCAGAATTATCTGATAAAGTCAATGGCAGAACAGCATTTAAAGCACACTGTAAGGAAAAATAACAAATGAACATTTGTATTACATATCATAGGTTCCTCTGTTTTAGCCCCTCAGGCCCCAGAGCCATAGCTAGCCTGCAGCATAATTATCATAACATGTATCTCCAAGATTGTAGCATCAAGGAGGGATGTTAGCTGCTTGAACCTGAGCCTTATACAGTGGTTCTGTCTGAATCACGTGTCCTGTGGGGAGGATGTTTGGGAAATTGCAAAACATTTTCAGTCCTTCTAAAATTTTGAAGCTTTTTCCCTTTTGAAATCCTTTCTACTGCCAGGAGACAGTCTACACCCTTGCCCACTCTGTTGCTGGGAGGGCTTCTAGATTTACATTTCTGCTTTAGGATTTGGCTTTTATCTGGCTGTTCAACAAGCTCACAGGATTAATCTATAAGTAATATGAAATTAGAGACTGGTATTTTTTGCAATATAAATCTAATATACATAGAGATTGACCTGGATAATGGGGATTTAGAACTACAAAATAGGCATGATTTCCTTGTCTCCTGGATTCTCCACTGACAAGAAATGGAGTTTTCAGTGCCTGCCTAATAAATACTTAGATGTCAGTTATGGGTCCCACATTGACATGCAGTGCTTTCAAATGTGGGCATAGGCAAACTGTGTTGCAAAGACACCTCATGAGTTTCTCAGATCTTCTTTTTGACAAAATTTCTTTAAATGCTAAGCTCTCTCTACCAGCTCTGTCTACCAGCTCCTACTCTGTGGGTTTCCTCTGGTTTTCTGGAAAAATTCTCTCTGAAAACCCTTCTCATTTCCTCAGTCTCCTTGAGAGTTTTATGTTCTCTATTTATTTTCTGCCACCCACCAAGTAATTGATCTCCAGTATCTGCTCACCCATGTGTTCCTATCGTAAAAATGCCGAATAGACCCAAAAGGTAACCTTCTCACTTTAATTTTAATTTAGACCTACTGTAAGTAACCTGTTTCGAGCTGGGCATGGTGCCGGACACCTGTCATCCCAGCACTCAGGAGGCTGATGCAGGACGATTGCTGTGAGTTCGAGACCAGCCTGGGCTACATAGTGAGTTCCAGGGCAGTCTGAACTACATAGTGAGGCCCTGTCTCAAAAACCAAAAAAAAAGAACAAACAAACAAACCTGTTTTGTGTTTTGAGATACACATGCATCCAGAAACACAAATGAAGCAAAAACAAAGATTTCATAAAAGAACACTGTAGCAGACACTTTATAATGCCTTCCACTTGGTGCTGCCTGCTTGGCAACACTGGTCAATCGTTGCTAGTTCCGTCTTATCAGTCTCTACTGAAGAGTCACATTGTTGATTAAAAAGTTGTGCCATAAAGAAAACCACAGCAGTACCCTGTGGCCTTGGCCATAGTAGTGAAGGCATAGTATTTTAAATTGTCACAGCTCTGTGCAGAGCGCTGTAAGGAGACTTGAGGGTTGGAAAGAAGGAAGTGTATTTTCTTTCTTCCTTTGTGGAACAGTCCGCTCTTGATTCAGTTTCTCTGCTGTATTTAGTGACATTGTGATGAGACCATTTGTATTATTTTATATGCCTTTGGCCTGCTTTCTCAAATATGCATAACAAGGAAAATGCATCGCACGAATGTCATTCTATTAAATATGTGTATTATGATGATGCTGTGGTTCAACACTAATGAGTTTTTGGTCTTTTTGAGTTTCTGATGTTTCACGGTACAGTGATTTATGGGAGGCCAGAGTGTTTTCCTGCAACAAAGGTCTGTTGTGTTAAACACCATCTTGCTCCCTGCCTATTTTGTTCTACAACCCACATTAATTTTCCTGTGACTTAATGCTACCCTCAATCCATCACAAGGCCTGGCTCCAAAATATACCCCATATAATGTGGAACTGTCTTCACAGACCCCATCCTGGTCACATCATCGTCCTCCTCTGCCAAGGGCACTGCAATGGATTCCTAGTGGCTTTCTCTGTGTTTAGCCTGACCTTCCTGTCGCTCATGGTTCATAAAAGGTCCGTTTGTGGATCTCAAATGCAAATTAGGCAAGTCTATGGCATTGCTTAAACAATGAAATGTGTGTGTTTGTATTTGTGTGTGTGAAAACATCTTTCAAATAGCATGACTTTGTTAAGGGAGGAACTCCACCTCAGACGTCCTGAGCCATACAGAGTCCTCATGGGGAAGGTCTTTAACTATAGGAGTTCTGCATAAATACAAAAATTATGACTGGTTAAAAAATTGAAAACCAGCAACTCCACTTTATTGAACTATTTTCTCTCTCTCTTTTGCACACAGCCACACAGTCACACACCCACAACTGTGGCTTCCAAATCTCTAGACCTGCCTGGCTTTCAGTGCCTATCGGAACTTTCGGCACTAGGGCCTCAGGGACTCCTCACCTGATCCTCCACATGCTTCAACCGTGTTCTGAGCCTCTATATCCTCCACGCTTGTGGAACTTTTGTGTCTCAAACTGTTCCTATGCATGACTAGCACTTTTTCTCCATTTGTCAGCTCAAATGTCAGAAGTTTCCCTAAAGCAGAATTTCCAAAGGTGGATATTTGATCCTCCACAAGCTGAAGCAACCTGTTTTTTTTGTTGTTGTTGTTGTTTTTGTTGTTGTCCTTGTTCCTATATTTGCTTATGTATTGCTTGCCTCCCTCCATTAGAATATGATTGTACAAGGTATATTCTCCATTGAAATTCATTACTCAGAGCAGTTGTTACATATATAATAGGTTTTCAGTAAACACAGGAAAATTAGAGACTTGTAGTAATAGTGCATGTTCAAATAAAATAATTTTAGGCTATTTTTCTATGTCAATAAATTTAAAATTTTATTGTGCTTTGTACTTTTCCAAACGAATAGTTTCTCTCATGTGAATAAACTGTAATAGTACATAAGATCCTAATGAGATAACTGACATTGTGAAATGGGAATAAAAGGGCTAAAGGTGTAGGGAAAGTGGGAAGGGTAGGGGAAGGGTAACAAGGGAAAAATATGAGAAAATGAAAAAATGGACAAGAGGAAAAAAGAGAACCAACCTGACAGTTATTTTCAAAATATGTGAAAATGTAATACATTAATTTTTCACACAAGTGATTCCTCACACATGCCAATGTATGCTATATTTCCCCTATTCAACAAAAATGAATGCAGTTTGAAGAGTCTTAGTTAAATCATACTCATATTCACAAATAATTACTTTACCAGGCAGGTAATTGTATCAATTTGATCAATCAATATTCTTCATATTTTCACTTCATTACTAATCTTCATATTAGTTAAATACAAAAGTTTAACAAACAAGAATCTAGTTGACACTGGGTGCAGCAGCATATGCCTGTAATCCCAGCACTCGGGAGGCTGAGGCAGGAGGATTGCTGTGAGTTTGAGACCAGCCTGGGCTACATAGTGAGTTCCAGGTCAGTCTCAACTACATAGTGAGACCCTGTCTCAAAAAAACAAAACAAACAAATAAACAAACAAAAAAGAATCTAGTTGAATGTTTGTTTCCTGTTTTTTGTTGCAAAAATATTTGTTGAGGACATTTTAAGGACACTTTAGAGCAGCCCTCGATAAAGAGATACCAGCATACCCAGGATCTAAAATTCTCAAGCTTGTTTCTTAACTCCTGACCTCTTAATACATTTGAGGTGATTTCTGAGGAGGCTTTAAACTGTCCTTCCATGTTGACTAATGATGTTGTGCACCTTTTCATACAGGTATTGACCATTTCTATGCCTTGTTTCATGAATGTCATCATTTCCTTTGCCTATGTTTAAATTGGGTTGTTTTTTGCTATGGAAATATCAAAGTTCTTTATACTTTTTGATTTCAATGACTTGTCAAATATGAAGTTTTAAAATATTTTACCAGTCTGGAGATTGCCCTTTGATTTTGTGGATTGTTTCCTTCGCAGTGCAGAAGCTTTGTAGTTTGCAGCCCCATTTACTTTTGCTTCTGTAGTCTAAGTTTTTGATGTAATGCTGACAAATTATTTAAAAGGCAGTGTGCAAAAGTTGTCCCCCTATGTTCTCTTGTAGGACTTCATGGTCTTGAAGTCTTACATTTAGATTATTTTTAATCCATTTTGAATTGATTATTGAGTTAATAGAAGTGTCCAATTGAATTCTTTACAGAGTGAAAATTCAGTTTTGCCAGACACATTTATTGAAAGGATTATTCTTTCCCGATTGTGTCTTATTTGTATACTTGTTGAAAACTGCTTGGCAGCATACGTTTGAATGAGCTCTGTAATTAAATGTGTCTTTGTGTCCATTTGTATACTAGTACCATAAAATTTTTACTACTTTTTAGCTTTAATAATTTGTCATAATTTTAAATATAATTTAAAATCAAGAAGTGTTTGCCTTTACCTTTTTCTTTTTCAGTATTACTTTAGCTATTTGTGATTCAATATAAATTTTAGAAATCTTTCCATTATTTCTGTGAAGAATATCAAAGGAATTTTGATAGATATTATATTGAATCTTTATATTGGGGTGTATGTACACTTTATATGATCCAGCAATCTCTTTTCTGAGTTCATATGCAAGGGAAATAAATTGCTACCTGTAACGAAAGATAGGTATTTATACTCTCATATTCACAGTAGAGTTATTTACAATAATCAAGACACATAAGCAATTTAAATGTCTGCTAGCAGAGTTATAGGAAGAGACACTAATACATGTCACATGTAATGGATTATATATACTGTATATGATATATATGTAATATATAATGAAGTCTTATTTATCCTTTCAAAAGGAGATCGTTTTACCACATCATGGGCTTATCTGAAGAGCATTATGCTAAGAGAAGCGTCAGACACAGAAATATATCGCACAATCTCTTTTCATGTGGACTCTTACAAAATGGGGCAAGTGTATAGGAATAGAAAACGTGAGGGAGTTACATCTATGCAACATAAACAAGAATAAAGGTCCAAGTACGACATGAGGGTGTCGTTCATAAAATGGTATTAGGGATGTTTGTTAAGTGAATAGATTTCTGCTGCTCACGTGTGTGTGTGTGTGTGTGTGTACACACATATATTTATGCACACGCGTATATATGATGTATAGTATGATGAAATTCATCACTGGGAATTTCTACCTTTATTTGATACATCTTGGCTCTTATTTTTCCCGTTTCCCCTGCTCTCCCTTCAACCCCTCCACCTCTCCATATATACGAAGATTTTGTTTCCGTTTGATACTAAATATATTAATTTGCTTCACTACAGTAAGCATTTTACTATCTAAATGTGTCCCATAGCATGGTATTGTAAACTTTAAATATATCCAATAAAATTTACTTTAAAAGGATAATAAACAAAGTGGAAAAACACTGAGGTAAAATGAAGCCAAAACAAGAGGGTTCTTCTCTGCTCCAGGGAAGCTTTCTGTAGAAGGCTGTGCTCACTTGGTTCAAGGTGAAATTTAGAGCCACTCTATACAGAGCTTTCCATGAGTTCATTTTTCCCTTAAGATCCAATCTTGGATGCATTAGAACACTTAGCACATTCAAGCATTTAGTCAAATATATACCTGTGCTTCATGACAAAGTCTGCGTCAGACTTTCTTCTCTCATCACTGTTGATTAGAACAAGAAGGGTTTCTGTCAGCTTTGGAATCTTTGCAGCACACCATTAATGCCATCAGCAACTCACTTCTAACGATCACTAAATGCTAGTTCCTCTGTTCATCACAAGTTATTATGTTAATCTGATTATTCTGGAAAACTCTTCAAGAAGCTACAATTATCATCCATCCTTTTCCTGCAGGTGAGAAATATGAGGCCCAGAGAACTTGTTTTCCCAGAGTGATACGGCTGAGATTCAAGCCCAGCTTCTGAATCGTGCCCTATGCTTCCAGGAATCAGTGTGGGGTCTTCCCGTCTACCGGAGTGCAATGATTCCTCATCACTTACTCGCTCGGCTCCTAGCCTTTGTGTTCTGTGTCTTCCAAAAACAGAAGTCATCTTCTGAATCAATGTGACACATGATAATTGTGAAAGATAAGCGTTCCTCGCTCCCATGTCTCTGTTTGCTTGCACATTTTTCCAAGATTTCCCATGAGCATAGATAGCTCAGAGCAATCCCTACTCTACTGGGTCTCTCTTCTTTTCCTGTTCTTCTAGAGGAAGTGGGAAAATATAGGGATTACAATCATTTTTGTCCCCCCTTGATTTTTTAAAAAAGACAGCCATGTAGTAAAAAATTGCCACATTTCCGCTTATATCACTTCCTTCCTGTTACTCTTGTACGACTGCGTCATCTCCAAGGAAGTGTGGGGGCGTGAAATAACGTTTCAATGAGAAGCCTCCAGATCTTTCTCACTGTAACAGTTTAAGACAACTCCAAGGTCAGTTTTCTTCCAGGCTTAACTTAATAGCCACTTGCAACAGGAAGAAAAAAAAAAAAAAGAGGAACAATCTATTTTCTTCACTCAGATAAGCAAGTGCTCAGGTTCAGGACTGATTTAACATTTTGCATTTGGGTGCTGCACTCAGCATAAAGGTAATAGAAATGGCTATGAATTCATGTAAGGTCATAAACAGAGATGGCATTTTAAGGTGTGATGGGTGAAAAACCTTCAGCTTTTGACCAAAGTCATTCTTAATGAAATATTGACTATTAATTCTTTACTAAAATAAGTAGAAATGGATTTAAAGAGACAAGAAACCAGGCGTTGTCCGGCTTAAGCCATCCATCTCCACAAGTATATTTCTTTCACAAAGAAATGTTTATCTCAGGCTCGCAGTTACACAGTTTGGCAATTTCCTGAGAACTCTACTTGTTTCTCCTCCTTTTTCTGTTATCATATTTCTTTTACAAACTTTTAAAAATCATGCACCTTAGTTCCCAATTTGTAAGTTGTTTCTTGAAAATAAATGCAAAATCGTTTCCAAATAAATTTGATTTGTTATAGCTTCAAAGTGTTCAAAAATATACAAATAAATCCGCATTATAAAGTAAAACTACATAGGGAAGATGGCCTGAGAAATGTTTTAGGTTGCCCAGGTTACTACGAGTTTCGGCAGGCAGTAAATGTTACGCTGCAAACTCACTTATATGCATGCATTAATGCATTTTTATGTATACATGAGATAGATGGACAGATAAATAGGTGGTTAGCTAGATAGATGATAGATGATAGATATGTAAGTGATAGATAGATGGACAGTAAAGTCTTTTTTTTTTTTTTTTTTTTTTTTTTTTTGGTATCGGGGATCGAACTTAGTACCTTGCATTTGTAAGGCAGGTGTGGCACCACTGAGCTAAATCCCTGGCCCCAAGACAGTCTTAACACCCTGTCATTTCATGTACTTGATTATCAGATACCAAAATACTAAAGTTGAATGAAGAAGTTTTGCATGTCAATCCCTGAGGATAGCTGATTATAGATACAACCTTATGAGAGGCAGTGCGTTTCCCTCTTAGCCAGTGCTTGAATGAGCTTCTGCTAAGGGGGATGTATAAGAATCCTGTGGGAAAACTGAAGCCATTTAAAAAAAACTAAATCTCCTTTTTGCCCCTCTTTATTTCCATTTTGGAGCTTTAATAAGCCAGAATAACAGTCTTCATCTAGACTAAACAAAACAGCATCAGCCTATACATTTTGCACTTTATAGGGAGAGAGGAGGCTAGGAAAGGTTTTGGAGAGTTCTGAATATAAGTGACACTACAATGGGATCAACTGAGGTGGGGTAATTTGGCTGCACAGAGGTCTCGTGAGGCTTTTGAGATCCAGCACCACAGATTTTGGCAGGGTAATTGGATCCCTGTAGCCTGGGCAATCACACAGAATTGGGACCATCTCTGCTTTGTCTTGCCACAGTAACAAACTTCAGAGTTCAGATGTAATTACACAAATACTCTAGTTCAGTTACCAGTGCATTTCTCATAACCCGGGGTGGGGGTGGGAGAGAGAGAGAGAGAGAGAGAGAGAGAGAGAGAGAGAGAGAGAGAGAGATACATGCCCCAATTGTATAACCTTCATTTTCTGCCCCATCCTTCTGTGAAAATTAATAGCATAAAAAATGTAATCAGACCTTGTGTAATAGAACCAAATGGAACCAGCAACGAGACTCTTTCTAGGGAAGCAATCAACGCATTAGGTCTCCAAGACTGGAACCACTTTTAACAAGGTTTGGGGCTTAGAGAATGTCAGTCTAGGCTTCTGTCGCTTTCCCAAGAGGAAGCTCTACCCAGAATACTAATCTTCATTTACCATTTCTGTAAAAAAAGAGGAAAAGAACATTAGGTACTTTATCACACACATAATGAAGCAAACTGAGCTGTTAAATTTTTTTCTTCCAGGAGTAACTCAACTGTTCACAATGCTCTGAAGAATAAATGTGTAGTTTTTTATTTTTTTAATCACCAACTTGTAGAAGAAGACAGCACCAAATTGTACCAAAGAAAAGCAGACTTTATATCTTTGGGAGCATACTGACCTGCTTCGCAAGGAAGTTTTACAAGGAAGTGAGATTTAGTCAAATACTTTTCATGAAATGTGCATTTAAATAGTGAATTTCAATAACCCTAGACATACATGCAGACTGAAACAACCTGTGGCAATTCTCCTTTCTGTGATGTACTAAAGTAAATTTTTATGAATGCAAGTGTATGTCTTATTTATAGACCAGAAGGCATTTTTGAAAAGCCATAAAAGATAAGCTAAAGAATAAAGTACATCGTAATCAGTGCTAAACCTTAAACTTCCTCGTACAAAATATATTTGGTCAATGGAACAAATGTCAAATATGCTGTTTAAAATTGTTTCAATTTCTGGTGTGATAAACTAAAAGTGTGAATAAAAATCAAGACGTATAATTGATATTGTACAATAGGAAAAAAAAAGGCCTAAAGGTAGGGGAAGCGGGATGGGTAGGGCAAAGGTACAAAGGGAAAAGAAAAAATATGAGAAAAGGAAAAAAAATTGAATCAAAGTATTTGTAAATAGGAAAGGGTACAGCGGGTGATGGAAGGACAGGGGAATGGGGAAAAAATTAGAACCAAGATCTGTCATATAAAGGTACAGGACCCCAATGATGAATGTAACTGTACTGTATATCTAAATTGTACTGATAAGGAAAATAAATAAACAAACAAACAATAAAATTGTTTCAACCGGGTGATGGAAGGACAGGGGAATGGGGAAAAAATTAGAACCAAGATCTGTCATATAAAGGTACAGGACCCCAATGATGAATGTAACTGTGCTGTATACCTAAATTGTACTGATAAGGAAAATAAATAAACAAACAAACAATAAAATTGTTTCAACAATGGAATAGGTTAAATCTGGCTATGTTTTGGTTACTTGTGTTGTTGAAAAGTTTCAATATATATCACTCACACTTTCAAATACTGCTTAAACATAACGGATAAACCCAGCAAACACATTACAGTAAGTGAAAAAATCTGATATAAAAGACCACATATTATATGATTCTCTCTATCTGTATATATAATTCAATAACAGGTTCAGCTATAGAATCAGAAAGTGGGTTAATGATTATCTAAGTTTTGGAGCCCTCGGAACTGGAGAGTAGTAGTTAAAGAGTTTAGAATTTCATTTTGTGTCGAGGACGCTGTTACCTAGCTGAGTTGCAATGATGGTTATATAACTGAATATAGTCACCCCTCTTTCATTAAGTTTATTGGTACATTTTAGGTATACAATAGTTTACATTCATCATTGGGAATTTGTACCTTTATGTGATGTGTCTTGGTTCTTACTTTTTCCTTATTTCCCTGCCCTCCCTTCAACCCTTCCACCCCTCCCTATTTACAAAGACTTTGTTTCCTTTTTTCCTTTTCCCATCAGTAATCCCTGTTTGTAGAGTTTCACTTTTCAGGATTTCACTTATCTGTGACTAAGGACAGTCTGAAAATATTAGATTAAAAACCCATAAACAATTCCTGAGTTGTCATTTACACTCTACTGGGAATACTGTGCTGAAATGTGATCTCATTCCATGTAGCCCAAGACACTCTTGCGATCACCCTATCATTCAGAGTATTGACGCTATATGTGCTACTCACTCATTAGTCATTTAGTGTCCTACTCAGTTGCCAGACAAATTGTCAGTGTACTATAGTGCGTGTGGTCCCAGATCCTTATTTGACTTGACACTAGCCCCAAAGCACAAGTACGGAGATGCAGAAGAGTTAATAAGGCATAAAGTATGGAAGAACAGAAGCTGTGTACTCTGTAGCCACTCTGCAAGCTTATAGACAAAAGCTGTACATGTGGAGTTTGGGACTATTCTTGGGTTCAGGCATCCAATGGGGGTCTTGGTTACTTCCCCTGTGAATTAAGGAGAACGATGTATAATAAAAAATGTTGAATGGAATGTTGAAATTGGTGAAGTGTATTATGTGAATACTATTTCAATGAAATGGTTGCCAAAGAAATAACGAACTATTTGGAGGGTTCTGGCACATCTGAATTTATTATTCCCGTTCTCCATCCTGTTCTTTTAGTTGAACTTCCTTTTCTTCCAGTTGTTCCATCTAAGTATAAAAATTGTACAGATGAGATTTAGGTTTCATTAATAGCAAAGCATTTAACTGTGGAATATTATCTGGGCCGATTCTCAGTGCTTTTTTAAACTTATAATGAGGAACTTACTATATTAAGCTTTGGGGAAGACCACAAAGCATAATATAGCTGTGACTCTGCTTTCTCAAAGCCTCTGATCAGATGTAGACGCTAAGTTGAAAACTGAAAGTTGTAAGGGAAATTTAATCTCAGGTTTGCAAGAAGTAGGTTGCTGGGTGGTGTAATATCTAAGCTAAATTACAGAGAACAAAGCAAAAACCAAAGCAGAGAAGAACTGGCCAGTGAAGTAGCCTAGCAGGACAAACACTGAATTTTAAGACTGAATATTTTACAGAATGTGCCGTAATGGATATCTGTGAAGTTAAGCTTACCTCAAACTAGAAGGAAGGAATGAATGTACTCAATGGAAAGAACTGACAAGATAAACAGTATGGAGATGATGTAGCTTCTTATAGGACAGGAGAAGAAGAATGAAAATAGAAAACTAATGATGAATTTAAAGCAGTGCCATTGCAGCATACAATTTTATTAAACAAAGACCACTTTGATGAAATTTTGTGTAATGGAGTGTAAGACAAAAAGATATTGGATAAGAGCTGGGACATTAGTGAAAAATCTTGTCTAACAGGATGACGAATTCTGCTAGAAAGAAAAACAGAATTAGAAAGAAAAAACAAATGAATTTGAAAACAAATTGGGATGCTGAATCTTTTGACTAGACTTGATTGAAAATAATTATAAGAGTAGGGAAAATGCTAAGTACAAATCCCATGTTTTTTTCTTATGCTCCCACATTTTTTAATTAAGAGACTACAGTTTTTAGAAGAGTTTTAGATTTAAAAAATTAAACATAGTGTAGAGTCCCCAAATTCCGCATCCTCTTTCCATTATTCTTATTCTTCTTCTTCTTATTATTATATTAGCATGATACATTGATTATAATTACTGAAATAATATTATTACTTTATTATCTGAAAGTCACAAGGACTTTTTCTTATTTGTACAGTCCACTGGGCATTGCAAAATATATAATGTCATATGTCCACCATTAATTCTATGCAGCAGAGTTGCTGTACCCTAAAACTCCATTGGCCCAGATTCTGTTCTATTAACCCATTTGTCTCTTCTTTATACCTTATTGGTTATTGCAGCTACCATTAAATTGCACAGCATCAGTTCTCCAATCTTCATTAGTGTTTTATTTGCGCTTCAGAATCTTCTGAATTTCAATATAAACTTTAGAATCAATTTGTTGACATTCACAAAATAACTTGCTGAGATTTTAATTGTAATTTTGTTGAATCCATAAGTCAAGTTGGGGAGAATTAACATTTTACTTGTATAGAATCTTCCTGATCAAAATCATGGAATATCTCTTAATTAATATAAATTTATCTTTGCTTCTTTCACCACAGCTTTGTATATTCCCTTGAACAGATCTATAATGTATTTTATTAGTTTTAAATAAAACTATTTTATTACTTATACTGATAATGTAAATGAGATTGTGGTTTTGAGTTGAAACTAATGGGTAATTGCAGGTAAAACCAATTGCTTTTGTACAGTGAACTTATATCTTGCAACCTTGCTATAAATACTTATTAGTTTCAGGTTTGTTGTTGATTTTTTTGAGATTTCTATATAGAAATTCATATCATTGTGATCAAAAATATTTAACTTGTTCTTCCTTGACCTAGGGATGTTTATTTTCTTAACTTGTTAGAAGTTCTAACAGCATGTGAAATAGGTATGTTGACAGAGACTTTGTTGCTTCATTTAAAATCTTAGAGGGAAAGCACATAGAATTCCACTAGTAAAAATGCTGGTGCTTTAAAGATCTTTGTAATCTGAGAAAGCAATCTTCCAGGTCACCTTTGCTGAGACTTTGTGTCACAAATTATTCTCAATTTTGTCAAATCTTCTTTCTGCATCTATTGGTATGATCATCAATGCTTGTTCTTTAGCTAATTGATATCCTGGGTTAAGTCACTCAGTTTCCAAATGTTGGTTGATCCTGGCGCGTCCACTTGGATGTGGCATGTATTTAATATATTATTAAACCATACCTTTACCCTACCTTCATATATTGTTGAATTCACATCATTAATATTTTATGGAGGACTTTTACCTTTATATTAATGAGAACAACTGGTTTACAGTTGGCCTTCCTTGTCATGTATTTATATGCTTTAGTGCTCTTACTTCTTAAACTATAAATGTGCGTCACAGCTAGAAATATATGGAGAAAAGATGTGTAGATGTGTTTGCGTGTGACCGATCACCGATTTTCTCTGTTGTTTCCTTGTGTTATGAACCCTTTGCAATTGGATTCTCCTTCCTAATTTTCTACGTATTTCTTTAATTTAAAAAGATAGAACTACTTCAATCCCCAGTACCAAAAAAAAAAAAAAAAAAAAGC
>NW_022900943.1:27638211-27653834 GCF_012274545.1 Fukomys damarensis | reverse complement strand
TTCAAACCCCTACAAAAAAAAAAAAAAAAAAAAGAGCTACAGAAACTAGCATTCCTATAGTCTGCGACTCCCTATAGAGGGATATTTTATTGGGAAGATTTATTTTCCAAAAACAAATCTAAAAAAAATAGATATATTTCTCAATCCATTTCTTTCTCCCTCCCTCTCTGTCTCTTCTGTCTCTCTCTCTGTTTCTCTCTCGGTTTCTCTCTCTCTCTCTGTCTCTCTCTCTGTCACGTACCAATTTACACACAGATGGACACACACACACACACACACACACACTACAGAGGTACACAGATAGTTGTCTCTCTAGTAGAATCACTTTATTAGAAATTCTTTTAAGAATGTACTCTCCTCACCTTTTAATGACTCACCGGGAAAAGTTGATGCTCTAGATTTCATGAATACTTCATTATGCAAAAGTGACTCCTTTTCAGACTAGAAGGTTACCTTTACAAGATTAAAGTTATGGAAAGATGACACTGTATTACTGGAAACAAATGATGTGCTTTGGCTGCCACCTTTGTCTTTTATCTCTTCCACTCATCTGTACATAAATAAGTTCAGAAGCCTGAAGTCTTTTTGACTTTACATTGCCTCAAGCCAGTCTTCTTAGCCGAATATTTATTCCAAAAAACAGAAACAAAAATATGAGGCATACCATAAAGAATGAGAACTGTTCTTCTCCTACGAATTAAGTATTGTGGTACTGAATTACACATGGAAGCAAAATGTAAATGAAGATCATTAGACTTCCCTTTGGTCAACCCTGTCAATGTCAGTGTAGGAGCCAGCAATGTGCAGCGCACATTTTAGACTTTGAACCCTGTTTCTAATCAGATTTTTAAAACTGCAGAGCACCACAGAAATAAATTAAATTCAACACACAAACAAATCACAACTCATCAAGCATAGACAGTAATGAGAAGAACATAATAGTCACTGGAGGAATAAGAAGCAAACAAAAAGATCCAAATCAACTCCTCATAAAAGCAGATGATTAGTGTTAACATCTCACTTTGAATCACCTGAAACCTTAACAATGATGTTTCTTTTATGCGCACAATGTGCATTGTCATTGTACTTGGTAATTGTTCATGTAGCCTGGGAAGATTTCAATCATAGCCAATTGTTATTGCCTCTGAACTGTAACGAGGTGAGTGGAATAAGAAGACACTTAAATAATCTTAGTACTTTTCTCAGAGAGCTTCAAGAGGAGAAGTGCCCACCAAGAAGGTTAAGAAGCCTAGACAAATAAAGTAAGAAAACAATAGCTCTGTGCATTATCTATTACATTTTCTTTTAAATTTTTTTCTTTCTACTTTTCTCTTTCTTACATTTAATAACCTCTGATTTCAAGAAAAGTAGTTAAAATCTATTTCTTTTGCCTTTTCACATACGCAGTGACTCATGATCTATTGTTGAGCCCTGATTTATAATACTACACAGTTAAAACTGAGTGAATTCATGCATAGAGAAAAGTATCATTTCTTTTTTTTTAAGGATCAGAAAATTTCCTTTTAAATGAACATAAGAAAGAAAAATAATAGTGTCTGTTAATTAACTTTATTCCTTATTTCTTCTAGTGGAAATGTAACATATTCCCAGACCCAGAGGTAGCTATAGCTATCAAGTAAGGCAAAATCCTGCATTCCAATTCCAAATTTCAGAGGGGGAGAAAATGATTTCTTCATGGAGAGCAGGTGTTAGGACTAGCTTGGCCTAGGGAAATTCTGTTGTTCACTATGAGCATGGGTTCAAGGATTCTCTATTGTGTATGCATCACTGGGATTACATGTAAGTAATGATTGGATATTAAAGGAGTTGTTAAGGAGTGACACGATCCTGAACCTCAAGGAAGTGGCTACAAGCTGTAGAGGTCCCCAAGTGTTTCTGTTCTAATTTGAAAATGCCAGTCTTCTCACTAAAGGCTGATCATCAAATAAATAAAAGGAGAACATTAATCCTTTGGTTAAACCATTTATTTTGCTCTGGTTAAATACTATCACATGTTTAAAAAGTTAAATAATATCACACATACAATTTGATTCTGTTATCCTTAGTATATAATTAAATATCAACTCTTTACCAGAAGTGCCACAGCAGTCTATTCCTAGAGTTAGATTGAAATGGAAGTTTTAGCAAGACATCGATGTCTTCTTCCATTATAGTACCAAAGAAATGCAGAAAAGAGAGAAAAAATTTGTGGGGTTAAGCAGTTCCTGAAGTTTTGGAATACATTCTTAATTCAGGGCATACTATTTAGCGGGCCTTAATTTTATTCTAATTTTATTTCCATAAAAGTGAGCATTTATCAGGGACTCAGGAAACATTTCATTTTTGAAGACTTTCCTTCTGGCTTCCCCTTAAAATGTGGAAAGAGACTGAGTCCAACCATCAAAACAAAAGCAAAGTTTAAAAATTGGCAAAATTGGGATGGAATCCACTGGGAAGACCGTGTCCCGAGGTCAACAATTAACCAAATTGGGAATATAGGTTCCTGCAGGCAGCTAGGAGAAGCCAGCTCTTGATTAGCAGGGACAGATGTCAGACACTAGATACCATGTACTGGTAAAAAAAAATCTAGCTTACTATGTAATAGATTGCTAACAGCTCGATATGGGCTAGCCTGAACGTAAAAGCCAGCACAAGGATAATGTGCACCAGTACACACACTTTTCTTTATGAACTGCAACAATGATGCAAAAGAAAGATTGGAAGCAAGGTAAAAGCCTGAGAAAATGTTCCCCTGCTGGAGACCTAGAAGAAGGAGCAGCAGTTATTGTGGGTTCTCTGCCTGTATGTTTCCCACAGAGTAAAACCATAAACAGCAGCCCTTCTACTTTCAGGACACAGGCAGAAAGCCACCACAACTCAGGAGATGGAACAAGATTTAAAAACCTTGCAAGTGGGGCAAAGGGCAGATAAATATACTGGACCTGGGCAATAAAACCTCGATTGTTGTATGAGATTCAGAGTGACTGAAAAGTTCCCATCAGGGAGGGCCAGGAACACAACGCCTACCAGTGGATGAACCAGAATTACAAAAGGCAACTTCCTCTACCTCATCCCCATCAACAAACTAACAAATGTTCATTAATAAGTAACAGTATGATACTGTTGGAAGAGTACCAAGAACAGGGAGAAAGACCCTCTCTGAGATACAGGTACAAAAGGAACACCTCAATCTTAAGAAGAAGAAAAAAGGTACATTTGTGGTTGCACTAAATACTAACTACCTCAGGCCCTACTCTCTTACAGCAATTGATTAGTTTTCTAACTAACGTTCTAAGACATATAAAGAACTTTGAAAATTAACACAATATCAAAAGACAAAGGAATACACATGACAAGATATCATCTCAGTGTTTGAACTATCAGACAGAGAATATAAAATAACTATTATTACTATGTTGAAGTACTTTCCTAGAAAACGGAACAATATGCATGAACAGGTGGAAATTCATAATATGAGAAAATGAAAAAACGGAAATAAAGTGTTTGTAAATTGGGAGGGGAGGAGGGCATTAAGGGAGGGCAGGGACAAAAGGAAAAAATGAATCAAGACTTGTCATGTAAAGGTACCAGATCCCAATGATGAATGTAACTGTACTGTATACCTAAAATGTGCCAATAAACTCAATGAGAGGGAAAAGTTTTTCTTTATTTTATTTCTGTTTATTGGTAATTTTTAAGTATACAGTAGAGTTGTATTCATCATTGGAATTTCGTACCTTTACATGACAGATCTTGGTTCTCATTTTTTTCCCCTTACCCCTACCCACCCGTTACCCCCTCCCCTCCCCTCTTTACAAAGACTTTATTTCCATTGATTCCTTTTCTCACATTTTTTTCTTTTCCCTTATGTCCTTTCCCCTAACCTTTCTACTTACCCTATGCCTTTAGTCCTTTTCTTCCTATTTCACATTATCAGTTATGCAATTTGGATCTTATTTGCACTTTTAGTGTCACACCAGAGAAACTATTTGGAATTTACACATGTGTGTCTTATGTATTTCACTTAAGAGTATGGTCTCAATATTCACCCAATTTCCTATGAATGACTCTAGTTTCTCATTCTTTATGGCTGAGTAATATTCCATTTCATAGAAAAACCGCATCTTCTTTATCGAGTCTCCAATTTAAGGGCAATTGGGCTGTTTCCAAGTTTTAGCTAGTACAAACTGTGCTGCTATAAACATGGGTGAACATATATCATTGTGGTATGATTCTTTTAATTCTTTTGGAAAGATACTCAGCAGAGGGATGGCTGGGTCAAATGCAACCTCTAATACTAGTTCTTTGAGGTATCTCCATATTGATTTCCATAGTGGTTGCACCATTCTGCACTCCCACCAATAATGAAGGATTCCTTTCTTTCCACAACCCCACCAACCTTTGTTATTGGTTGATTTTGTAATAGCAGCCATTCTTTCTGGGATGAGGCAGAATCTCCATGTTGTTTTCACCTGCATCTTTCGAATGACCAGTAATCTCAAACATTTTTCCACATATTTATTTCCTATGTTTACTTCTTTGTCTGGGAAATGTCTGTTCATTTCAGATGCCCATTTTTCATCACGTCTTTATATTTGGAGGGTCTGATTTTTTTAAGCTCTTTATGTACTGTAGATAATAGTCCTTTGTCTGAGGAGCAGCTGACATATTTATTCCCACATTGTACTTGTCTCTTAGCTCTGTTGGTGGTTTCTTTTGCAATGTAGAAGTTTTTTAATAGGATGATATATCAGTTGATTCTTTGTGCCAGTTCCCGTGCTACTGAGGATTTGTTCTTAAAGTCTTTTCCTATGCCAGTGTCTTCAAGAGTTCTACCAAACTTATCTCCCAGCAAATTTCTGTTTTAATGTTTAGATCTTAATCCACTTGGATTCTACTTTACTGGATGGTGAAAGATAAGGGTCTAGTTTTAATCTTTGGCGGGTTGAAATCCAGTTTTTCCAACACCATTTTTTAGGGAAGGTATCTTTCCTCCATCAAGGATGGTTGGCTCCTTTGTTAAAGATTAAGTAGCCGAGTATGTCTGGAGTTGTTTCTGTATGTTCCAATCTATTCCATTGATCCTCAGTTCTGTTTCTTTTCCAGTACCACACTGTTTTTATCACAGAGGCTTTTTAGTATAGTTTCAAGATGGGGATTGTGATACCCCTGTCATATCTCTGTTGCCTAGAATGGCTTTTGCTATTCTAGGTCTCTTCTGGTTCCAAATGAATTTTTGTACTATTTTCTCTAGTTCTCTGAAATATACTGTTGGAATTTCAATTGGCATTGTATTGAATCTCTATAGGAGTTTTGGTAGTATGGCCATTTTCACTATGTTGATTCTTCCTACCCAGGAGCAGGGGATATCTTTCCATTTTCTTATATCCTCTTCGATCTCTTTTTTACAGCACTCTATTTTCAGTGTAGGGGTCTTTCTTTTCCTTCATTAGATTGAGTCCTAGATATTTCATTTTTGGGGATGCTATTGTAAAAGGAATTGTTTCCCTAATTTCTCTTTCAGTGAGTCTGTTATTTGTGTACAAGAAGGCTATTGATTTTTGAGTGTTGATCATGTATACAGTTACTCTGCTGAAAGTGTCAATTAAGTCTATGTAGAGTATCATATCATCAGAAAATAATGACAGTTTAAATTCTTCCTTTCCTATCTTTATTGTGTTTATTTCTTTCTCATGTCTAATTGCTGTGGCTAATGTTTCCAGAATTATACAGTGGAAATCTTTGTCTTGTTCCTGAATTTAGGCTGATGGTTTTCATTTTTGAACTTTTAATATGATATTGACTACTGGATTTTCATAGATAGCCTTTACAAGTTGAGATAAAGACCATCTATTTCAATTTTCTTTAGGGATTTTATCATGAATGGAGGTTGAATTTTATCAAATGATTTTTCTACATGTATTGAGATGATCATACGTTTTTCATCCTTGACTCTGTTAATATAGTGTATTACATTTATTGATTTACTTATGTTGAACCATCCTTACATCCCTGGGATAAATGCGATTTGGTAAGGGTGTATGATCTTCTTCATGACCTTCTGTATTCTGTTTGCCACTATCTTATTGAGGATTTTTGCATCTACGTTCATTAGGGAGATTGGCCTGTAGTTCTCTTTTTTTAGTTGGGTCTTTCCCTGGTTTGGGAATCAAAGTAGCACTTGTGTCCAGGAATGAATTTGCAAGTATTGCTTCACTTTCTATTTCATTGAAAAGCTCAAAGAGTAGTGACAGTACTTCTTTTCTAATTGCCTTCAAAAATTCAGCAGGGCATCCATCAGGATCTGGGATTTTCCTCATTGGGAAACTTTTAGTTACATTTTCAATTTCAGTGATTGTAATTGGAGTGTCTAGAAATTTTTATTTTCTTCCTTCAACTTTGGTAATTCATAAGTATGAAGAAATCTGTCCATTTCTTCTGTTTTCCATTTTATTAGAAGGCAGGTTCTCAAAGTAGGTATTGATCATCCTCTGAATTTCTGCTGGATCTGTTGTGACTCCACCTTTTTTGCTACTAATTTCATAGATCTGAGACTTTTATTTCCTTTTATTGACAAGGTGGGCTAAGGGTTTATCAATTTTATTTATTCTTCTGAAAAGCCAACTCTTCAAATCACTGATGTTTTGTATCATTCTCTTAGTTTTGTTGCATTGATTTCTGCTCTGATCTTTATAATTTCCTCCCTTTTTTGAGCTTTGGGTTTTTTTGTTCTTTTTTTAAGAGCCTAAGATTCCTCATTAAGTTATTTATTTCAGCTCACTTTATTTTCCTAGTGTGGTCCTTCACTGCTATAAATTTTTCATGTAGAACTGCTTTTATTGTGCCCCATAGATTCCTGTATGTTGTTTTGCTATTATCAAAACTGAACAATTTTTAAAGAACTGATGTCTTATAAATTAAAAACTATAATCAATTTATGAGTGAATGTGTTTATTACTGATCACTAAAAAGTTTTGGCACCTTCATGATAACTTTCACAAGGCATAATATTCAAAAAATTTTCAGGCTATGTAAAATAGTTAATAATCCCAATGATGAATTCAATTCTAGAAGTAAAGACTACAGCTTTGGAACCCACAACTACTACTGCATAGATTAGAAAATGAGACCATGATAATTTAAAGTAGGTCTCCACTAAGAGCATTGTGTATTAAGAAATTCAGACTTCCTCTCCATATCTTCATCCAAATAGGTATCTCAGTGCTCCGCTCTTTACCTGTGTTTGTCAGCATCCCTTTGGTTCTGACACTGTAACACTTCACAGAGAATGGGTTTTCTTCTTATATCCTGCCTTCACGTACTGTTAGAAGTATCCTCATACTTCAGCACCACATCTATCAGGAAGACTGTTGGTACAAGAGCAGCTAGGCTATATTATGTATATGCTGTGACTACATTTTTGCAGTCTTTCCAACACTCTAGCTATAGCCAACCTGGCTGGCAGAATATTGTCATTTCCAGTCTGATGGCAAATTTTTAAAAGTAGGCTTACTGACTGTTCTGAATTCAGAGGAGGTTTAGAAAATATAAGAGGAAGCACATGTGCTAGCTGCATGTCTTGCTGTTAGTCCACTTGCAGTAACATGTTTAACTTTATATTTATCTCTAAAAGTATAGTATATACTGTACTATTAAAGAAGAGGTGATTTAAAACATTATATGGGATTGAAGGCTTCATGATCATTTGCAATTATTACATCCTCTGTAGGAGGCCAATACAGCTGCCTCCACTCATCTCTTGTCATTATTCAATCACATGTATATATGTCTATGATTTTTTGATTAATAAGTCCTGAGAAATTTAAATTTGGTACATTATTACAAACCTAGTGAAGTCCATCAGCCAACTCTGTGACAGCCTTAAATGACTTGAAAAACAAGTACATGAAGGAGGACCTTCTAAGCCCAGCCCACCTGACTGGTACAATCCAGTAAAATTTTGACCTCATGTTTACTCCCTAAACATATATACACACACACACACACACACACACACACACACACACACACACACATTGCGGATTGAACTCAGGTCCTTGCATATGCTAAAGAAGATCCCTACCAATAAATTGCACTCTTAATCAAGCTTTTTTTTTCCTTTTTATTTCTGTTACCCTCATTCTTCTCTACCTGTCTTATAATCCTCCCTTCCCACCTCACTGCCCTGCCTCTTGAGGCTGTGGTACTCAGAATGAATGAGGTTTATTTCTGATTCATTGCTTTATCACTAGAAGACAATGCCATCATCACCTTACCTGACATTAGCTATCCGTCCCTACCCATTCTCCAATATGGAAGACTCTGATGCAATTATTCACCACACTAAACAAATTCAGTGACATCATGACTCTACTCAATATTGCTAGAAAAGTTGTCAGTGCTTACAAAATGTTTTTTATTTTGTGAAATTTTATTCTTTCTTTTTTTTGTACCAGGGATTTAAAAACTGCTGAGCTAAATCCCCAGCCCTTCTTTCTTTCTTTTTATGAATGAAGATTGAGTTACACTAAGTTGACCAAATTGGCCTCAAATTCAACATCCTTCTCGCTCATTATCCTGACTTAGCTTTATTTATGTTATGGATGGTGCTAAGATTAAACATATAGTGATTCATTATTCATCTACACATTTCAAGGAGCTGACAATAGAATATCTGAATCTCTTGGGGGATTTGCATGTATCCTCTGTCTACTTTTTTGGCACAGTCAACTTCTGCAACCAGCCTGTTTCCTCCCCAGAATCTAGCACCTGCACCCTTCCCACCACCACAACACCACCCATAAAGAATTCCATACCTTCCATTCCAGGACCAACTCCATTCCCCTAAGAAGCACTGTTCATACTCCCTCTAGCTCCGTTCCCTTATATGAACCTTCTCACTATTCAATACAGGTTTTGCTCTTTTATTGCTATCTCTGCTTATATTTTTTTCTCCCTTCTCCAAAGCCCACTTCATTGCCTCATAGTAAATGATCCCCATAATACGGGGAGTCTCTCCCATAATATGTACTTGTTACTCATGGAGCATATACAGTCCAGGTTCCTTGTTCTCATTGCTAGTCTGATAGGTCATCAATTCTCATTAATTTCTCCATTACCCTCATATAAAGATCTACCTTGGCCAGCTCTTCCCTTTCTACGTGCCATCCCACCAGACTAATTAGTTCTCAAAATATGTATTTAAATTGCATATCTAGCTTCTTTTGAATTGCTTTGCAATTTTTAAGAAACATCCATGCTTTGTTCCATACCACTAAGCCTATTGGCACCTCATAAAGTGTTTTTCCAATTTAGCCAAAATTCTTGATTCCCCAGGGTCTCAGATTTTACATTGATAGTGCTTTCCTGTTCCAATATTCTTACACTACTAGGACTTCTCTTTAATGTCATATGTACTCTGCCCCTTCCTAAGAATGAACAGGTAACATTTCCTATTGGGCCCTTGCTTCAGGCATAAAAGGGCATGTAAACTGTCTTGATGCTCACTGACACTACTCTTTACCACACACACACAAAGTCACCAAATACATATCATAAATATTGACCAGGAAATGATAGACTAAATTTTTTATTCCCCTCTCAATTTATATGTTGAAATCTGATCCCCAGTGTGATAACATTTGGAAGTAGGATCTTTGAGAGATTAGGCCATGAAAGAGCCCTTGTGAAGGAACTAGTGGTATAAGTTAGACCCCCAGGGGCTCCTTTTCCCTAGTGCTATGTGACAACACAGCGAAAAGACAGCTGTGCTCACTAAACATCAAGCCCACTAGAGTTTTGATTGCGAACTTCCCAACTTCCAGAACTATGAAAAATGAATTTGTTCTGTCTGTAGGCCACTCAGGCTACTATATTTATTGCTACCCAAACAGGCTAAGAAAGGCAATAACAAAAATTTCTAAGCATATAAAACAAGTTGCTAATGCCCGGATATCTTTAACGAAGCACTGAGCTTCCTGGTAACCTTAGCTTTGCAGTGTGGCCTTGGACAGCTGGGGATAATTTACCCACTTAAAGGTGATAATTGCCACATGTGACTAGCCATCATGCACGGAGCCATTCAAATAATTTATCAAATGAAATGAGGTAATTTTGTTAATAATAGCAGTCCTTTTTTTTTTTTTCTTTTTAGCAAATGCCACATTCTCTGACATTGTTTTTCTTGGTTCTCTACTTAATGAGATGACAATATTCTTTGTCCAGTCTGTTCATTTTCATTGTATTTTGTTCTAGGCAGGTGGGTGTTAAATCTCATACCATAACAGATTCAAATTGAATTCAATAAGACACAACATATTTACATTATCAAACATTGCCATGACTTGTAATAAGGAATCCAGTTCTGTGTTTGTTGGTCTTTCAGAACTGACAGTTCTCAAAGCTGCACATCTCCAGGATCTTCTTTTGTGCCATTTCCAGGCAGGATGATTTTTCAAAATCCACCAATTCTCTTTCTCAGTGCCTTTGAGAGGTGCAGACCACAGAATCTCATCCCACAGTAAGAAACCTTCATGTTAGGCATATCAACCATATCCCTACCAAAGCCAGATTGCCATCAATTATTGTTCTCTTTTGGCTGTCCAGACCAGATCGCAACTGTCCTGCTTTGACAAACATCTTTTTGTGAATGATGATCTTTCTTTTGAAGTCTCTGGATTTGTGTGGAGTCCTTGGCTTCAACACCTTTATCCCCAGTAGCCTAGAGACATTCTATCTTTGCTTTTTGCTGGGTAAATACAAAATATGTTTATAGATCTCAATGGAATTATTCTAGAAATTAATTGCAGAGCTCATATGGAAAAATTCCCAAATATTTTGATGTTAAATATCATCTTTCAGAAGTAAGTTAAAATATTTTAACTTGAAAAAATATTTTAATTTGAAGAAAAATGAAAAGGCAGCATGTCCACAGTTTGAGAGCTTAGTAAATTGTGCTTAAAAGATTTAAAACATTTAATGCTTATATTAGAAAGCAAATCCCACATGAATTATCTGTTTTCTCTCTAAAAAATCAAAAATACAAGACCATATTAAACCAAAAAGAAATGTAAGAATGACAAAAATCAGAAATCAATGAAGTGTAAAATAGAAGCAAATAATTAAAAAAAGAAAGAAAGAAAATCAAACCAAAAGTTGATTAGTTGAAAAGTTCAGTAAGGTGCTAAATCTTTAGTTAGAAGAGCAATGGGAGGGAGAGCACAGATTACAAGGCAGAATTAGTGAGATGACATCACTTCAGTCTGCAGACAACTAAGGATAAGGGAATGTTTGCAGCACACTAAGTCCATTCATTTAGTAACTATGATGAAATGGACACCATTTTTAAGAGACAAGAACCGAAACTCAGAGTGAAATTAACAGCACACTAAACAATTTGCACTATTGTTATGGAAATTTGTTTTAAAAAAGAGTGTTAGATAACAAAAGAGAGTGAGATCTCTTATTCAAAGTGTTTTTATCCTGTGCTATTATTCTGAAATACACTAAATATATATTTTTAAAAATACAATTTTAAAATAACAGTGGTATAAATCCACACAACCATTAAAATAAGACAGTTTGAAACAAAATTATTAATACAGGCTACACACAATTTTCCCTCTTGGAAATTCCATCTTAATCTTTTTCCAAACTTGGTTTTGGAAGTGATGTGATATATTTTAGAAACTAGATAATCACTGGTTATTTTGGTTTTCATAAAAATTTGAAAAAAAAATCACCACAAAATTCTAGATATGGCCTTCTTTTGTGCAATGTTGGCCTGCGAGATGAATAGAAATTCTTAGTTTTCTCAGTGAAGTCTTTAATTAGATGAAGAAAATTTTATCTTGTAATTTCAATATAATTGGAGTTTTATTTATTCTATTTCATTTTTAACTATAAAACTTCTCATTAGTCTCTTAGTGTCAATTCTGTCTGGTTTTCCAGGTTAGTAATATTTTATACCCAGTCAGAAAATGAGAAAGAGATGAAGAATTAGAAATGTTCTATAGCATATATTCTGCTACACACTTAATTCCATTGTATTTTTAAATCCTCATATTCTGTTTCTAAAGTCATCTGTAGAAGGATTTACAAAGAATTATTTCATCAATGGAAAGAAATTAAAATCCTGAGAATAGAGGCAGTACAATATTCATGCAATAAGCTCACACTGAATCAAGAGAAACACCATGGGTGACCTTGATTGACTTTTGTTTTACTTTCCTTGTTTTTTTAATGTTTTAAAATTTATGACTTTTTTTCAGGTTCTGTTGCAATCATATATTATTTAAATTACAGGTCATTAAACAGTTACCTTACAAATTAATTCTCGGTTTTGGTATTTGGCACCCAAAGTTATATTGGCATTGAGACCGAAGACATATTCCAAACAGGTCATGAAGTTTAATTAACCTTTTATCACATTGAACTACTTTAAGCTACATGAACTTGACTCTGTCCTCTAAAAATAACAATACAATTTTGGCATCTCATTAATAAACATGACAGCATTTATTAACAGTGTCATGTAACTAAAGTAAAACTTCATCAATTCAGATCTCAAGGAACCAGAAGTAATCAAGCTAGAACTAAACAGGAACAAATTATCTGACATCGTATTTTAGTGGCAGGAGAGCTGAGAAGCTAAACAACTTGCTGTTCCTGTCAAACAACCTTGATTACTTGTCGTTGTGGAAGAAGCTGGTAGAGTGTGGAATGAAAGGTTAATTTACTTGCGCTTATGCAGCCTCTCCATCTCTTATTGAGAAATAACCAAGGTCGTTAGTTGAAGTTTTGTGAATCACTTTTGATAAATTCGTGACTCCTGGTATCATGTAATATAAGTTACAAATACAATAATATATGACATCAGCCATGCCAAAACACACTCTTTATCATTATTTTATATGACAGTATCATTTAATGCTTACAGATTTCTTGCATCAAATTTCTATGATGAAATTTTACTCATTTGCTTTTCATTTATTCATTCATTCATCAATGTCTTTTACTTTTTTCCTCCCTCCCTTCCTTCCTTCCATCCTTCATTCCTCCCTTCTTGAATAAAGAATGTTAAAGCATTTTAGGTGCAAGGTCATACATATATCATCCATGTCCTTTTTCTGGCAAAAAGTGTCCTCATTTTGATTTCTTGATGTGTACTGATGTTGGGCATCTACTTTGAGAATTTAAGCCAGAGTAATTAAAAGAAAAAGCAGCTTTTTAAAAAATCTGATATACTGTATGTAAATCATCACACTTAAATCTCACAATAATCCTTTAAAGAAGGTACTTTTAGCTTCATATTAAAGGAATGCAAATATAACACAAAATCAGATACAATCGTTAAATGTCAAAATTTTCAGCCAGTTTCTTTGCAGTCCAAGTCAGCATACTTAATGACACATAATATATCCCTTTAAAGGAAAATGTGAAAAAGAATGATACATCTTTTCTCCAACTTTGAATATTAGTTTATTGTTCCTTTTACTCTTTATGGTAAAAATAAAAATTCTTTCTTTTCCTCCTTTCTTCCTCACTTGACTAGCCATTTTTATACATATTCTGTAGTATGCAGCCTTGTTGACCTTGGAGGTAGTCAGCTCATTTCAGAATTAGCCAATTTGTAAAACAATAAGCAACTCACTCATGAACATGTCCTTTACGTGCCCAAGAAACCAATCTTGACAATGAACTTCAAAAGAGGTCCTCTATTGAGCTCTCACATGCAATTTACTTTCCTTACCATCCCACAATAAGTTATTAGACAACCAGGGATAGATTTGAGACTGGATACTGCTGAAATATTGTAATTCAAATTCATTTAAATTCTTTTTTTTTCTCTTATTGAGTTTATTGGTACGTTTTAGGTATACAGTACAGTTACATTCTTCATTGGGATCTTGTACCTTTACATGACAGGTCTTGGCTCTCATTTTTCCCCTTACCCCTGCCCTCCCTTCACCCCCTCCTCCCCTCCCCATTTACAATCACTTTATTTCCATTTTTTTCATTTTCTCATATACTTACCCCTTATTCCCTTTCCCCTACCCTTCCCACTTTCCCTACACCTTTAGCCCTTTTCTGAAGCTGCCTTCCCTATTTCTTACTGGGAAAATCCCAATAACTGTGCCTATCTCCAAACTTTCCCTGTCCTTGTTTTCTGACTGATTGTCTATAACCCTGCCCACTGCCCCTTTTTCCCTTGTGTGACCCTTGTGGTGTGATAAGACCCCTCCTCTTGTTATCTGTGTGTTTTCTGTGGCAGTTATCTTCTGATCTGCTGGTCTTACTGTGCCTAAATAATATGAAGTTCTATGGAAACTCCTTGTCTCTCTGCCTCTCTTCCTCCCCTGCCTCTTTCTTACTTTCTCTCTCCCTTTCCTTGAAAAAGAAATCTCCTCCCTTCCCTCTCTCCTCTCTTCTCTCCTTCCTCCCCATCCTTTCTCTTTCATTTTCTTAATCTTATGTAAGAAATATGTAGAAACTACTATTTAAATGAATTATTATCAAATTTAAAAATATCATGCACTCATGGTTGCACTATATAAAATACATTTTAGCAAAATGAGTGCTATGCATTTTGAATGGACATATGTTCTTTTAATTTAATGATCTTGAGAATGAAGAAACACCTCACATATCTCCTCTGAGCTATCTAAACTTTAGATGAGTGGGTCAGTCTTTAAATATCATTAATGTTTATAGAAATAAGGGAAAATTATTCACCAGAGATTTTAAACCACAGCATATATTCTATCCTTCTTTCTAACTACTGAAAAATACTAAGTTTAAACTTTGTTTGGCTGCTAAGACAAAATATCGGTCGAAATTGTTAAATTCATGCTGACATCACTCTACCTTTAATTTAGAAATGAACAAAAGTAGTTTAAATCAAAGAACCAAAGGCTAGAACTCCATGGAGCTAGACTGCTACCCCACACCCTCAAACCAGGCCTCCAAGCAGCGCAGAATGTGGAAAAGTGCAGCCCCGCAGGCTACCCTACAGCATCACCCCACTGTTCATCCCTCACCTCTGGCCTCCTGGATGTACCGGTACCTGGATCAACACTCCTGAGGCTCAGCTGGCCGTAAAGGCCATCGTCCTCAGCTTCAGAAGATAGAGTAGAAATGAACAACAGAAAGAGAGCCTCTCTCAGGCTCCTTGATGAAAATTGAAGCCCACTGGAAAAGTGAGGAGAATCTCTGCAATAAAGGCACACCAGACCACCATGGTGAGTAAGTTGGAGGAATCACCACCTCCCACTGGAACCTGGACTGTCTTCAGGGGAAGGGGAGCTGGAACCTGCAGTAGAACCTTGCAGGGTTCAACATTGTAGGAGGTCAGGGAGCTCAACTGGGCCTTGCAGGCAAAATCAGCCTGAATCTCAGTAGTCTGCTGCTGACTTGCTGAGACTAAATGACTTAGATCTGCACACTGCTTGCTGCCCATGTTGTCTATTGTGACAGCAGAAACATACCTGGAAGGAGGCTCTTCATTTTTAGTTTTTATTTTTAAATTATATATATATGTATATATATGTATATTTATGTATAATATATAATATATATACATATATAGTTATGTATAATATATAATATATATACATATATATTTA
>NW_022900943.1:27470270-27638125 GCF_012274545.1 Fukomys damarensis | reverse complement strand
ATATATATTTATATATAAAAATATTTTTCTTCTCTTATTTTTAATTTTTGTTTTTTCAAACTCTTCTCAAATTTGTCCTTTTTTCTTTCTTCTTTTTCTTTTTTTCCCTTTCTTTCTCTTTCCCAATCTCTCAGTCTCCTACATTATCCTTCATCAACCTTTTTGCTTCTGTTCCTGTCACAATTCTGATTTCTTCTTTTCTTTTCTCTCACTTTCCTTCTCTCAGTTGTCATTAGTTTCAAAGAAAGTGAGTAGTACAATTTCTAGCTTCCCTGTTGCTGTTGGTTGTTCTATTTTTGTCTTTGTTCTTTAATTCTCTCTTTCCCTCTTGCCTTCAACAGTTTCCTAGAGTTTTCATGATCTTCTTCTGTCCTTTGGCCTCACTTCCGACCTTCCCCTGATCTTCTACCTATCTATACTTTTCTCCCCAACTCCTTCTAACTCCCCATCGTGAAAGGTAAAGTTGATATATTGAAGATTTTATTCAGTATAAACTTATTTTGGGCTGCTCTTCAATTTTGATTTAATTTGCATGGTTAAAGGTGATAGATTCATAACTATCACAAATTGACATTTTCTAAGTTGGGCTTGATGCTACTGTGTTGCTGATTGTATCACTCAGGCAAAGGAGTTGCAATTGATCTAATCAGTTGTCCTTCCTGGTATTATGAAAATGTCTCCCAATCATTAGAGACTCAAAACCTAAAGACCAGCTATATCTGAAAGATCAAAGAATTAACCCAGGAATTAAACCAAAGACAGGACCAACAACAAAAACAGAAATAAGAAAACATTTAAGCAAGGCACAAACACAGACTTTCAGTTCAACAAAGAGAAATTCAGGGGGAAGTGAGGTTAAAAAAAAAGTCTGACAACAAACCAACTGGACACCCTGAACTGATACAGAAAGTAACAAAACAGATGAATGAAAAATTCAAAACAGAAATAATTTCCCAATAAATACAGCAATGGTGAGCCAAATGAAACATAACTAGAGACTCTAGAACAGAAACAGATTTAAAAAAAAAAAGAACAAAATACACGAGTTCAGGACCATAGTAGAAGCCATGAATGCCCTGTGTAGGAAAGAAATGGAAATCATGAATGCTCACTATAGGAAAGAAGTGAAATCCCTGAAACAGATTCAAATAGATATCAAGGAGATAAAAAGCTGTATTGAAAGTATGCACAACAGACTGCGTCAATGTGAAGAAAATATGAAATACAGAATCTAGAATGGGGGTCAGGGACCATGAAAATAGCAACCTCTTTAAAAAAGACTAAAGGACCACGGCAAATAAATCCAACAGCTCTGAGATGAAGCAAAGAAGAAGAAAAAAAAGACTGATAAGAGTCCATGAAAAGGCAGGAGAAATTACACACACACACAAAAAAAACTGGTCACAGACTAAATGACAGAAAACTCGCCAAACAGAGCAAAAGAATTTGACAAACACCTATGTAAGGCATATAGGACTATACTGGAAATAAAATAATCAAGATTCCAGAAACCCATTAAAAGTATTTCTAAATTGGATATTTTTATCCAATAATATATATGAATTCTAATATATCTAGTAAGATAATACATATTTTAGTTAAGATAATAAGATAGTATATATTTATTTATTTCTATTTTATTTAAGTTGCATACCTTCTTAAGTGTATTTTAGCTTTAAGGTGCTTGTTTTATTAATTTTATGTTATAAAAAAGCTTTAGCCCAATTTTGTTTTATATTTTATTTTGTTTCCTATATTGTCCTTACTTATATTATTATTTATTTTTTTAATTCTCTTAGCTCCGACTTTCCTTTATGTGCTTGCTACTTATCTATCCTTTTTTTTTTTTTTACTCATGTGGAAAATATTCTAAAACTCACACATTTTCCCTTATATTCATTACAAAAAATTGTTTTGGGCATTTAACATCTACCAGTAATAATGATGTTATACAGATATAAAGATGAAAAAGATAAATCCTGTTTTATAAATGAAAAGAAGAATTAAAAACCAATAATTAAGGACAAATGTGAAAATTTGTATATCAGCAAAAAATAGTAAATGCTACGTATGAACAGTGGACAACACTCCAAACAGAGGGATGAGACAAAGGACATTTTCATAGGGGTTCTGCTATTAGGGCGGAGCATTGCTGAACAAAGGTCTGTTTTCTAGGGAGACGAGGATGTAAAGAATATCCATTACAAAGTTACTAGAAATACAAAATGCAGAAAAATTTAAATCCATAATAATAGTGTGACAGAGCTAAGTTCAGAAATGAATGTAATGCTCAATTTATCCCCTCCTCACATAGTCAATTTCTCTTACTTATCATAGGTAGGTGATACTTTGGACTACTTCGCTAAAGTTCTTTAACATTTTGGCTTCTGCTTGGATTCAGCCAAGGGTTGGCATTAGTGTGAGGTTAGGAGGGTGGAATCGAAGGACATACTATGCATTACTTCACTTTTCCTCACTCAGAGCAAATGTTTCCGGTGGTAGTTGTATTGTCCCATGACCGTGCCTTCTCAAATCGTTTCTCCAAGTATTAATTCTCACTGGGTTCCTGTGATTTCTTTCTTGCCTTATCTCTTTGTAGGGCTGGCAATGAATATCTACTGTTTCTACTGCTGGGGTTGCCAATATTTTGTTTGTTCAAATCCCAGCTGCACCTTCTCAGTAATATTTTAATGAACAATTTGCATGTTAGCCATTTTAGCATTTTTCTTATTAGTACCCTAATATGGTAGAAAAAACTTTATTTATGAAGTATCCTTAAAATAAAGTGTAAATAAGATCCAAATTGTATAATTGACAATGTGAAGTAGGAAGAAAAGAGCTAAAGGTGTAGGGGGGTGGGAAGGAAATAAGGTAAAAGAAAAAAATATTAGAAAAGGAAAAAATGGAAACAAAGATTTTTTAAATGGGGGGGTGAAAAGAGGATATGGGTATAGGGAAAAAATGAGAACAAAGATCTGTCATGGAAGAGTACAAGATCTGAATGGTAAATGTAACTGTACTGTATATTTGAAAGAAACCTATGAAATCAATGAAAAAAAAGATTTTTACCAGATTCAATATAGTGTTGGCATTTAGTAGCTATTTGTACAAACATAAAAATAAATAAAAATGAAGTAAAAGTGTAGTGGGACATGGGAAGATAATGTTAAGAATTTCTGAATTCCAGACCATATTTCTCAATTAAACTTACTTATAAAAAACAGATACAAGGGAAGTTTATTTTTTCCAGCAATAAATATACATTGTCATAGAAACTATGACAAAGACACGAGATAGCTGAATTTCTAGGCAGAGGCTCTTGTCAACCTAGAGACAAAGTGAGCAAGACCCCGTAAATGGAGTCTTTCTGGGCAAAAAAGTTACTCTTGTGTCCTTTTCCCTTTGTATCTTGACCTTGGAATAATCTTTGTCAATCCTATTCACATAGGAGGACAAGAACAGCAAAGCCATCCAGAACCAACTGAAAACAAAGGATCACCATCAGGAGATAGCTGAGATTAAAAATATAACAGAGAGAAAGCCATTAGCACTCCAGATAGCTCCTCAAATCCAATTCCACAAATGCCATTTTATAAAGAAAAACATGTCCAGATTACTTAGGAATGACAGGTGAAATGAACAGATAAACAGGCAGCCATGATTACAATATATTATCTGCACTAAACTCCTCCTTAGCCTCTGCTGAAGGAATTCATGAATGGGCCTGGTCCCCAATAAGTATTACCATTCAAACTAATCATAATTGATAATAATTGAAAGGTGAGATAGAAGTGAGTGATGGTAGCTTAAAATGCCAATGGCACATGAGCCTGTGTGTGTGCATAATACAATAAAATATCTAAGCATTAAGAGAAAAATAAAGAAACTACATGAGAGGAAGCAAAATTAATGAATTAAACAAGTTAGTAATGCAATTTAAGCATAATTACCTTCAGAGAAAAGAGAATTGTATTCGAAATATAAACAAGACAAAAAGCTATATTATTAAAAGAAGCAAGTAAAACTATTGAATATAAAAATACACATGTAATTGTGGAAATTAAGTCAGTAGGATTATTCCATAAAATAATATTTCCAGCTATGAAGTGCAAAAAGTTCTTCCAAACACACCTGGACCAAATAGATGGAAGCAATGAGTGAACCAAGGAAAAGTTAAACAGGAATAAACACGTTTATATTTACTGAAAAGACGTATTGGGAGTGGAAGCAGGAAGACAAATTTTAAAGGGCAAAAATACTTTTAAAATAATGTAAAAAAAATTTGAGAATTACAGAAATTTGTAAGATTTCCAATCAAAAGAACTTATAAAAATCATGCAGAATATGTAAAACACACATACACAAACACATAGATAAACAAGGTATAATCATTTTAAAAAGCATCAAATAAAAATAGAATATCCTGCACCTAAGCAGTAAAATTGCTTTCCATCAAAACATAGTTGATGGGAAAAAATAGAGTAATATTTATAAACTGCTACCAATAAATTAAAAAGAAACTGCAATTACAAAACCAATTGCACTATCATTTAAAACTGAAGTAAGTATATGTTAGGGTAAGATATGGCATAAGGGAAAGATACGATATTTAGATAAAGATATTTGGAAAGATATGGTATAATGCTTATACTGAGACTGCTATAACAAAAGACTAGTTAAACAAGAGAAACGTGTCACAATTTTCTTTCTTTCTTTCTTTAAAGTTTTACGTGACATGGCAACCTTCAAAATGACTCAAAGATATAGCACAACTAGACATTTTATGCTTAGATTTAATAAAGAATGTTGTAAGAATATGACTGTACAAAACGGACATGATCTAAAGTAATAGACTAAAGGAATGGAAGTCAATATGTCTTTTTTCTTTGATTTCTTCTTGGCTCATTTGTACACTATTCTTTTCTCTTGGTTACATAGCAGGACTCCTGAATGAGAATAATGTGATTTACTATCAGACTGGTTAGGTCAGAGAATTCCTTTGTAGCCAACTTCACACAGAAGGCAGCATCAAGGTTAGAGTAAAAGTTTTTAGGTTTTGTAGCTTGCTTTCGGGAAAGGGGCTGGTAGTTTCTAGGTCCTGAACTGGGAAAGAGGAACTCGAGTTTCTATGACATGCTTCCGGGGAGACTCAAGTGTGAGACATGGTAGAGAAAAGGAAGATCCTACCTTAGAGCTTGGTTCTGAAAGCTTTTGGTGTCCTTTGATCAAAATACTTAATATGCAAAAGTGCTATACTTTGGCGTACTGTTTTCTGAGCTCCAACATTGTTGTTATCAACCATATAAGCATAAATAATCACAAGGCAAGTCTTTACATTAAAGTAGTGTAGAAAGAAAAATCTGCTCCACAAAAGTTAACATAAATGTCCTGCTTTAGCCTTTTAACCCTTTTTATTTCCAGCATTGGGGATTGAACCCAGGACCCAGGACCTTGCACATCCTATACAAGTAATTATTATTAAACTGTATCCTCGGCTCTTGACTTAACTTTTTACAGAGTTGAGATAACAGGTTACTAAATACAACATTCTTTAAATAATGACTAAAAATAATGTTATGTAATATATCCACAAGAGTCTGAGCAAAAACCACAAATGAGAAAGAGTGGAGTTGAAAACAGACCAAAACACTCTCTAATTTGAAAGAAAGGCATATGTTTTTACATATTTTAGAAACTGAGAGGAAAATGTAAACATAAATCTTATTGTATGGGTAGTACTAGTCATAGAATATAAGTGGAATGTAATTATCAGAACAGCAAAATAACATTCACTGTAAATAGATAGAAATTTAAAAGAAATTATATTAATGTACATGATAAAAATTTACAGATGTTCTCATAAAATTATAGCTGAACACTAATTTGACTCACCAAAAAAGAAGGCTGTCATATCGGGTGAAATATGATATATAACTATATATTAAATAATATATAACTGTATAGTATATAACAATTACACAGTCTCAACGAATGACCTTATATTTCAGAGGAAATAAACATCATTTTTCTAGCAAATGAGATACTTTTACAAAAGATATTTATGCAGTAATTCTCAGAGAATATATCAAAATATAGCCGCAAATTCAGCATTATATAGACTCTTGGTTTTATAAGGCTATGAAATTACAAATCGATAAGAAAAGTAAAACTACAAAATTCCATGCATTCTAAATAATGCTTTCTTACCAGAAATATCATGATTATCCATATAGGAGAGCTTAAAGTTTTTCCTGAAAGGATATTTATAATATTGAATATATTTATCAGAATTATATAAATTATACATTATCCATAAATACACCTATAAAATAATTCAGAAAACATCACAAACAATTTTTCTGAATCATTAAAGGACAAAAAATGTAAAACAAGGTCAATTTTATTTACAACTTGTATTCATAGATGGGAAAAGTTAATTTTGGAAAACTGAATTCTTCGTACTCATAAATTCAATAAAATTCCAGTCAAGTATGAGACAAAGGAGAAAAGAGAGGAAGTTTCTCCTCAAAGTTCATGAAAGATCTGGCTTCAAGAATGTGGACCTATCCCAGTGTTTATACTTAAGAAAGATGCATAAAGTTGAATGCTAAATGAAGATTGAAGGTTATGGATTTATACAGAGCAAGCAGAGTTGCATATGAATAATGAGAAGCACAATAAAATATGATAGGAGATATGATCAATTAATACACACAAAACATGTACTTTTCAAGGCTATATGTATATTAACTAATAAACACATTTAAAACATATATGAGAGGTGAAGAAAAGAGAAGATGAGAAAAGAAAGAAATACATAGGAAAGAACTGAAATAGTAATTTGTCTTCTCCAAAAAAAAGATGGTTTTTTGTAGGTTGATGTTTGGGATAAAGTAAATAATAAAATCGATAGGTGCATCTAAGTTGAAATAACAGTAAAAACGATGGACATTTTGGCCCTTTGCCCATAAACAGAGCACTCACATATACTTAAAAGTCCAGTGTTACTGCATGGTCCCCCTGAAAGTTCTGAGGAAGTATTCACAGAGGATGTGTAGCACAGACTCTATGACTTGCCTTCTCAGAAGTTCCTATTGCACAGTAAGGGGCCTTGCAGGTTCACTGTGACCAGTGCTGCTCCCAGGACTGCAGAGAGAGGGCCTGGCTGAGCATCCAACATTCTGCACATCAGTCCAAACTCACCAAAAGCCTCTCTCCTCCAACTAGGCTCCATTTGGGGCCGGAAGAATTAGAAGTTCATTTTTTCTGAAATATTTTGTTATTCATCTCTTTTGAATTACTATTTTATTTGAATGTGACCTATGTCACTGGTTAAAGAAAGCCAAATTTCCTTCCCCAAAACTGCTGAATTTTTCAGTAAAGTTTTACCAAAATAATTTGTCTCGAAAATCTAGATTTAAATATACTTCACAATAAAGCTGTTATTTCGTTTCAAGTGAAAATAGAAAAACATTTATGTGTCTATTCTCTCACACTGTAAAAACCTCTTTGAGTAAACATCGTAAGAGCATTTCATGTAGTAAAAGTAAAAAAATATGTAGTCACTTCAGCAAATCTACTAATGAATGAAGCTGCAAGTAATATGTGTAAACTTCAGTGAGTACCAGAGCAAATTAATGAAAGATTATTCTGCCACGGTAGTGATGTTCTGAGCTTTATTGTTCATATCATGCAAGGCTAAATTTTTGCACTAAAATTTTAAATGATTAAGGAATTTTAGAGTTAAAATATATGTTGATATATATAACTGAAATATGTTTTAGTCTGTGTCAGTCCATAACACTACTCTACATATGACTCAGTGAGACTCTTTTTAAATAGCACTGTGCCCTAGTCCCTAGCAGACAAAAACACTGAGATCCCACATGCAAAATATTTTTAAAGAATCTCATTGGCAACATTTCATTATGAAATATTAAGCATAGAAAAATGAAAAAAATTTACAAAAAACACACATACCTCCATCACCTATTCTATATTTGCTTTATCATACATTTCTCTAGCTAGCCACAATATTTTTTGTGTGAATTTTAAAGTAAGGATCATATACTGGTATATCTACTCCAAAATATTTTAGCATATATATAATTAATTAAAATTCAATATTTATGTTTTACTTTAATAAATAACACCATGTGCAAATCTTAAGTCTTCCCAGTCAAAAATTTTGATAAAGATAATGAAATGTATTATCATCCCTTGTGCCAGAAATATAATACATAGCCGGGCATGGTGGCGCATGCCTGTAATCCCAGCACTCAGGAGGCTGAGGCAGGAGGATTGCTGTGAGTTCAAGACAGCCTGGGCTACAGAGTGAGTTGCAGGTCAGTCTGAACTACATAGTATGACCCTGTCTCAAAAAAACCAAAACCAACAACAACAACAAAACAAAGAGATATAATACATAAGTCAATATTTTGTTGAAGTAACTCATCATACATATTTATTTAAGGAAAAGACTCAGAATCTTATGTATCTTAATGAATAGTATGTAATAGCTCTCTCAAAACATAAAATTTACTATCACATAGGAAGGGTTCTTGAATTTCAAATGTCTTTTAAGTCAGATCATGAATGTAACTCATCCTCAGAGTCCAAATTTGGCCATCAGGAACTCTACTTTCTGCAATAAGAGACAGACATGCACAGAGATAAATCCATACAGGCACTGTACATTTCATTGAGTTATCTTTCTCTGCAATTTACTTAGGATTTTGTTTGTACATCTTAGTCCGTCACTTCCTTAGAGCAGGGAGACTAGGTCACCAAGTACGAAAGCACTATCAACAATGGACCCTTAATGCATTAGATTTGAATTGTGAAACTAGAAGTTAGGATTGAGCATCTATTTTTCTGGTCAGAGAATCTTTCATTATCCCTAGTACAAATTTAATTTTACCGGATATCTATTACTGCACTCCCCTGAAGGATACAGCTGTTCCCCAAATTATGATGGTTGGACTTAGGATTTTTCCACCTAGATAGTATAAAGCAATATGTCTTCAGTAAAACTGCACTTTGAGTTTTGCAGTTCAATCTTCTTTTAAATTAATCTGATTGGTACATTTAAGATATACAATATATTGACATTTGTCACTGGAAATTTGTGCCTTCACACAGACAGCTTGGTTCTTATTTTTTCCCCATCCCCCTGCCTTCCCTTCAGCCACTCCCTCTCTCCATTCTACAGACTTTGTTTCCATTTTCTCATATTAATTCCTTCTTTCCTTTCTCCTACCCCTCCAATTTCCCCTTCCCCTTTGCCCCTTCCCTCCTATTTCACACCGTCTATTATACCTTCTAGTCCTTATTTACACTTCCAGTTTCTCACACTAGAGAAACAATTCGTTATTTACACGTGTGTCGTATTTATGTCACTTAAGAGTATCACCTCAATGTGCATCCATTTAGCTATAAATGTCTCTAATCTGTCATTCTTTATGGGTGAGTAGTACTCTCTATAAAAAAAAAAAAGACCCACATTCTCTTTATCCAGTCTCCAGTTGTGAGCAATTGGGCTGCTTCCAAATTTTACCTATTATAAATTGTGCTGGAATGAACATGGATACACATATATCACGGTAGTATGATTCTTTTAATTCTTTGGACAAGCAACCCAGCAGGGGAATAGTTGGGTCAAATGGGACCTCCAATCCTGGTTCTTTGAGTTATCTCCATACTTATTTCCACAGTGCTTGCACCAGTCTACACTCCCGGCAGCAGTGAAGCAGGGTTCCTCTATCACCACAGCCCCATCAGCATTTGTTGTTGGTTGATTTCATGATAGCAGCCATTCTTTCTGGGGTAAAGTGGAATCTCAGCACTGTTTTCATTAGCATCTCTCAAGTTACCAGTGATGTTGAACACTTTTTCATATGTTTATTTGTTATTTCTAGTTCTTTGTTTGAGAAATGTCTGTTCATTTCACATGCTCATTTTTAAATTGAGTCTTTAAATTTGGGGGGGTCTGATTTTTTGGAGTTTTTTTATGTATTCCCGGATAGAAGACATTTGTCTAAGGAATGGCTGGTGAAAATTTTTTCCCACATTATTGGTTGTCTTTCCACCCTGTTGATGGTTTCTATTGCTGGGCAGGAGCTTTTTTTATAAGATATCCCAGTTATGATTGCGCTAGTTCACTTGCAACTGAGGTTTTGTTTATAAAATCTTTTCTTATACCAATGTCTTCAAGAGTTCTACCTAAAGTTTTTTGCAGATGGTTTAACGTTTCTGTTTTTATTTTTAGATTTTTTTTTTTTTTGTATCAGGGATCGAACTCAGGTCCTTGCACTTGCAAGGCAGGCCACCGAACCACTGAACTAAATCCCTGGCCCCTAATATTTAGATCTTTAATCCATTTTTATTTTAGTTTAGTGCGTGGTGAGAGATAAAGGTCTAGTTTTCATCTTTGGCAAGTTGAAACCCAGTTTACCCAGCACCATTTATTAAAGAGACTATCTTTCCTCTTATGAGGCTGTTTGCTCCTTTGTCACAGTTGAGTTGGCTTAGTATGTCTGGAGTTGTTTCAGCATCTTTTAATCCATTCCCCTGGTCCTGGGTTCTGTTTCTTTGCCAGAACCATGATGTTTTATCACAGTAGCTTTGTAGTACAGTTTCAAGTTGGGGATTATGATACCCCCTACCTTGTCTTTGTTGCCTAGAATGGTTTTTGCTATTCTAGGTCTCTCCATCCCAAATGAATTTTTGGATTCTTTTCTCAAGAACTGTGAAGTATGCTTATGGAATTTCAATTGGGATTGCAATGAATCCATATAGCAGCTTTGGAAGTATGGCCATTTTCACTATGTTGATTCTTCCTACAAGTGATGGTTTTCCATTTTCTGGTATCCTCTTTTTTCAAAGTGCTATGCTTTCATAGTAGAGGTCTTTAACTACTTTTATTAGGTTGATTCCTAGGTATTTCAAATTTTTGGACACTATTGTAAAAGGGATTTTTTGCTCCATTTCTTTCTCAGTGAATCTGTTTTTCATGTACAGGAAAGCTATTGATTTTTGTGTGTTGACCATGTAGCCAGCTAATTCACAGAATTTGTTTATTAAGTCTAGAAGGCTTTTGGTGCAGTTCTTGAGGTCTTCTATATAGAGTATCATAGTATCTGAAAGTAACACATTCTAGTATGCGCTCTGTTGGAGCTGGGGAGCAGCATGCACAGCTCCAGGTCAGCACTGTAATCATGAGGGTCAACGCCAAATACTCTATAGTGTATAAGGCTACTAATGCAAGAGATCTGGTAGGCTGAGTGTAGTTAATGTATTTTCTACTTAACAATATTTTCTCCATTATAAATCAAAGAACATCTATAGTTCACATAGAATCCTTATTTACAATGCATATGCTGCATCTTGTTATTAGGTAGCAATTGTACTTGACAGAAAGGACTAATTCTTAATTGCATTAATTTTTCTGAGAAACTTTTACTCTCTCAGTTAAATAATAGATTTTGCCATCTGTAAAATGTTGCTTTTGTAGTGCTTGAATTTTAGCTCTAAATAAATATTGTTCAAAGGCCAAAAATAGTGATATGAGAGACTTAGCTGTCATATAAAAGTTGCAAAGCAGCCTCAGGCTCCTGGTATCACTGTCGTGCCCTTTAGTTCTGGCCTGGGGAACTAACAGAGTGAGAGTTGTGACAATACTGTTATAAGTTGGCTTCTGCTTTACAGTTATGTAATCCAAGGTTGCATAGTTGGATTTGCCCATATTACACATATGGAGAAGCAAATCTTATTCCCTGAGTTCAAAAATTTGATAATTAATTATGTATTTCTGCACCCAATATTATAACATCCACAGATAGAAACTTTTATTCAACAGAATTATTGCTATCAGCTTTTAAATATACTATACCCATGTTGAAAAGAAAATAAATCTAAAATAGTTGAGTAATTGACTAAAATATATTTGTTAAAATTTAAGAGTAGACAACTAGCTCTGATTATAACTGATTAAATTATTTGAGGATATCTTCATATAAATGATGCTAAAAATAAGCTAAAGGTTTAGGCTGTTAAATGACAATAGAAGTGTTTATTTGTTAAAGTTGTTTAGAATATATTAAAATCTATATTTGAGTCTGGCTCAATATTCCAATCAAATTACATAGCATTTCATATTCTGACATTTTTTAACATTCATCTCTGGCAAAGAAGAAGAGAGAGAGGCATGGTAAGCATTCCTTTTTAGAGTGTTGCACTCAGCAAAATGTTCCAAAATAAGCAATAAATGAAATATCTCAGGGGTGGAAAATTCAATTTAAATAATCAATTAGAAACATATCAAAACTTAGATTCTTACATTTAAAAATTTATTTCAGCTCAAGCTTATTAATTCTGGCAATGTTGCTATTCAATCACATTTAAGTTAAACTGTAAATTACTTACCAAGTATATATTTGATTTACATGCATTCCACATTGGTCAATTCTCTGATAAAATTAATTGCTAAAATGTTTTATTGATAACCATGCTTGGTAGATGAATCAGCCTAGCCACTTTAATAGCTGAACCTCTGATTAGAATTCCTATACTTAATCCTTGACACAGAAATAGTCCTTAATTAAATGTTCTAAATAATGAGATGATAAGACTGGGTAATTGATAAAGCTTTAGTTACATATTATTTTCTGCAATATATGACAGTTTATAAGCACAGGTTTGAATAAGCCATGCAGATAGCCTGTGTTCTCTATTTTGTTAAAATTATTTAAAAGATTTTGAAGAACATTTATTGAGTAAAGTAATCGTGTGATAGTAACTGATTGCTCACTTGAGATTGGGGATAGTAGATTATCAAAAATAAAATGCCTAAATAACTCCAGACTAAGTCAAAATCACTCCAAAACTGGTTGCTTTATACATTGTATATTCTTAAGCATAGTAATTTAAGCTCAACTTTTCTTCAAAAAGACTAAAGTTTTATTTGTTGCTTTTATATTATAGTGGCTCTCAGTATGATGTTTTCAAGGAATTAAAGGTTGTTGTTTTGTTTGTTGTTTGTTCGGCAGTACCAGGAGTCAAACTCAGGTCATTGTGCCTGCCAGGGAAGTGTGACACCACTGAGCTATATCACTGGCCCTTTGAAAGAAAAACCTTAACAGGAAGGTAACACTACTCTAATTCTGAAAATGCACCAATTCAGACATAGTCTACAATATGGCTACTAGGAAAAACAATTTTTTTCATTCTTCAACTTTATCATCAAAGAAGAAAGTCATTTATAAGAAGGTTGAAATGAGCACACCCATTACTCTACTACTTAATCAATTTTAAATTGTAAATGCAAAAGTAGAGTTCAAGAGAAACTGTGGAAAAAGAAATGAATGAAGACAAATAGCTAGATATCCATGCTAGATAGTCATGACAGCACATGGCTCACCAGTAGCAAGAGACAGCTCAAGATAGCCTTTCCTAGGGGCCAGGGATTTAGCTCAGCGTTTCCATGGCCTTCCTTGCAAGCGCAAGGACCTGAGTTCAATCCCCGTACCAAAAAAAAAAAAGATAACCTTTCCTGTATGGACAGTTAAAGAAATCCTAGGCAAAAAACATCATCCCAAGGTGGATTCTGCTGTGTAGGAGCACCAGAAGCCACTCTACTCGGGCCCATGTCAGTTGTTAAATCTAGCAGCCTTCTCAGTTATATGCAAATTGAGGCCAAGTGACCTTGCTGAGTTAAGTTTTATGGTGGAGGGAGAAAGTAGAAGCAGGGTCTTTGTACCCAGAGCAAACTGTATTCTAATAATGATTGAAAGACTGCAAGGCAACTTTCTGAATCAATCCTCTATATTTTAAAGATTCATTAAAATTCACCACAAAATGTTTTGGAAAATCAGTGTGATTTTTGATCCTCATATCATCCTTGGGCTTTCCGGTATTTTTATAAAACTTTTTACATCTCTATATAAACATCTCCTGAAAGCCACTGTTTTCATTCATGCTTTTAACTACAGTACTTGACTTTTAAACTTGGAAAGTTCTAGCTAAATACAATTTAGAACTACTAATGTATTCTTGAGACATTGCTTACTTTATTTCTGAATTTGATCCAAACATACTCTACAACCTAAATTAAATGCAGCTTTGTTTTTTCAATTTTTCCTCTAAGTTCTACATCTGCCATAGTCTGAGTAGATGTGCATGTAAGGTTATCTATGTGCTATAGAAAGCCAAACACCTTCTTCATGAAGTTGAAATTCTTTGAGATCACTTGTGAGTCACTATGTATGTTTTCAGGCAGCTGTTTATGTGGCCACATTTGAAGCACTTACTTCAATCTGGTGTATCCTACCATATGGAGAAATTGTTTCCAGCCAAAACATTTAATTAACAGTGAATCAAGATGACCTATCTTCACTTGTGCCACATATAAGTGCTGAACATAGTGACAAAGTGAGGACAAGGGCATTTACTTAGTAAATCAAATACCCACCCCTTCCCATCTGGTCCTGATAACATCCAGTCTTTTTTCACCATCCTCTCTCACTCTACTTCATTTGACTCCATATGGACACAAGCAATAGATAGAGGGAAAATGCATATGGTTGGGAGCACATAACACAATTTGGTTGGCAAACTTGCCACTTCTAGAACTAACCTAAGGCACAAAAGAAACCAGACAACAAGAATATATGAAAGCCATAATTTTGCTTTCAAAAGTACAGGTGTTTGATGGCTATTTTTCTTAATATTTTTAAAGGTTGCACTCATAAGCATTGAAAGTTCCATTGAGATATAAAACAATATAATAAGAATAGAAAGAGGAACACAGACACAGTCTATGATACAATAGCCCATTTCTTGACATTGTTCTGATGTGACAAAATCATAATCATAAACATAATTTTTAAAAACATCACAGAAGTTATGAAGAAACAAAAAGAACAAAGGTTCTACCTAAAGTAGACTATGTCTCAGTAATGAATCCTGTGGTATTTCCATGAATACAAGAGCAAGAAAGAGCAAACATTACCACTCTAATAAAGAAAAAAATAGTTCAAAAGAAGAAAAATCTCCTTAAATTGGCAGCATCAATAATTTTTAAGTGTAACAGCAACAGAATTACCCATCAGACCTACACTGGCTGATGTACTTCATATTTTGTTAAGCTTTTATTTTCTCTTCCAAATTTTGAAAAATCTGGACATAATTGTAATCAAGGAAAATTTATTGAACTTTAAGGAATTATTATATCTCATGGCAAAATGTACTTACATTTGTCATGATCTAGGAGAGGGTGACAAGCATACACTATTTGAAACAAGGTATCAGAAGATTGTGTAACACTTCCCTCTGCTTAATATTTTAAAACAGTAGAAACTTGATTTCCTTGATTCTATCATAATCTAATTAAACCTGTTAAGGCAGTCAATTGCATTTGATTATAGAAGTCCGAATAATCAGTTTACTTGTCTTGCTTCTGTATTTTCACTAATATGAGAGGTTCTTTTTCATTGTACAGGAATATTCAGATAAAATGATGAGGATGTTTTCTAAGTTTTTGGTATTTGCAAGCAAACAGCCTTGAAGAATAGATTTCATAAAAACCATTGTGGTTAAACAAATATTAATTACAGGAAAATACACCCTTGGATTTTGTACAAGGCACATTTTGAAAGCAATGCTCAGAAATGTCTGTCTGTTTCAAACAGCCCATTCAGTGAGCGGGCCTGGGGTTCCTCTCAGTGGGAGCTGCCATCTTAATGACACTTCACAGCAGGAACTCAGTTGGATGATGCAAACTAGGATGGAAAAGAATGTCTTTATGTTCAGAAAGCATCCCAAATCAGAAAGATTCCAAGCTTCAATGAAAGAGTTCCATGATTTATCTTCAAAGGCAAGCACTTTGTTAACTGAACAAGTTCTAACCAGATGTTAATTGAGCATAAAATTACAAAACTTGTCTAGCACCATGGCAGACTGTAAATCCACTGGGTAGAGGATGGGTTCACCTCTGTGTCATATACTGCACCTAGCTTGATTTGCTTGGGCTAGAAATACAGCAGTAAAAGCAACTGGGAAATAGTTGGAGTTCCAAAATTCCTTCAGAAAATAAAATGCCATGTATGGTCACATTTTCTCACTAATATTTTATTATGAGCAACTGTCACAGTATTCTACCACTTATCAAATACTTTAAAGATACATGAATGCATCTAATGTTTACTCTAATCTCACAACATCGGCACTGTTTTGCTGACATCATGGGCAGATAATACGAGACTCAAAATTTTCCCAAAGGATTGTGCCATAGAGTGTCAAAGTAAACCCATTTTTTTTTCTTACTGAGGAAAATCAGAATTTATCCAGAATGCTCCAACCTACTTTGATCAAAAAAGTCATGTATACCCAATTTTAAATGGATTAACAGTAATACCAATTAATCCATTAATATGTGTTATAGTTATTCGATCCCGAGAACAGTAGTAGATGCTTTAAGAAAATATGGAAAGCCTAGGTCGTCTCCCTATCTGTATGCACTCATAGATTCATGACAAGGAAAAAGATCCTTTTAATACCCTAAATAAGCCACAGTCGTATTATTTGCTTCTAAATGCTAAACACGTTTCGAATGAATATCACCCTCTATCTCCATTTCGCTATCATCTGTCTGTTTGTCCTTCCTCCTTATTCTGTGGGTTATATAATCATTCTATTGCAACAGATCCCTCATAGTCATCAGTGACCTTCAAATCATCAAGGTCAAACATATCTTAGTCCTTATCCGTCCAGGCCTCCCTGCATCTTTTAACATTCTTGTTGAGTCTGTTCTCTTTGGTTAATATTTTCTTTGGTAGAAGCTTTGTAAAGTCTACGTGTCCTGTGATTCTGCTCTCCACTTCATGCTTTTGTGTTTTTTATACCCACAATTGTAAACTTTCCACAGTTGGTGATTTAATTACTTAACTATATTATCAACCTCCAGAACAATACTGAACTTGCAGTCTATAAAGAATATATCATGTAAAGGTGCAAGTTCCTAGTGATGAATGTAACTGTATTTTATACCAAAAATGTACCAATAAACAATGGAAACAAATAGGCAATATGAAATACAAAGCAAAGGTTCAAAGGGGAAAAGGAAGTAGAAGGGGAATAAAAATATGAGAAAGGAAGGTTAACACATTCTTGTGAGTGTAAAGCTTTTGAAATCAAAACAGCTACTAATTTATTCCCAAACACAAGGGGCACATAACCTAAAACAATAAGTGTTTTGTTTATATCGTGCTGTCTTGCATGAAAGAAAATAGTATGAAATGTGGGTAAAAGTTATCAGGCTACACATTAGTTCTAGGCAACAGAAGTGAGACTTGGAGAGTATACTGATTTTTTTTTAAAGGATAACTGTACCACTGACTTGCATTTTTGGCATGATAACTTGAAAGAGATGTTCCTGGTATATAATGTAAGAAAAGATAGTGATTATAGGAAAGAATGGGTGTGTCTTAGGAACCAGAAAAGTTAAAACAATTATCTTTTATTACAGATAGTTAAGATGATGACAAACCCATTGTCAAAATTAGTAAGTCTATAAAGAATAATACAGAGACATAACAGTTTATGTCTCTGTTGCCTAGTCTTGCTGTTGCTATTCAGGGTTTCTTCTGCTTCCAAATGAATTTTTGAATTGTTTTCTCTAGTTCTGTGAAATATACTGTTGGGTTTTCATTTGGGATTGTGTTGAATCTATATAGAAATTTTGGAAGTATGGCAATTTTCACTATATTGCTTCTTCCTACCCAGGAACAGGGGATGTTTTTCCATGGTCTTATATTATCTTGGATCTCTATTTTCAGAGTGTTATAGTTTTCAGAGTAGAGATATTTCTCTTCCTTCCTTAGATTGATTCCTAGATATTTCATTTTTTGGATGCTATCATGAAAGAAATTTTCCTCTAATTTCTCTCTCAGTGATTCTGTTATTTGTGTACAAGGAGGATATTTATTTTTGAGTGTTGACCTCATATCCAGCTACTCTATTAATCTGTCAATTATTTCTAGGCATCTTTTGGCAGAGTTTTTTGAGTCCCCTATGTAGTGTATCATATCATCAGAAATAATGAGTTTAAAGTCTTCCTTTCCTCTCTTTTTTTATTTTATTTCTTTCTCTTGTGTAATTGTTGTGGCTAATGTTTCCAGAAATATATCGAATAGGAGTGGTGACAGTGGACATCATTGTCCTGTGACTGATTTTAGTATGAAGGTTTTCACTTTGGACCATTTAGTATAATGTTGGCTGTTTTTGTTTCATAGATCTTCTTTATGAAGTTGAGATAAAGACCATCTATTTCAATTCTCTGTAGGGGTTTTATCATGAGTTGCTGTTGAATTTTGTGGAATGCTTTTGCTGCATCTATTGAGATGATTAGAGTCCTTGACTCTGTTAAGATAGTGTATTACATTTATTGATTTACATATGTTAAACCATCCTTGCATTCCTGGGATGAATCTGACTTGGTCAGTGTGTGTGATGTTCTTTATGACCTTCTGTATGCTCCTTGCTAGTAACTTTTTGAGACTTTTTTCATCTGTGTTTAGTAGGGCAATTGACCTGTAGTTCTCTTTTCTGATTTGGTCTTTCTCTGCTATTGAAATCAAGGTAACACTTGCATCCAGGAATGAATTTTGAAGTATGGATTTTCCTTTCAATTTCATTGAAGAGTTTAAAGAGTATTGGCAGTAGTTCTTCTCTAAATATTTTGTAGAATTCAGTAGTGAATCCACCAGGACCTGGGCTTTTCATTGGTAAATTGTAAATCACATTTTCAATTTTACTGATTGTAATTGGGGTGTTTAGAATTTTTTACCTTCTTTGTTCAACTTTGAAATTCATATGCACCTAGAAATCTATCCATTTCTTCTGTGCTTTTTATTTTGTTAGAGTACAAGTTCTCAATTAGGTAGTGATGGTCATCTGGATTTCTGCTGGATCTCTTATGGTTTCCCTTTTTCATTCCTAACTGCATGTATTTAATCCTTTTCTTTCCTTTCTTTGATAAGGTTGACTAAGGGTTTATAAATTTTATTTTTTCTTTCAAAAAGCCAACTCTTTGATTCATTATTTTTTCTGTCATTCTGTTAGTCTACATTGTATTGATTTCTGCTCTGATCCTTGTAATTCCCTGCCTTGAATGAGCTTTGGGTTTTTCTTGCTCTTCTTTTTCTAGGAGATTGAGGTTCAGCATTAGGTTGTTTATTTGAACTTGCTCTGTTTTCCTAGTGTGTGCATTCACTGCTATGAATTTCCCTCATATAACTGCTTTTATTGTGTCCCACAGATTCCTGTATGTTGTATTGGCATTATCATTTCATTGTAGATACTAATTTCTTCTTTAATCTCCTCTTTGACCCATGATTGTTTCAGTGATTGTTACTCAATTTTCATTTGTTTGTGGAGTTCTTGCCGTTTTTTATGCTACTGATCTCCAGTTTAATTGCATTACCATCTGACAATGTACAGGGGATAACTTCGGTTCCTTTGCATTTACTTAAACTTGTTTTATGAGCTAGCATGTAGTCTATTTTGGATAATGACCTGTGTGCAGCTGAAAAGAACATATATTTTGATTTTCAAAAGCAGAACACTCTGTAGACATCAATTAAATGTATTTGTTCAAAAACTTGACTCAGTTCTAATATTTCATTGTTGATTTTTTGTCTAGATGATCTGTCTGCTTGTGACAGTGGCACATTGAGGTCCCCCACTACAACTGTATTACTGCTTATTTGTTTTTAGTTTTTTTTTCATGAAGTTTATTGGTATATTTTAGGTATACAACACAGTTATGTTCATTATTACAATCTTGCACTTTTACATGATGTATCTTTGTTCTTATTTTCCACTTCCCTCCTTTCACATCATCCACCTTTCCCTATTTACAAATACTTTGCATTTTATCCTGTATTAGTGCTTATTTGGTTTTTCTTGTCCATTAATAATTGTTTTGTATATTTGGGGGAATTAGTATGTGGTGCCTATATATGTATATGACTGTGATCTCTCCCATTTGGGTTTTTTTTTAATCTCTCTTAATTAGTTTTGGTTTGAATTCTACTTTGTCTGCAAATAAGGTAGGTATCCCTACTTTTTTCCAGGTTCTGTTACATGGAGAACTGCTTTCTATCATTTTACTTTCAGTCTGTGAATTTTGTTTTGAATTAGGTGTGTTTCTTTTGTTGTTGTTTTTGTTTTTGGCACCAGGAATTGTACTCATGTTCTTCCATCTATGAGGCAGGTGGCTGCACCCCTGAACTAAATCCCTGGCCGAGGCATGTTTCTTGTATACAGAATATTATTGAATTTTGCTTCTTAATCCATTCTGCCAGTCTATTTCTTTTGATTGGTGAATTGACACCATTAACATTGATGCTTATATCTGATATGCATTATATGATATGCATTATCCTTGTCATGTTACTTTAGTCCAATTGGCTCTTTTATTTTTTATTTTTCCACACTCTTCCTTTAATTTCTTTCCTTGCCTGATTGATTTGCTCTGTTGGGCCTCATGAGTTGTGTCATTCACTGTCTTTTTCTAAGATATTTTTTAGAATTATTTGGGATGCTGGTTTGGTATTCATGAAGTTTCTCAGGTGTTCTTTGTCATGGAAATATCTTATTTCCATATAAATTTTGTAAGATAGTTTTTCAGGATACCTCAGTCTAGGTTGGAGGTTGCTTTCTTTTATGACTTGAAATGCCTCACTCCAGGCTCTCCTTGATTTGAGGATTTTTTTGTTCAAAAGTCTGCTGTGATTCTAATGAGCTTTCTTTTGTTTGTGATTTGTTTTTGGGTTTTTTTGTTTGTTTGTTTTTGTTTTGTTTTGGTACTGGGGATTTAACTCACAACCTTGCACTTGCAAGGCAGGTAGCAGAACTACTGAGCTAAATCCCCAGCCCATGAATTTATTTTTGATTTTTTGTGTTTGTTTTGTTTTTTTCTCTAACTGCTTGTAATATTTTGTTTTTCTTTTGGGTTTCTGGGATCTGATTATTATATGTGTAGGTATGATATTTTTTTGATTATGGCTAGTTGGAGTCTCATAAGCCTTACTTCTCTGTATGTAAATTCTTTTGCTCTGTTGGGAAGTTTTCAATCCTTAATTCTGTGAACATTTTTTTCTGTCATTTCTACTTTTTCCTGCTTTTTTGTGGATTCCTATCAGTCTTATGTTATTTTTTGCATCATATACGAGCTGCTGGATCAATTTCTCATTGTATGGTGCTACTTTTAATCAATTTTTTGTTACATTTAATGTATACAATACAATGACATTCAATATTGGAAATTTGTACCTTTACATAATCAATCTTAGTTCTTATTTTTCCCCGTTCCCCTGCCTTCCCTTCAACCCCTCCCTTCCTCCCTGTCTACAAAGACTTTGTTCCCATTATTTTTTCATTTTCTCAAATTAATACCTTTACCTGGTCACTAACCACAATCATACGTCCTGTACACCTGATATTCTATCTTCACATTGACATATTCTGTTGCAAATACTTTCAATCATGTTTTATTCTTCTAGATATCTGAATCTCCTTCATGAATTCCATTTCTTTCCTGTGTTGGGCTTTCATCGTTTTCCTTTCTTTCTGTGCTGGGCATTTATGGCTTCCATCATGGTCCTGAGTCATCTTTTTTTAAATATGCTTTTGTTCTAGAGTCTCTAATCATGTCTTTCATTTTGCTAACCATCTGGAACATATGTACTTATTTGGGATATTATTTGTTTTGAATTTTTCTAGGAACTCACTCATCTGTTTTGTTACTTCCTATTCTATCAGTGCAGGGTGTCCAGGTGGTTAATTATCAGGTTTTCCACGAGATTTTTCCTTTGTTGAGCTGTGAGTCTGGTTTTGTGCCTCACTTAGGTGTCTTTTCATTTCTATTTTTGTTGTTGGTGCTGTTTTTGGTTTAATTCCTTCAAAATTGCTATTGTAAGTGTCTTTGTTGGCTGCATTTAGAGCGCTTATGGCATGATTGCTTCTCAGAGGTGTCTTCCAGATGTAGCTTGTCTTTAGGTTTTGAGTCTCTAATGATTCTTAGGCAAATTCATTTTTAGTATATCAGAAAGTACAATTGATTAGATTAATGACAATACATTAACCCAAGTAATACAGTCAGCAGTCACAATAGTATCAAGCGCATCTTAGAAAATGAAAACTTGTGGTAGCTATTAATCACCATGTGACCAGACCAAAATATATTTATAGCGAGTAAACTCTTCAATATAGCAAACTTTTTTGGGATGAGGACTTATAAGGAATTGTGAGGGAGGGATAAATACATAGAAGGATAGCGAAAGGTTAGAAGTGAGGCCAGAGGACAGAGGAAGATTAGGCAAACCTTGGGAAACTTTTGAAGACAAGAGGAAAAGACAGAACAAAATGACAAGAACAACAACAAAAAAAACTAACAGCAATAGGTAAGCTAGAAACTATAAACTTTCCTATAAAACTAAGAGCAATTGAGAGAAGGAAAAAGAGAAGGAAAGAAAAAGATAGAAAAAAGAAATTGGAATTAGTACAGGAACAGAAACAAAAGAGAGAAAGATGAAGCACAATGCGGAGGACTAAGAAAGAAAAAATAAATAACTTTGAAAGAAATTTAAAAAATAAAAACTATTAAAATTAAAAATACAAGCCAAGGATTTTGCTGAGTTGCACCATGCCTACTTCAGAGACACATGGTCCTGAGTTCAATCCCTGGTACAAAATAAATAAAATAAAATAAAAATAAGAGAAAAATACTAACTGAAAAAAATAAAATAAAAAATAAAAATAAAGGGCCTCTTTCATTAGGTATAACTGCAAGAACTATAAACAAAGAATAAATTTGGCAAGATTTTGACATCAACAAAAGTGTTATTCCTCTGGACCGGTAACATCTAATTCAAACTTTGCCTATGTGACTCCTTTTCCTCTCTTGCACTCTTATATCTTCATAGTGTCAAGATTCTCTTCCTGACACCCATTTTCATATTTTTCCTATGAGCAGGAATGGAGCTGATAACGTGTGTGTGCTCCAATGTGAGCCAGTGATGTGATGGATGCACTCGAGAAACTGAGGACACTCTGAGTAAAATCAGAAACTGAGTGTGATAGGACTCAAATAATGCAAATGATAGGATTATTTAAATGAATTCACTCAGTATTTTATTTTTTACATAAACTGGGTGAGAACCTGCTATGTAGCAGGCACTGAGCTAGACACTGTAGACAGCAAAAAACAAGTTAAGCATGAACCCTTTCTCATGGGACAGGCAGAATATTGGAGCACTCTGACAGTAAATAGATGCACATGAAAATATATTGCCATAAGTCTTGGTAAATACAGGGATGGACACCAACTAGAATATTGAAACATCAGAAAGGTGGCATAGATAAGCCATTGACTTGGTTTGGAAAGACCTTTTTGTTGTGTAGCTGATATATGAATTGAAATAAAGTCTGCAAACTATTTGATACAGAGGGAAGTCTATTTCTGCTAGAGGAAATAGCACTACAAAGATGGAGAAATTGATGTATTCAAGGTATTTATACAAGCAACAGATTTGCATAATGGTGAGCCAGAGGGGTAGAAGGTGGAGGTAAGGTTGGACAGAAAGGAGCATGCAGGTGTCTGTAGTAATGAGAGTGACAATTTCAGAAACATTTAGAATGTGCAATAAAAGCCGAAATATAACTTATAATTATGTACAAAAATGCTGCGAAGCTGGCCTTTTAGGAAATTAACCTGTAACAATTGTAGGAGTTCAGATAGTCTTTGGTGGAATCCATTACATGATCTTATTAACTCAGACCATATAATAGTGGATAGAAATACTGTATTTTTTATTTCAATGATGGCTTGAACTCTTCAAAGCCAAACTGATGCTGTCCTCATCCACTCCAAAACTTTAAAATTAGCTTGTCTGTCACTTTTTGACTTCTAATTTCTCTCTCTGAGAATGACATTCATTTGGCATCTTTACTTCTGAAACAAATACAGAATTCAGGGTCACAGAGATGTCATTTTTAACAATATTTTCTACCTCAGATGAAAATTCTGAATGTCAAAAAGAGAGCCAGACAAGCGAGATGCTCCAATAAAACTTGGTGGTCCTATATTCCTTTTTGGTAGATTATAATCAGCTTCTCATTTTGGAAATACTTATTTTTCCCTCAGGTCATTGAGAAATGCATTCCATCTCTGGGACAATGGGAATCCCAGTAAAGCACAAAGGCCAAACAGGGAGACTGAAACCTCATTAGTTTGCCAGCCACTCCATCCTCTCTAAGGACATCCTGCTGGTCATGGGCACTCACACAGTCCACCTGGAAAGAAGTTGTGAGTGATTTACATCTGCTCTACTCAAAGGATTGCTGAACAATTGAAAAAACTGGTCTTTTGACATAATTTCTCTTCTTCCAATGAATTATTTTTCATTCTGAATTAAGAGTTAGGGTTAAGTGTATTTAAATGCAGTAAATGTTCTGGAAAAAATGTAATCAGAATTCCAGAGAACTATTCATACTACCTTCTTCAGAAAAAGACAAAATTCAAAAATTTCACATAAATGATATGAAGAAAAGGTCTAAAGGAGTAACAAAAGTGGGAAAGGTAGGGGAAAGGAAAGAAGAGAAAAGAAAAAAATATGAGAAAAGGAAAAAATGAAAACAGAGTATTTGTAAAGATGGGGTGGAGAGGGTGAAGGGAGGGTAGGGGAGTGGGGAAAAAAGAAGAACCAAGATACATCATGTAAAGGTATAAGATCCCAGTTTATACCTAAAAAAACCCCCAATTAACTTAACAAAAAATTTCACATAAATTAAACTGAGGTCTTAAATAAAAGTACTACACAGAAAAAGCTATTAAAATTATCTCTTAAAAACTTTTATTTGTGCCAATATTCTCCCAAGAAAGACATTGTTTATAGTGCATTAAGTTTGGAGAAACAGCATCTGTCCTAGATTACATACTTGCAGTATTTCTGTTTAGAATATACTATTTCCTGCATCCCATCCTAATTAAACACACACACACACACACACACACACACACACACACACACACACATATGAACTCAGGTTCTATTTCAATCTTACACTTAAATGCAAGCATGTTCTCTGAATATATTCATCAAACATCATGCTAAAATCATAGACAGTATAAACAAATAAATATTTTTTCATCTACTTGGCTACAAAATATTTGGCTCTGTCAAAGGATGGATAGAAATCAGGATGAGAAAGCGTAGTGCCATTCCCTAGGTCAAGCCCAGGAGTCTGCTCTCCAGGCCTTAGAGAGATATAATCTTCTCACCAGCACCCGGATCATGAGGATCAGGTTGCATTATTTTGGCACCAAGAAATGTGAAGTCCTGGGACACACAGGTTTGGAAAGAAAAAGTGTCATCCCTAAACCAGCCACTGTAAGTGGCAGGCTCTCTCGTGCTTCTTTGTGTATTCACCACTCATTCCCCTTGGCTCTTTCCAAATGTTCTCTGCAGAAACAATGCTTCCTAGAAGAAAATGCAAATTTCTGGCTGCATGTCCCTTCTCTGTGCCTTTACCTTTTTCCTGGAGCATGCTCCCTTGCTTTTTTTGGTAATTCTGAGCTACCTCCAGATTTTCAGAGTCCTCAGGGACGTGCACTCTAGCTACCCACTCAGCAACATGTTACGTCAAATCCATCCACTAATGATACAATTTTCCTCCTTGGTCTGCCCCACCTCTCCACTGTCTCATTGTGATTTCTGAGTTCAGCATCCATATTCTTTACAAGGATTTTTTAGAGGAAACTAAAATAAAATTTACTTCAAAACAACTTGTTGAAGGCATAATAAGTAAGTCCCTCGTACATGGATGAGGTGTCTCGGCCACGAGAGTGGTAGGCATAGACACCTATGAGTGGTGTACTGCTGAGAAAGTGAATAGGCAGTTCAAGAGTATGCGTGAAAATTGTTTTAGTTAGTTTCAGGAATACCATGTAGGAAACTAAAAGTAAATAAGACCCATACTTGCTACACAATCAGAACCTCCCTCAGTGAAAATAATTTTTTACTATCAGATAATAGGATCATGAGAGCAGGGGGTTGTGTTTAGTGTTACATATTCAAACACACAGAAAGTTCACAATAAAGCCATATTGATTTAATAAGTATAACTCCTTTAGCAGCCAAAGGTAGATGAAGGATAGGAAAATTGCTATACTGTACACATATATTATAAATTCGCATATGCAAGAACTCCACACATTATCTGCATATATAGACAAACATGGGCATTGTGGCATGGTGCGACTCAGCTTCATGTTTGAGTGGAATTAATATGTAATACATGCAAGGCCTGCGACCTCCCTTCACTTTTAGGCTGATTCAATGGAAATTTTAGACCTATGTATCTACCATAAGAGAGGACCTAATAGAGGTCAGATGTATTACTATATATTTCTAATATTTGCAAGCTTTTTGTTAATGGATTTTAGATTTTATGTCAGGTATAGTGTGCCAAAGGTCCACTGTACTTGGCATTTAAATAAGCTCTCACTTTACTCTAGTTCATTCATCTTTCACTTTATAGCTTTGCACTTATTATCTGTCAAGGATGTTTGGTATTATAAGGAGTAAGGCAGTGATCCGCCTTTCCCCTAATAAGAAGTCTCTATCTGGTTCCAGCAATTGCTTTACGAATTATTTATCTTATACTACTGATTTTTAACAGCTACTTTTATTTTACTGATTATAATGAACTCTCATTTGTACTTGAGTCTAAACCTGAGTTCTCTATCATGTCCCATTGAGTTTTACACTTTGCTTTAAGATCATTTGTATTGCATTTTAGGTTCTGTAATTCAGCAAAGCATTATCATCTTGTCTTAATTTTTCTAAATTAATTTTAAAGGTTTTATGAGAATAAAGACAAAATGTTCTAGGTTACAACTGATGAAAAGGAAGTCAGAATCCTAATTTTTGGCATTTGCTGTAAAACATTAATAAAAGCAGTTCACAGAACTCACTGTCACTTTGTTCATACACAGAAAAAAAAGAATTCCATCAACCTATAAGGTCCCTGGAAATTTTAAGACATTCCATTGAACTATTTAATCTAATTTAATATCTTCCTTTGTACCCTACAATCATTAATGCCTTTCAATCTTTTCTGCAGTTATGAAACCCTTTCCTTCTTTGCCTAAAATCTTCATTGTGAATTACCTGTGGAGAATAAAAGTAGTTATTTCAGGATGTCAGGTAAGTTTGATTCTTCCTCTTAAATAGCTGTAGTAAAACAAAGGTAGAAAGAATAGATTTTTCTGCTCTTTTGGCAACTATACAAAAGGATATTCATAATAATCATTTTCTTAAAAGCATTTGTATGGTAATTCTGTTATGAATTATAATATGAAATATTTTTGTAATTAAATATATTTTGAATATACATGAACTCTGCTGTTGTTGACAAGGAATGTATTAATAAGAAGAGATGTATTCAGCTGTGACAGGTGGATGAGTTTACCTAGATAACTTGTGCTTCAATCCTATGATTATACATATAATGATAATACAAACATGCATACTTACATAACTTGACTTATTGTTTTTTCTCTCTTCTTATTGAGCAAGACCCAAAGTTTTGAATGATTTTGAAACTTATTCCTATTGCCATCAGCACTTCAAAATTCACTCACAAATTGCTTCTTCTCCCTCTTTGCCTTGCTCCTTCCTCTGTAGGGTCATTCTACACACCGTGCTCAAAATCCCAACTCTAATTAAAGATATGAAAGCTACCACAGGTTTAAGAAATTATGCCATAAAAATGTAAAGATGCAAATAAAAATGTATGCTTTTAAGATTTATCATTTCTAATAAATAATGGAGCTCAAATTTCTTTTCCTCATTGCTCTTATACTTTTAGGCACTGCCTACTGTTATGTTGAGTGAATAGAGGAATTTAATTCCGGATGCTACTGACAGCTGCTTTGTATACCACTGGGTCAGAGGCATATAAGTGAACAAACAAAGAAATGTATAACTCAGTTTGATCATATGAAGAAGCCAGCTCAGAAAAATAACTGGTAGCTTCAATTTAAAAAATAGTGTGAGTGTTAGGATTTGCAGCCCTTATAACCTCTACTATCCCTGCTGCCATCAGTTCTGTTTTGTTAGTTATACACTATCTTCCAAAAATAGACATATTTCCTGTAAATTAGAAAGATCATTCCATTTCCTGAACAAGTTTGGTCCTCCCTAGAGCAAAAAGAATTATAATATGTGTGTCCAAACTTTAATATACTCTTTTAGTTTTTTCCTTAAATTCAACCTTGACCTCTGACTTCAGAGTTCATGGTTTTAACCATCAGTGCTGCTCTAGATCTTAAACTGCAAGCTACACATCCAATATTTATATAGAATGACCTTGGTAGGATACAGATGCCACCATATTAGCAATTATTTTTGTTTGACATTGTATAACCACAACCAGCATCAAATCAGAACCCACAAACCGATAAATTGTTTTTGTCACTTGGCTGTTAGCAGACTGCTAAGAATGCTAAAGCACATCTGCAAAATCAAACAGAAGCTAAAGTTGCATTTAAAGCAAGTTCTCTCAGTTCAGGGGAAAAAAAAAAGAAACCTAATATATTAATGCCCTTCTTGGAAGATGAGTTCATCTTATCTAATATGCATTAGAAATAATCTACTCATTTGATGAAAGGTTTGTGAGGCATGAATAAAGGGCCAGGCTGCTTGTCTACAGCAGCAATTAACAGAATCACACAAAGCCCATTCCAGTGGCCTATTTTCTCAGGCCAGCCATCAGTGTAATTATGCACATTAGAGGAATTTTCTAAGCTTGAGGAGCGGTTCAAGAGTCAAAGAGAGCTGAAGTTCTCTTGGAGGAATTTAACCAACTGTTTGGCTTTAATAATTTCTCATCAAATAATCTCTAAAGTACCAAAATAAATCATTTCCTCTGCTCTTGATAAGAATTATCCTATGTTGCTGTACTGGCATCAACAGAAAAATGACATCACTAAGTCTCTTCTGCATTTTGAGGTAGCCTTGGGGAGCAGAATGCACAAATCATATTCTTCCCTATGAGATCATACTTCCTTTGTCAAGGGAGAAAAAAAATCAGCATCAAGAAAAACTGACTGATATTCTTAAATAATAAGACATTATAAATCCCACTTGGGATGAAAACATGTAATTGGCAGCAATGTTCCAGTTTTGCCTTTAAAAGTCTTGATCTATAATCATTCATTTGGATCAAGAGGGGAAACAAGAATAAAAAAACTCAAATAAACATTTAAATATTAAGGTAAATAAATATTAGGAAGGAAATTTTCAGCTTCTCCTTGAGGTCTGATGTAAAATCAGGACTGGCAAAGAGTGATGGGCCAGCACAAATCCTTGTGGGACACAGGAAAGGCCTAGAAGGCAGTCATGATTAGGTGTGAGAGGACCTTCTTCAGACAAGGACAACTAGGCCAAATTTTAGTTAAGATAATTCCAGGGGAGTTACATTCTTGATAAGGGACTTGGTCTAAATATGAGCATGGGCATATGTCAAACCCTGAAGCCTTCTGCACATAATTTCCTAAGGAAAATAGAAACTAAAGATGGAAGCACAATAGACTAACAGGTACAGAAGGTGATGTTTCAAAGCAACTCCCCCTTTTTTTTAGCTTTATGGCTACTCTAACACCTTCTATATATCTATGCACAGTAAAGTCCTTATTTCATAAAATTAATGACTATGTATTCATATACATGGAAACAACCGTCCACATACACAGGTATCACATGGCCTAAAATATGGCATTCATATAAAAATACACCAAACATGATTTTTATCTACCTCTCCATCTATTCATCCAACTTCAGGGGAATTTGAGAAGACAGGAGTTGAGATTTATGTACCGTCACATAGATGGGTGTGCATGCACGCGTGTGTATGTGTGCACCTTTTCTGTTGATGTCATAACCCTCCTTTAACATAATCACACTGGCTCAGCATCAGTGAACACTGAAACTGCCCTTATTAAACTAGTAAGAGACCAATCTTTTCTTAGATTAGATGGTTAGATTTAGATGGGCTTTTTTCCCAGGTATTTTAGATCGGCAATAGAAAAGCCTAACAGGGAAAAAAGATTTTTCATTGTTCCCATTACATGTATAATAGAGTGAAATATACTTGTGACCAATTTCAGGAGAGCTCAATCGGTATTTATGTTAGAGACAATAGCATGAAACTGTCTGCTAACAATGCACTAAGTGAGGTCCCTGCCCAACAGTGCAAAGTCCTTGAGGCCCTGTGAAAACTTGACTCCCAGAGTAAAGGTACTTTTGTTGTTATGGAGAAAGTTCACCTTCCTCTCTGCCACACCCTCATTTCAGGGGATTTCAAGCATCAGTGGGTTTCAGAGTATGAGAGTTAAGTAAAAGATGGAGAGTTTTTCAAATCATTTTGTCCCTTCATAGTAGCCAAATTTTCCCTCTTTAATGTAAATTGAGGATGAATAAATGGTTATAAGAGCAGGGAAAATAATCATGGATATCTACATATTGTTGGAGTTTTATTGACATATATACCTAAGTGCTAACAGAGCATAATGTAAGCTTCTGTACCGAGTAAACAGTGTATTCTGAAATATAAATTGGTCTCACCTTTGACTATTAACAGTGTTTTATGACTTAAAAGAGTAAAATTCAGTATTAATTATCAACTGTGTAATTCTGATAGTTATCATTTTTAAGTACAATTCCTGATACTGTCATATGTATCCAACAATAAGAAAACATTACTGTGATGTCCACAAGGAAAAGAATGGTGAAAAAACCTGAGACTAACTTTTTGCATGCCAGATGAGTGAACAGAATCTAGATTGGCAGATAGATTTCTCATCTATATGGCTGAAAGCTCAATTTTTTTGTTTTGTTTTGACTATTCCCCTAATCAGCTTTTCCTCATGCTGCATGAACATTTTGTGCTTATTGGCCATTAACAACTTTCCAGTACACAGCTACACACATACACATCCATGCACACAAATGCAAGAGGAATACTCTGTGACTCCTTAAGCCTCCATGACATCCAACACAGAGGTCTGAAGGATCTATTTAATTACACTTGTCAGTATTGAAATGAGAGTTGTAGGGACCACATACACTTTCTTGGAGTTCATTCAAATATCTAATTTTGCTGAATATCTTTCAGTCTTGTGATATTTTTCAGATCTATCACAATAAGAAGAAAAGTACTATGCATAAATATGTATTTGAGAAAGCTCTATTTTATTCAATTTATAGTTTTAATGAGTTTGAGCAAAGCCATGTGTTTTGGAAAAAATCAAAGAATCAAGCAAGGATTGTGTTATCTGAATCTGACAAGCCCCCTTGAGATATGTACCTTTATCTGAAAAAACAAGTAATGGTGAAACACACTAACAAACAATCATTGGTTCAAAGAGTATTGGAGTAGAAAAAAGCAAGAGAATATCTTGACAAATCTCTTCTATCATGCTATGGAAAAGAATGCCCAACAGTGATGAGAGGTGTATAACTGGTGCACAACTTGAAATATTTGGGGAAACAGGAGGCAATGTTATGTCGTTGGGTAAAAACTGCACATGAGCTCTGGTAGGATTGACTGGAGCAATATGAAGTAACTGAAAACAGTTCATGGCAAATGATAAACTTATAGTTAATGAAGCACTCACAACAGCAAAATGTAGGTCAGACAAATGAATGATTAAGGATTCCGGGTTGGAGAAGAGCAATGTGTGCTCAGGCCTATCAGTAGGAAAGACTGAATATTCTAGAAATAGGAGTATGGCATGGCTGGAGCTATTCTGGGTGATCAGTTGTAGCAAACTATCACAGAAACTAACTCTTAGGCACCTCAAAAATAAAAATAACTGTATTTGAAGCAATAAACTGCTCACATCCGCAAGCATTGTCAAGCACTCTCTTAATGAAAAGTAACTGTTATATTGCGGAACGGGAGCCCAAGGTACAGAAATTACTTCAGAGGAAAAGACCAGCCACTGACAGTAAGAGACACTCAGCTAAGGTTTCCGGTTCACCTTCTGGCCATGCTTAGTTTATCAAGGAGGGATTTCTCCTGGGAAGATGTGTGATATTAGAGACCCAAAACCTAAGCTTTGTTCATGAGTGTCCAGACTATTTTTTTTAACTTAAGCAGTGATAAAAATACATGTTAAAATGATCACAGATGAATAGCAAGGACCCCAAAAGTTCCCATCTAATCAGACTTAACTCTACATTTAACAATTTGAAAGGACACACATATTTTTTGCAAGAGGCATTAAGATGAAAGAATCATCCTTGTGCTTAAACTTTATTTTTTCAATTAGTAGTTTTCTTGGCTAGAAAGTATTCCTTTGATCAGAGCTCATCAGTGATCATTCATAAAACGGACCTCAGTGTTTGTCAGTAAATGTATTTAGACAAACCTTCATTTTTCTTCAGGAAGTTAATAATTTCACAGTCTGCCACCTCTGATCAAAGCCTATTATGTTTCTATCTGAACACAAAAATGTAAATAATACTTTTGCCAATTTTCCTCCATTATGTGCCTGTGAAGCGCTCGATGTATATAACAATAATACACAAAAGTTTGACTCATTTTGAATTCAGTCAAATCCTTTTTTCTTTATAATAACCTGATTTCCTAGATATTTCTTATGCATCAAGCTAAGCATTAAGTTAATTCATTTCCTAGAATTTTTTATTCATTATGTTAAGCAACTAAAATGTTTTAACTTCTTACCATTACAAGCTTCGAACTGCATATACCATATGGATTGAAAATTTACAAACTGTCAGCCAGAATAAGATTTTCTTAAATGAAATGAATTGGGCAGATGTGTAAATACCACATAATTTCTCCAGTGTGAAAAGCTAAAGTGTAAATAAGGTTCAAATTACATAACTGATAATGTGAAATAGGAAGAAAAGGGCTAAAGGAGTAGGGGAAGTGAGAAGGATAAGGGAAAAGATAGAAGGGAAAAGAAAAAATACGAGAAAAGGAAAAAGTGGAAACAAAGTCTTTGTAAATAGGGAAGGGTAGAGGCGTGAAGGGAGGACAGGGGTATGGGGAAAAATAAGAAACAAAATATATCATATAAAGGTACAAGATGCTAGTGATGAATGTAACTATATTGTATATCTAAAAAGTACCAATAAACTTAATGGAAAAAATACTTTTTTTTTCCTTTATCTCATGGGTTAGGGTATTGTCTCTCAGTGACCATAACATAACTAAGATAGTGTCCTATAGGGAATCCATCAATGAACTTATTATATAGAGCTAAGTTAAGTAGAAATATTAAAGGCAGCCAGACAGGGCTAGGCCTTTGAGGGAGTCAAGGCAGAGGATGAAAACACATAACACCTGGGGCTGCAGGTGCATCTGTTGAAGGCCAGGTCTCCAGATAAGGATGGAATGACGAGGCGCACACGCCTCCCTCAAAGGGATAAGCAATACATTAAAGATTATACTGTAATTAGTACCACCAGGTCCAATAAAACCTACAGAGAGCAGTCAACCGGGTGGGTGAACAGGACCTCTGAATGCATCCCTTCCTAAAGGTTCTTGTATACTTGCTATGTGACTTGCTTCCCCACTGGATCAATATTACCCACACAGCTATATTTGTAATTTTATTGGTTGGTCATAGTTTTGATCACCTGTCTTGTGATTTTCTACCCATCTCTTGATTTTGCTCTTTAAAATTTCCTTTGAGAAGTGAGCTTGTTGGCAACCCACTTTCTGGTCCCCTCCTATCTCTCAGGAGCTATTCCTCTCAATAACTTCTTCCTACTCTTTACTTCCATTGTTCCTTAGAATTCATTCTTTGATTGTGAGGAATATGAACTTGGCTTATCTGACATCTAGCAGGTTGGGAGTTATATTATTTTCCTTATATCAAAGTGACACATCTGTGGATGCTAATCAAAATCCTAAAAAAGTCATATAGTCTTATCTAAGTAATTTCTATACAATCAGAAATATCATGCATGGTTAGCCATTCCCCAACACTCTGAGTCTCTAATGAACATATATAAAAGAGGAAGAAGAGAGATCATTCTCCTCAGAAGACTTAACCAAAAGGAAGCAAATTCTGGCATTCTACATTGATGCTTGTCTTTCCTGCTGTAGAAAACACTTCCAAAAAATACTTTAAACACATATCTTTAGGCATTATTAGCACTTACTGAGATCTGTGTTTGTGTGAGTAAGAGAGAGTTAAAAGGTTATTTTCAATTACTCATATGAGCCATTTTACTGTGTCTCAGGGAGTACCAGGTTAAAATATGGATTGCTCATTGAACTATCTTCAAAACTTGAGTCAGAACATTTTACAGAGCATCTGGCAATGGTTGTCACTAATCTGAGCAAACTATGAAGTTCCTTCCAACTTTAAATCTATTATTTGTACATTTTGTTTTGATGTGAATGCTCAGGGACTTGTAAGAATATAAAAGGGACTTGGAGGCTGCTTTTGCTGAAACAACTCACTCTTCACTTGGGCCCACAGATGATGGGTAATGAAAAATTGAGAATAAGCTGAGCACATCTCTTTTACATTGCATCTGTCTTCTTTTGTTGTCTTACACTTTGGGTCATATTCCTGCTCAACTCGGAACAGAGACGCATAATTGTTTAAGGAGCCACCAAAAGCTAGTGATACAAGGCTGATTTATATGCGCCTACTTTTACCTAATCATTCCCCTCCTCTTTCAAGGCTGAAGACATCAAGCATAAGAGTGGCTGAGGTATTTTCGGGATTTATAGAAACATCATAATCTACAAAGTATCAAATGCCAAGTTTTGCTGTACGCTGTACCAGAGTAGCACCTAGAAGTCTTCAGTCATTGCCCCGAACCTGAAGGAGGACCCAGTCATCTCCTAGTGAATCCTATTTTATCTCTTTCACCTGTTCTCTCTGAATCACCTCTCCTTTCTGGCTTATCTCGAATTATAAGAACACTGCAGGCAGTCAACTCACATGGCACCAACAAGGCCCCACAGAATCAGACCTGAAGTAGTGATCAACCAGGTCATTGTGACCAATACTGCTTTTGTACACAGGCTTCTCTGTCCCCTTCCTTACTCTGTCTTGTTCCATCCCTACTTGACTCCTGTGCTGTTATTAAGCACCCCGGAGACAGGGCTTAGGAGACCGGTCACCTTGTTCTTCCTAGTTTACCCTTTGGGAATAAATTCCTCTCCTGTCTTCACTACCAGTCAGCTCTTTATTTTGTCTCTTTGGGTAAGTGGCAAGATCAGGATGACCCCGCAGGCAAAAATAATTAGCATTGATAACTCATCTGTGTACTTTCCATCTTAGGATGGCTATTTACCCTCTTAACACTTGACATTGTTTTTGCTCTTGTTTTCCAGAAAAAAAATCCCACTATAGTCTTTAAAATGTCAAATTAATGAACTGCTACAAATCTTCCTGAAAATGAGTTGATACCAAATATCAAGAACCTTACCACATCCATACCCATCCCTGAACTCCCACTTTTGGGACTTTTATTCATATACTCTCTCAATATTTATTATGTTTCAATAATGTTCAAGGTGTTGTGGTAGTTGCTGGTTTAACTGTAATTTGTTTTGAAGTAAAAATTATCAATCAAATAATTATACTCATAAATCTGATAATTATAGCTGAGTCTTATGAAACAGGTGTGCTACTGATTTGAAAAAATAAACTAGGGTTTGGCTCAGTTCAAGATGCCAAAGATGTCTCTGAGGAAGTAATTCTTGAAAGCCTAGCTAAGGAACAGAAGTACAGTAGACAAAAGCCTCATGAAAAATCAGCATGTTCAAGACTAAAAATAGGAGACATCAAATACAAGACTCTGCCTGAAAGTTGGAGTGCTTGGAGTAGAGTGTGAGACCAATGCATGGTAAGACACGAATAGAGAAACAGACTCAAAATACCATGATGAGCTTGTCCAAGGTGTTTGATTTTCAGACTGAGAGAAACGAGAAACTGTTGGAGCTTTCTAAGTAGGGTGGTGATGTGGTAATATTTGTGTATTTACAGATCACTCAGAGTTTAGTTTGAAAAAAGGCAATAATGAATGTGTAAAGTTATGACTTAGCATGAACTTAAGGCAGGGTATGGTGGTGATGGAAAATGGAGAGATTAAGAGATTTTTAAGATATAATATCAATAGTATATCATCTAGGTGGATGATGAAAAGGTACTTTTTTGGATAATCTAATTAGAGCATACTAGTGTCTTTCACTAAGATACAGAATGCTTATGAAGGACAAGGTGTGTGGGGGTGTGTGTGGGGGGGAATCATTCAAACATACATTTTGGACTAGTTGAGAGTGATTTGATTATCCTGGTAGTTGTGGAAAAAAAAAAGGATGTTAGTTACATATTACAAGAGTTTCTCCTAAAGAGAGAAATGTGAATTCTCAGGACACAGGTAATAATTGAGGACATAGATTTGAGTGAAAAAAGAATAAGGAAAGGAAACAAAAGAAAGGCTGAGACTGAGCCCCAAGGAGCTCAAGTAGGTGATCACTAGGTGGTTAACTTTACATATGTAATGTTAGATTTCCCTTGCCTCAAAATGGCTGTTGCATAAAACAGTAACCTCCTTCCCTTGATGCTCTGTTTCTTAAGATGGCTGCCACATGGAATAGCAGCCTCGATGTTAAATATGGATTCAACTATCAAGGGACAGCCTTCTTCCTCCCATCATGCCTCTTTTCCAGACAAGAGTAACCTGATACTTGTTACCTCTCGGTAACCAGTGACATCACAAGCCCCTCCTAGGGATGTCACAGGTTCCTCCAATCTCTTAATGATACCTCACTCAACTCCACCCCAGCTCAGGTTAATCCCACCCTGCTCCTATAAAAGAAGCTCTCTGTTCTGCCACGCTGCTTTTTCTTTGTTAGGAGACAGCCTGTAGATCCTCCCATAATAAAGGCTTGCAGTAGTCTTGGTCTGGTCTTGGTTTTCAACTTTTTTACTTGACAGACAGAAAGATTGTAGTTATAGAAGTAAGAGGTAAATTGGGAGTGCATTTTATGAGTAACAAGAGGAAAAAGGTTCAACAAATGAAAAGAATATTCATCAAATTAGCTAAAAATTAACAATGAAAATAGCAGGTTTAACAAATAAAGGCCGTTAGTAACCTTACCAAAAACCTATTTCACATTTTACTATTAAGAGAATAGATTAAATTTACATCAATATAAAGCTAAGGAAAAATAATATTTTAACAGAGAATCTCTATAGCTAGGATACAGAATTCCTAAATTCAATACTTTGTAAATCTACCAAAAAAAAAAGAAAAAGCACCTAGTAGTAGGATAAGTATTTAACATGCAGAGACATTTTTCTCTTACATAGTACCCTATAGAAACAATAATCCATGTCTATTTATTTTGCAGTGTGACTTGCACTATTAAAATGCTGAAAAAACGTGTGAAAAATGAAGAAGGGGAATTATGAAACAAATGTTTCATAAACAAATGAAAAATAAAAAGACTTTTTGTCAAAAAGTTTATGAAATAGTAGTTTAATTTTGTTGACCCCATGGTTTCCAAAGTATTTTGACTTTGCAGGATGTTTTTCTAATGTATTGTAATGTTTCGTCTAGTAATATCTCCTGAGATACTGAGGCATTAGAATCCCAGAAATCACCTTAGGAAACACTGCACATTAGTTGAATCATTATTTCTTGTTATTCAAGATGTATGTATAATAGTCACATTTAAATAATTCATATGTATATAATTAAAGTTTGCTTTTTCTGTAGAATTGCACTGTCTAATGCAAGATCAAAGAAATATGGTAGTTTTGAATAGAGGTATGCTATAAGTATTAGTATACACAAGATTTTGAAGAGCTAATAGGAAAACCAATTTAGTTAATTATATGCTGAAATAATATTTTGGATTTACTAATTTATGTAACTATATAATACAAAATTTCTTCTTTTTTAAAGAAAATTTACAGTAACATGGCTATACTTTCGGCTTATTATCTCTTCTATTGCACAACATTTCTTTAATTGTTCGATTAGAAAATACCAACAAAATATAGAAAGGAAAAGAAAATTATCTGTTCAATCTAAAAAGAATTATTTTGAACTTTTCAAAGTATTTTCTGATGTATTTTTCTGTGTACTTTTCAACATTATTGTCATAATAAATAAAAGAAAGACAGATAGAAGGCTACCTACATAAATGATATAGAGGTAGATAGAATTTAATCTTTGTTTGGTGTCCCTGCACAGGTTAGGCTGCATAGTTTGACCTTTTTCCTCTCCTTCCAGACTAGCATGAAATTTTGCATACATTTAAGTGATTTCAGAACAAAAGCACCTATAAATGTATACAGTGAACTGCATGATTGAGTCTGTGGGCTTCATGAGGATCTGTCCGAAGTGCGTCTGCTTTCACAGGCTTCTGGTGGCCTTAGGGATAGGTGGAGAGGGAGGTAGTCCAGATGTTACCATAAACAGGCCGGCCTGGGAAGAATTCCTGTTAATCAGACATTGCCGTTAGTCTAAAAAAAGGAAAAGGCACATAAACCAGACCCTTACTTGCTGTGCCATTTATTTAACGAAGTTTTAGAAAAACAGAAACTGCCCTACAGTCCGTGATTTATTGCCCAGGGGAGTTCAAGGAAACTCCCTCATGTGCGCTATTCATTTTCTTGCTCTGAACATCCCAAATCATCTCAGCGGGAGAGGGTGTGTGTCCCCGACCTTGGCTGCTTTCCCTGGTGTGCGTTTTCATTTGCTAAATAGGTCACAGAACATTGTTTATTCTGGCCCGCAGCTTAGACAGCTCCGTGGGACTCCCTTTCTGCAGTGTGGCCCTCTGCTTTCCTCTTCCTTTCTCCCCCACCCTCTGGGACTCACATAAGCACTGGAGCAACTCAAATTGTGATTCTGACTACACGAACAACCACTTCAGCAGTTTCAACAGAACAGAACAAGATGGCCTATGATTCTGTTCAGTCTACTAGGCAGAAAAATGAATGGAATATACTGTCCTCTTGTTTGAAATCTGCCATTGCAAAGAGGGAAAAACAAGTTTGAGCACATATTCACTTTCTTACCAGCTCTGCATGTGTGTTGGTTATAAGTTTTGTCTTTTCTAACGGCAGAGTTTTACAGCTTCTGCGTCCTTTTCTCAACTTTACAATTTTTCTCTTTGTGTTCACATTCCCTCCCCACCTCCAGAGCCAGTGGTTATGTCAAGAGCGTAATTCTCTGCTTTCATAAGGTCAAAAGTCGTAAGTCATTTCTGCACGATTGAGCCTTATACTCCCTTAGGACAAGGAGAGAATAAAAGTGTAAATATAAAATTTGAGGAAATGCATTTGTTCACTCTCATTTTGCATTTTCTTCTCTGCTCAATTTGCTTTTTTTTATTAAGACAATTTCATCTTTCCAATCTTTTCCACACAAACAATTCTCCTTTGCTTTTTCTGACATCTCTAAGAATTTTATACGATCCTGATACAGGGGGAATAAAAGTGACTTCCAACCTGCTAGATGTCAGATTACACCAAGTTCGCATTCCTCAGAATCAAAGGATGAATTCTAAGGAACAATGGAAATTAAGAAGAGTAAGAAGTTATTGAGAGAGACAGCTCCAGAGCGATAGGAGGGGACCAGAAAGTGGGTTGCCAACAAGCCCACTTCTCAAAGGAAATTTTAAAGAACAAAATCGAGAGATGGGTAGAAAATCTCAAGGCAGGTACAACACGGATCAAAACTATGATCAACCAATAAATTTACAAATATAGCTGTGTGGGTAATATTGATCCAGTGGGGAAGCAAGTCACATAGCAAGTATACAAGAACCTTTAGGAAGGGATGCATTCAGAGGTCCTGTTCACCCACCCCGTTGACTGCTGTCTCAGTAGGTTTTATTGGACCTGGTGGTACTAATTACAGTATAACCTTCAATGTATTGCTTATCCCTTTGAGGGAGGCATGTATGCCTCGTCATTCCATCCTTATCTGGAGACCTGGCCTTCAACAGATGCACCTGCAGCCCCAGGTGTTATGTGTTTTCATCCTCTGCCCTGACTCCCTCAAAGGCCTAGCCCTGTCTGACTGCCTATAATAACTCTACCTAACTTCGGTGTCTATAATAATTTCATTTTATCTGTAATCTTAGTGCATCCATTATGCTTCGTTTAAGAAAGAGTTCATTGTTTGCTATAGAGTTTACACTAGATATGTTTAACTATGGAAAGAAAAATCTAGATTGGTAGGATTGAGTTCAGGTTTAAATGTTATCTTTAGCACCAAGAAAGAATAGAGTTAGGAGAGCAGTGGGGAGGCAGCCAGGAAGAGCTAAGGAAACAGGAACAAGGGTTTAGCATGATCCTCTTCCATCTGGTACAGAGGGGGAGACACCCTCATAATGGTGTAAATTTTCCCTACATGAAAGTAACTTCTTTACTTTCAGAGTTTCTCAGATGTTTGCTGTTTCTCACAACGATTTGCTCAAAATAGTCCTTATGTTAGAGGATTTTTCAGGATTGCATATTCTTATCTCCTACATATCTAATAATGCAATATCTTACGCTTTTTATAATTTCGTGGTACTACTCTGAAGAGCTATCTCTTATATCAGCAAGAATAAGAGCGTATGTTGTATCACTTGTCCTAGATGAATGTGATTATCATGTATTGTAAACATATACTGATCAAAAATAAACTAAAACACATACAAAGTATATTTAAGCAAATAATATTAAAAGCAAAAGCAATAAATTCTCAAAACTCCAAAAAAATAAAATATTTTATTTTACATCTACTTACTTTTTCAATGTTTTTTTTTTCTTTGTATTAATTTAAATTTTGAACCAGCATCGTTTTCCTTATCTCAGAAAAAAATTTTAACATTATTTGCAGGGCAGGGCTGCAGGCCATGAATTTCTTCAGCTTTTGTAGGAGAAAGTCTTTCTCCATTCCCCCTTAAGTTTGGTGGAAAGGGATAGTACTATGTATTGAACCGACGGCTTTCACTCTGAGCTTTATCTCTAGTGCTGCTTTTATTTTATAAGACAGGGTTTCCCTCTGATGCTGAGTGGCCCAAGCTGGGCTAGAACAGGCCTTCTTCCTGCCTTCTTCATCTCACGGAGTTCTGGGCTTACCCATGTGTTCCACTATTACTTGCTTCTTCTCTAATTTTTGAAGGATAATTTCTCTTCATGTAAAATTCAAGTTTGGTGGGTCTTTTTCTTTCAGCCTTTTAAATATTATACGACTATTTGTTCTTGTTTGCAAGATTTCTGAGAATTGTTCTGTCTTAACTTTTGCTTATTCTTATATAAAGTGGGCTTTCTCCCTCAGGCTTCTTTCAACACTATCTTTATTTGGGGGCAGATTTAATATGTACCTTGTAGTAGCAGTTTTTGTTTTGTCCTGCTTTTCTTTCCCTTTGTATTTATGGTATATGATATGCTGTAAGTGTACTGCAATTATGCTTTGGTTCCTTTCATTCATTTTGGAGAATTTTCAGCCATTATTACCTACAAGACTTTCTCTGCTCCTTTCTCACTTTCTTCTTTTTCCGGTATTCCACTTGTAAGTGTTTTACAGTTATGGTATAGGGACATTCAGGTAACTTCTACTGACATATCTTCAAACTCACTTTTTTGATCTTCAGCTATGTCAAGTTTTGTAATGAACCTACCAAAGATATTAATTCTTTATTTATCTTATTTACTTTTATTTACTGCATTTCCTTTGATCTTTTCCTAGTCTCCTCTATTTATAGAGAATCAAATGGATGAATTTGATCAAGAAAAATTATCTACTTTTTTTCATTAGAGCCTTTATCAGCATAATCAATAGTTATATTAAATTCCTTAATAATACCAATTTGGTGTTATGTCTGGGTCTGTTTCTGACTCTTGTTTTGTCACCTCAGATTGTATATTTCTTTCCTGTCTTTTCAAATGACTTGTATTTTTATTGAAAAGTGGGCATGTTTTATGCAGTGAAAGTTGAGGTAAATAGGGCCTTGCAGTCAGGATGATGTAATCTGGCTGGACACTGAGCTGTGTTTAATATTGCAGAGTTTGTAGATGACAAAGGCTTTATCTCCAGGCTCCATGCTTTTATGTCCCCTGCTAAAGATTTAGACTTCTCTAAGCAGCTCTAAGCAGACTGTCTTGCAAGTCTTTCAGCTTGTAAGGACAGGTGCACCATGGGCAAGGAAACAGTAGAATAAAGTCCTCATTAAGATCAACAGGGATGCTTACTAAAGGCAGTTTCTGCCTCTCCCACCAAAAGCAGTTTCTGCCCTTACAGGTAGACTCTTAGCTAGGGTAATTAGGAGGACAAAGAAGGACTATTATTAAATATGTAAGACACACACACACACACACACACATTCTCATTTTAATAATAGTATAGTATAACACCAGATGCACGTGTACATATGTCTCCTTTATTGAATCATTAAGTAAGATGCCTCCCTAAAAGACCCTTACCTTTCATTTATTCATTGCAAAGGGCTAGAAAGGAATCAAAAGGCCAGAAGACCTAAGTTAGGACCAAAGACAATCAAGGGAACAGATGGGATAGCCAATTGTGCCCATGCCAGAAGGACAAGAAAGACACTAGTCCCCCATAAAAGAAGCCAACGATAAGACCTCCTGGGCTTTCAGCTCTGAAGCCCCCTACAACCTCACAGTAACTGTCTGACCTCTTTCTTTTCCCTCTTTTCCCCCAAATAAACCCCCCTTTATTATAGACAGCTAAGTTAGGTAGAACTATTATAGGCAGGCAGTTAGGGCTAATTCCCCCAGAGTTAGCAAATAAGTAAAACACATTACAACCATGGCTGGAGATACATCCATTGGAAACTAGGCCTCAAGATAAAGACACAATGATCGGATTTGTATATTTCCACAAAGGACAAGAAAAGGGGTAACACCTGGTAATATCTGATGTAATGAAGCCTAGATAGACATGAGTCACTGCAATAGGTGAACAAGACCTTTGGACCCGTGATTTCCCAGAAAAAATTCTTTGTTTCCATGCACACTTGTTATATGACATGTTCCCCCTTGGATCGCTATTACCTAAGAGACAATACTTGTGATCTTCTAAGGTGATCATAGTTTTTACCTAAGTTGTTTTCACACAGTTTTTGCTCTGTAAAATTTCCTTTGAAAAGTGGGGTGCTCAGCTATTCATTGGGGTCCCCTCCTGTCCTCAGGAGCTATCCTCTCAATAAATATTTTCCTACTCTTAAGTTTCATTGTTTTTAGAATCCATTCTTATGTTTTAGAGAACACTAATGGCTTGGGAGATATATTTTCATATTTCATCTCCTATTTCACCTTGTTATACTAAACTTTGCCTTATTTTAGTTATTTAGTGATTCTGGGTTTAGGACTGCTGACAGCTACATTTTAGGCAGAGTAGTGGCTTGGTAAGACACGATGTGGGCAAGCTGTCCACCCCTGGACGTACTAAGCTGTGACCCAATGTTACTGTAGTGAAGTAGTGTTAATGTGTGAAAGGAGGGAGTGGCACACAGTCTTCTGACTATCGGTCTACAATGGGTCTGTATCTCTGGGTATGACCCTGCAAGTGTACTTCCAGGAATGTAAGATTATTGTTACTGGCTGCCCTTTACTCCTTCCTTGGCTGCAGTTTTTTTCTATTTCCTTAAGGTCAGGGCCATTTTTGCTACACCTGTGCCCCATACGTGAGGTAGGAAGGTTAGAGTGGCCCAGAGAGAGAGGTGGTTTCTTATCCTACCAATGTTAATGCTCTGGCAGTGTCATCCCCTACAGCATGGGCACTTGTTATGGAAAACTCTCCAGGTAAATTTCACAATATGTAATCTACCTCACTATTGCAAAGCTCAGAGTGGCTCTTCCTGGGATCTAGATTCATTGTGAGAACCTGGTGGGATTCCTACAGGGGAAGCACAGAAATGTGTGGGGTCAAATAAGTCTACAGCTACCACCAGGTTTTCATGTTTGTTTTAGTCCATACTCATCCTCAACAACCTGTCAGAGTTACCATGTAAGTTTTCCCACTTGATTTGGTTCTAGCCACTTTTGGTCCTGCTAAGTACTTCTGGTCTTGGCTGTAATCACAGGAATTCATTCACCTCTCAAGATTCCAGGGCCTGGCAGTGAACTTTGCAAACTCCAGGTCTCTTAAATGAGCCGAGAAAATGCATCAATTTTAATGTGTCTGCTTTATCTCACAATGAGAGAGTTATGACTTCTAAGTTTTGTAGAAGTTAGAAGCGGGATTCTCCATAACTGAATTTTTACTTCTTTGTACAAGGCCATTTTGAGAAATATAGAGTACTTTCTAGTATCTGATCACAGATGCGTTTGGGCATTGTTACACAGTTATGTTAACCATCTATCCAATGTCTCTCATATGCTATATATTCTCTTTTTCATTGAATAAATATTTATTGTGAGACTATGGAAATATAAGATATGCCTGGGGCCTCTGTCTTTGATGACTTCAAAAAATGCTTTGAAACTTAGATTCTAAGTTTTCCCACACAGCAGGGCTGCATTAAATTTCACCATTAACACTGTTTAAGGCAATAAGATACTGTCTTATCTCAACAGTTGTCCACTGGTTAATGTCATAGATATCTGTGGGAAAAAAGCGTTAAAACACTTAGCACCAGTCCTCTGTTAGAACCATCCTGTCCCACTTCTACCAAGTGCTCACAGGACAATATAGCAACAGTGACAAAAACTACACAGCCTGAAAAAATATCTCTTATGTCAAGCCCATTTATTCCTCTTAATGAGGCCTGACTCATCTCCAAAAATTCATATATGGAGATCTCCTTATCCTAAGCTAAAAGTCCTTCTGTAAGTCAGAGGAATGAGTCTTGTCAAATTGCAACTGTAAATGTATCAGTTTAGAAACAATGCTGGTGATCCTGGAAGATCTACAAAATGTTAGGTGACCTAGATAAGGGCATGTTTCAGATAATCACATTATCAAGATTGTTCCTGTGTCCTCAGATTCTTATAAAGTCTCTGACTGGTTACCATGATGATGTGATTTATCTCTTACAAACTTACCCTATTCTTTACGCTTATCTTTACCCAGGTAAATTCTGTTTTTTTTTCCATTAAGTGTATTGGTCCTTTTTAGGTATACAATACAGATAATTCTTCATTGGATCTTGTACCATTACATGTTGTATCTTGGTTCTTATTTTTCACCATTCCCCTGCCTCCTTTCACGCCCCCATCCTTCCCTTTTGACAAAGACTTTGTTTCCATTTTTTTTCCTTTTCTCATATATTTTCTTTTCCCTTCTTTCCTTTCAACCCTACACTTTCCACTTCCTCTCCTCCTTTAGCCCTTTTGTTCCTATTTCACATGATCAATTATACAATTTTAACCTTTTAGTTTTTCTCACCAGAAAAACTATTTGGTTTTTATATGTGTCCTATTTATTTTACTTAAGAGTATTTCCTCAATGTGCATCCATTTAGCTATAAATGACTCTAGTTTTTCATTCTTTATGGATGAGTGGTACTCCATTTTATAGAAAAACTACATCTTTATCCAGTCCCCAGTTAATGGACAATTGGGCTTTCCCAGATTTTAGCTATTACAAACTGTGCCACTATAAACATGGGTGTGCATACATAGCTATGTTATGATTCTTTCAATTCTTTTGGAAAGGTACCCAGGAGAGGTAGAGCTGGGTCAAATGGAACCTCAAATTCTAGTTTTTAGCTACATCCATATTGATTTCCACAGTGGTTATATGAGTCTGCGCTCCAACCAACAATGGAGAAGGATCCTTTCTCCCCACAACCGCCCCCCCCAGCATTTGTTATTGATTAATTTCTTGAGAGCAGCCATTCTTTCTGGGGTGAGGTGGAATCTCAGTGTTGTTTCCATCTGAGTCTCTGAAATGACCAGTGGTGTTGAATTGTTTTCATATATATATTTGCTGCTTTTACTTCTTTGCCTGAGAAATGTCTGTTCAATTCAGATGTCCATATTTGAATCGGAGCTTTATATTTGGGGGGTCTGATTTTTTTTTTTTAGTTCTTTATATATTCTAGATAGTAGACTTTTGTTGGAGGAACAGCTGGTAATTTTTTCTTCCACATTGTAGATTGTCTCTTAAGCTCTGTTGGTAGTTTCTCTTGCAGTGCAGAAGATTTTAATAAGATGAGATCCCAGTTGTTGATTCTTTTTTTTTAAAATGGAGTTTATTAGTACATTTTAGGTAAACAGTACAGTTACATTCATTATTGAGATCTTGTACCTTTACATGACAGGTATTCTTGGTTGTGGGAGCCCGCTGGCATTTGACATTGGAAAAGTAACTTCTACCATTGAGGCATTGACACAATCTATGACTCTATTTGGCTTTTCTGAGATGAAGGTCTCAGCTATGCAGATGAGATTGACCTGGAGCTCTCTGTGTAATCCAGGCTAAACTCACTGTGTAATCCCATAAACCCAGCCTGGATTACACAGTGAGTTTAGCCTGTATTACACAGAGAGCTCCAGGTCAATCTCATCTGCATAGCTGAGACCTTCATCTCAGAAAAGCCAAATAGAGTCATAGATTGTGTCAATGCCTCAATGGTAGAAGTTACTTTTCCAATGTCAAATGCCAGCGGGCTCCCACACTTGGTTCTCATTTTTTCCCCTTGTCCCTGCTCTCTCTTCACCCCCTCTTCCCCTCCCCATTTACACTGTTTCCATTATTTCATTTTCTCATATTTTTCTTTTCCCTCATTACCTTTCCCCTACCCTTTCCACTTCCCCCCATACCTTTAGCCCTTTACTTCCTGTTTCACACTGTTAATTCAGTTGTTGATTCTTTGTGCCAGTTCCCATGCTACTGAGGATTTGTTCATAAAGTCTTTTCCTATGCCAATATCTTCAAGAGTTCCGCCTAACTTACCTTCCGGCAAGTTTACCCTTTCTGTTTTAATATTTAGATCTTGAATCCAGCTGGATTTTAGTTTAGTGCATGGTGAAAGATGGGGTCTAGTTTTAATTTTTGGTAGGTTGAAATCCAGATTTTTCAGCACCATTTATTAAAGAGGCTATTTTTTCTCCAGTGATGATGTTCGATTTCTTTGTCAAAGATTAGGTGGCTGAATAAGTCTGGAGTTTTTTCTGTCTCTTCAAGTCTATTCCGTGGATCCTCAATTTTGTTTCTTTAACAGTGCAATGCTTTTTTTTTTTTTTTTTATCACAATGGCTTTGTAGAATAGTTTCAGGTTGGGTATTATGATATCCCCTGTCACATCTCTTTTGCCTAGTATTGGTTTTGCTATTCATGTTCTTTTCTGATTCCAAATGAATTTTTGTATTGTTTGCTCTAGTTCTGTGAAATACATGGTTGGTATTTCAATTGAGATTGCATTGAATCTGTACAGCAGTTTGGAAAGTACTGACATTTTCATTAAGTTGGTTTTTCCTACCTAGGAGTAAGAGGTGTCCTGCCATTTTCTTATATCCTCTTTGATCTCTTTTTTCAGAGTGCTGTAGTTTTCAGTGCAGTGGTCTTTTTCTTCTTTCCTTTGATTGGTTCCTAATATTTCATTTTTTGGATGCTATTGTGGAAGGAATTGTTTCCTCAATTTCTCTATCAATGAGTCTGTTATTCATGTGCAAGAAGGCTATTGATTTTTGAATGTTGACCTTTTATCCAGCTACTCTACTGAACCTGTAAATTAAGTCTAGATGCCTTTTGGTCTAGTGTTTTGGATCTTCTATGTATAGTATCATATCATCAAAAAATAATAACAGTTTAACTTCTTCCTCTCTTATATTTATTCCTTTTATTTCTGTCTTTTGTCCAATTGCTATGGCTAATGTTTCCAGAACTACATTGAGTAGAAATGATGTTAGAGGGCATCTTTTTCTTGCTCCTGATTTTAGTATAAAGGTTTTCAGTTTTTGAGCATTTAATATGATGTAGACTGTTGTTTTTTTTCTTAGATAGCCTTTATCAAGTTCAGATAAAGAAGATAGTCTATTCCAGTTTTCTACAAGTTTTTTTTATCATGAATAGGTATTGAATTATGTGGAATGCTTTTTCTGCATCTATTGAGATGATTATGTGGCTTTTGTCCTTGACTCTGCTAACATAATGTATTAAATTTATTGATTTACATATGTTGAACCATCCTTGTATCCCTGGAAGAAATCTGACTTGGTCAGGGTGTATGATCTTCTTGATGATCTTCTGTATTCTGTCTGCCAGTATCTTATTGAGGCTATTTTCATCTATGTTTATTAGGGAGATTGGCCTGTAATTCTCTTTTTTGGTTGGGTATTTCCCTGGTTTTGAAATCAAAGTAACACTTGCTTCCAGGAATGAGTTGAGAAGTATTGTTTCCTTTCAAATTTCACTGAAAAGTTTAAAGAGTCGTGGCAATATTTTTTCTCTAAATGCATAGTAGAATTCAGCAGTGAAGTCATCAGGACCTGCACTTATTTTCTTGGTAAATTTTTAATTATAGTTTCAATTTTTCTGATTGTAATTGGGGTGTTATAATTTTTATATCTTCTTCACTCAACTTTAGTTGTTCATATGTATTTAAAAATCCATCCTTTTTTTCCGCTTTCCATATTATAAGAGCACAGATTCTCAAAGTGGGTATTGATGATCTTCTGGATTTCTGAAGAATCTTTTATGAGTTCACCATCTTCATTCCTTGCATGAATTTGAGCCTTTTCTCTCATTTTTTTGATAAGGATAAAGTTTTTTTGATTTTATTTATTTTTTCAAAAAACCAACTCTTTTATTCATTGATTTCTTGTATCATTTTCTTAGTCTCCATTGCATTGATTTTTTTCTGTGATAATTATTATTTCCTCCTTTTTATGAGCTTTGGGTTTATCTTGCTCTCCTTTTTTTCTAGAAGCTTAAGATTCAACATTCAGTTATTTCAGCTCACTCTGTTATCCTAGGGTGGCATTCACTGTTATGAATTTCCCTCACAGAACTGCTTTCATTGTGTCTCACAGATTCCTGTGTGTTGTATTAGCACTATCATTTATTTGTAAAAACTGTCTAATTTCTTCTTCAATTTCCTCTGTAACCCATTGGCTGTTCATTAGAGTGTTAGTCAGTTTCCATGTGTTTCTGAAATTCTTCCAGTTCCTTAATAGCATGAGGGAGCATGTACATGGTATTGATCTCCAGTTTATTTGTACTATCATCTGATAATATACATGGGATAACTTTAATTCCTTTGCATTTACTTAAACCTATTCTATGTGATAGCATGTGGTCTATTTTAGAGAATGACCCACATGCAGCCAAAAAGAATGTATATTCTGATTTTGTGGGAAGGAACATTCTATAGACATCTATTATGTCCATTTGTTCAAAAGCTTGATTCAGTTCTAATATTTTGCTGTTAAATTTGTTGAGACAATCTGTTTATTTGTGACAGTGGGATATTGAGTTTCCCCACTACAGTTGCATTAGTGCTTATTTCATTTTTCATGTATCTTAGTATTTGTTTTGTGTATTAGTATTTGATGCATATATATTTATGATTGGCATCTCTTCCTCTTGGATTGTTCCCTTTACAAGAATGCAGTGACCTTCTTTGTCTCTCTTAATTAGTTTTGGTTTGAAATTTACTTTGCCTGTAAATAAGATATGTTCTCCTGCTTTTTTCTAGTTTCCTGTCATATGGAGAACTGTTTTCCATTATTTTACTTGCAGTCTGAGGTTTTCTTTTTTTGTTTTTGTTTTTGTTTTTTAATTAGGTGCATTTCTTGTATACAGCATATTGCTGGATTTTGCTTCTTAATCCATTCTGCCAATCTCTTTCTTTTGATTCATGAATTGAGGCCATTAACATTGATGGGCATGATTGACATGCCCATGGTATTGTCATGTTATTTTCCTGTTGTTGTCTCTTTTTAATTTTTCCCTATCTCCTTTTAATTTCTTGCCTTACCTGATGCATTTGTTCTGTTGAGCCCCATGGACCTGTGAATTTCATTGTCTTTCTCTAGGACATTATTTAGAATGATTGGTATTCATGAAGTTTCTCAAGTGTTGCTTGTTATGGAAGTATCTTATTTCCACATCAATTTTGAAAGAGTGCTTTGCAGTATACAGTGGTCTAGGTCAGAAGTCATTTACTTTTAGATCTTGAAATGCCTCACTCCAGGCTCTCCTTAACTTGAAGAGTTTGTGTTGAAAAGTCTGCTGTGATTCTGATGGGCTTTCTTTCCTTTGCATGTGATTTGTTTCTTTGCTTTAAATGCTTATACTATTTTGTTCTTCTGTTGGGTTTCCAGGATCTTGATTATTATACATCCAGGTGTATATTTTTGATCATGGCTAGTTGGAACCCTATATGCCTCACTTATCTGTATGTCAAATTATTTTGCTCTATTTGGGAAGTTTTCTGTCATTAATTTTGTGAACGTTTTTTTTTTTATGTGAGTTGTACTTTCTCTCCTGCTTTTTTATGTACTCCTATCAGTCTTATGTTACTCTTCTTTGCATCATCTAGGAGCTGTTGGATTGCTTTCTCATGTTCCCTTACTTTCTTTAAGAGATCCTTCTTTTCATGGTCACTGACCTTGATCCTGTCTCCTATGTCTGATATTCTGTCTTCAGACTGACTCAGTATTCTGTGTATGTTTTAATAGAATTTTAAATCTCTTGGATATCTGCTTAATCTGTTTCATGTATTCCATTCCTGTCCTATACTGGGCATTCATGGCTTCCTTCATGGTCCTTAATTCAAGTATTTATTTATCTGTTTCTCTTCCCAAGTCTCAAATCATGTCTTTCATTCTGCTCACCATCTCTATATTTATTTGGGAAATTATTTTTGTTTTGAATTTTTCTAGACCCTCATTCATCTGTTTTCTTCTTGTGCTATCAGTTCAGGGTGTCCAGGTTGTTGATCATCAGATTTTCAATCTTATAATTTGCCTTTGGCCATTAGGAAGTCTGTGCTTGCTCCTTACTTAAATGTTTTCTCATTTCTATTTTTGTTGTTGGTATTGTCCTTGGTTTTAATTCCTGGGTTATTTCTTCAATCTTTCAGGTTTCGCTTGCCTTTAGATTTTGAGTCTCTAATGGCTCTGAGGCAATCTGATTTTCATTACACCAGGAAGGACAACTGATTAAATCAATCACACCCCCTTAGACCAAGTGATATAATCAGGAACACAATAGCATTAAGCACAGCTTAGAAAATGACAATTTGTGGTAGTTATTAATCTATCACATTTAATCATGTGAATTAAATCAAAACTGAGAACCAGCCCAAAATAAGCTACTTTACCCTTCAGGATGGGGACTTAGGAGGAGTTGGGGATAGAGTGACACTTAGGTGCAAGGATAAGGAAAGGTTAGAAGTGAGGGCAGAGAACACAAGAAGATCACACAGACTCTAGGAAACTGTTGAATACAAGAGGAAAAGACAGAGTGAAAGAACAAAGACAAGAACAGAAAACCTAGCAACAATAGGCAAGGTAGAAGCTGTGTTCACTTTCCTTTCAAACTAATGGTAATCAAGAGAAGGAAATGGAGAGAAGAAATAAAAGAGACAGAAGAAATCTGAATTAGAGAAGGAAGAGGAACAAAAAAGGAGAAGAAGAATAATGTGGGAGAGTAAGAGAGTGAGTGAGAGAAAACAAAGGAAAAAAGAAAAAGAAAAAAACTGAAAATAGTGGAAAAAATAAAACAAAAATAAGAGCAAAAGAAAAATTAAATTATTTTAAAACTTAAAAAAAAATGAAGGGCCTTCTTCAGGGTATGCCCCTGTTGGTACAATAGACAACATGGGCAGCAGTGTGCAGATCTCAGTCAATTAATCTCAGCAAGCCAGCAGCAGTCTCTGAGTTTCCAGCTCAGTTTTGCCTGTAAGGCCCAGGTTGAACTCCCTGATCTCCTGCAAGGTTGAGCTCTGCAAGGTTCTAATGCAGGTTCCAGCTGCCCTTCCCCTGAAGATAGTCCAAGTTCCAGTGGGAAGTGGTGATTCCTCCAATTTAGAAACTACAGTGATATTTATTGCAGAGATTCTCTTCACTTTTCCAGTGGGATTTTATTTTCAAGGAGCCTGAGAGAGGCCCTCTTGCTGTTGTTCACTTCTGCTCTATCTTCTGGCCCTCAGGACAATGGCTTTTATGACCCCCAGTGCCTCTGTGGTGCAGATCCAGGTACCAGCATGGCCAGGAGGCCAGAGGCTGAGGGTGAGGGCTGGTGTGATTTTTGCAGGAAGCTGTGCAGCTCTGCTAGCACTCCTCAGAGGCTTGGGTAGGGTAGCAGCCCAGCTTCACTCAGCTCCGCTTCTCACAGGTCTGCTTGCACTACTCCACCTAGGTAAATTCTTTAACCACCCGCATTACCGAACCTAAGTATGCCATTTCACAGCGCAATGAATAAGTTGAGAAGATAGAGAATTGTTATATTTCTGTTCTCTTTCCCACAGGAAAATTTGGTTGTCATGAACTTTGGTGTGAAGATTGTCAAGTTCCAATTTTGCAGTGGCAGATGAAAATTCTATTAAATTCTGAATTATCACCAAAAACATGAGTTCAGCTGATTAAAAACAGTGCTTGACTATTCCTAGTGAGGGTATCTATTTCCACTTTAACAAAAGTGAACATTTCTCCTTCAGATTAAAATCAAGTAAAACTCCTCTATTTGGGATGTAATAGTCTAATGCAATAAAACTGGAAAAAGGAAGGTATCTACTCATTTCACTTGAACAATGAGTTCATCCTAATATTAAATAAAATATTTACTTGTATTTTGCTGTGATCTGATGCATTATTGTGTTTAGAGGTCAGGGCATTATTCTTTGTAAGTAAAGAGAAATGAAAGTTTCAGTATTTTTCCAGTACAAGCAACATGTTATTCAATAAAAATATACTAAAGAACAAAGAAAGTTAGATATTTGAATAGCCTAATTTCATTTTTATGGATGATAAACTGTATTTACTCTTTGCATATGACTGTAGGGAAGTAAAACTTGCATTAACTTTTTTGCATAAGCCAATGGAAACCAAATGCTTAACTGGAGCCAACTGAGAAGGCTTGACTATGAAAGTTTATGTTTCCTGTCCTGAGAATGGCAGTTCAGGAAATCAAGGTGCAACTCTTTTCCTTCACACTGACTTCACTGATACTACCCTGAAAAATTTTGGGAAAGTGTTTTTTGAATTAATTTTATCTTAGTAACCCTCAAAAGTGCTCCAGGATATGAGGATCACAACTGTCAAATGTTTAAGCAATTCCTGTAGATTTAAGTGTAATTGATCAGCAGTGATACACTAAAAAAGCTTAGTACAAAAGACAAAAAGCTGGAGGCTATTTCAAGTATTGTCTGTGGTTCATTGCACAAAGCAGAAAAAGTCTCATCTACTCTCCCTGTCCACTGCTCAGATTATTCCCCCTTTAGTTTAAATAAAAGCCAGTTTCTTCATAGAAGCTGTCTGTCCTTTAGTAGATGCAAATACTCCAGTTGTCTCTGGGAGGAATTTTGACCTAGAAACTTCAAGACTAATCCTTTCAATTTCAATTTATAGTTAGAACCTCAGAAATGAAAGGATCTCATGGACAACAGATGTAAGTGATTTCATGAGGTGTGCTCATATGAACAAAATTAATAAACTATCAAAGCACTTTTCTTTGGGGGAAATGTAATTTGGAAAAGCATACAAATTGTGTGTAGTGTAACTGTGTTTCATCATCCATCATCATGAAGTCTGTGTGTGTGTATGCATTCTTCTAACAAGACAACACAATATGATGTCAAGTTTGCTCCTGTGAAGAGTCATGGTTTCTTCAAGAAATCATATGCTTGCAGGGTTAATCTAGGGAGTATTGCCCAACAGCCACACATCTCCCATTACCTTCAGTAGGAATAATTTATAGTTTAATCTCACATGTAGGCATATTAAATTAGTATTACTCATCAGAACTAGCCTATTAATAAAACAAGCTGAATTAGCCACTGGAGAATCATATTTGGAAATTCAATGACAATTTTACATTTTTAATAAAGGCTCAGAAGTATTATTGCAGAGCAGGTGGTACAGAGAACTGTGGTCAAATTTGACATTCATTAATAATTGAAGTGTGGAACGTGACAGAGGTGAAAATTGATATTGATTTCTTTCCTCTAATATTTGGAGGAGTTCTAAAAGGTAAATAAAATAAGATAACAAGACATATCAAATCTTGCTGATTTCTTTGATCATCTCCACCCCACATGAGAGCACGTATCACTGGTTTGCCTACCACATCCTGAATAATTCAATGCCCATAGAATTTCCAGTTCAATGCACCATAAAGCACACTCAAGCTGAGTTTCAATCACATTAGACTGAAAGCTGAATTTTTTATGAAGGATTATTTAAAACAAAATGCGTCTTAGGCCCAACAGCCTTTGAAACCAAACAATCCTGAGTGTTCAGTAAGGAAATGTCAACACTGTGGAGAATTTTTAGATTCAGGAAATTAAAGGAATCCTGTTTGATGTATATTAACCATATCAATATTAACAACTTTCTGCTGCATTTCAGCACTGATTTGAGTGCTGAGGTACTATTGGTCTTGTATTTTAACTAGTTGTGAAAGCACTGAGAGCGTTGTTCTTGTTTTGAACTTGACCTGCCTCTGGAATGCTTTCTGCTCCATCCATTTTGAAAAGCAGTTTTCAAGTGGATTTCTTGTCTTCTCCTCATCACTTGCACCCCTTGGGAAAATGAAAGATGCTCAGATGTAGGTGTTAACACTGTGGATGCTTTGTTTGGAAATAGAGTCTTTCAGCTTTTCATTTTTAACATGATATTACTGACTACCCATTTAGCTCAAAAGTAACTCTTTTTACTGAAAAATACCTAGATTGGGATGCTAGGAGAAAGAAATCATTTCAAACCTCATTTTTAATTTTGAGTGATATCTTCCTCAAGGTGACTTATTCAGTTGTCAAATTACTTTTTATTGGCTTTTAAATGAGGAAATAAAATAGTCTTCCACAGCTATAATAAGTAGCAAGCAGAATGTTACTAATTACCAGTCTTCCTCTCAAGTCATCTAGGAGGTAGCAATGCAAAGTAGGGGAAACAAACCGAAGTGGAAAGTCTCATGACAGCCAAACATGTTAGCATTACCATTTTTCCATTAGGTAGTTTTATCTTTGCAGGGACTTAAATAAAAAATGTTTCCCAAAGGCCTGTGTTGTGAGAGTGAATGGATTATGGGTGAAGTTATTCTCACCAGTGATGAGCTCAGTACGTAAAGGTGCTACTAACAGGTTGGGCCTGATTGGAGGTAAGTCAGTGGGGATGCAAACCTGAAGGTGTATACTTGTCCCTGGCTCCTCCCTACTCTCTCTCTTGCTTGGCTGCCATGGAATGAGAACATTTTCTTTGCTGATGGCCATCTGCCATCGATTTTTTGCCTTCAAGTCAGCCAAACATGGAATAAAACCATGAGCCAAAGCAAACCTCCTCTTATTTAAATTATAGATATTTGGTATTTTGTCCCAGGGACAGAAAAGTAACCAAGACATTCCACATTCTTTGTTAAGTTGTCCTGAATTTTTTGACCATTGAAAAGTTCATATGAATTAATTTTTAAGACCATCTTCAATTAAAAAATGATTGTCATTTTACAAGTAAAATTGTGAAAGTTAGTCTCTTTAGGAAGAAGGAGGGGAGGGAGGAAAGAAGGAAGGAAGGAAGGAAGGAAGGAAGGAAGGAAGGAAGGAAGGAAGGAAAGAGATAAAAATTAGATGGATAGGTGCTCTGGGATAAATACCCCTCTTCATTGCAACTGAACAGAGGATTATTTTCTCAGGAATAGGGAACTCATCTCACAGCTGAAATGAGATTACAATTCTAAGTAACTCCCATCTAAAGATGTCTAAATAGTGGTCGCTCCTAACAATCACCACTTTAACACTGGAGTCAGTTAAATGTTGATCTCAATGAGGTCTTGCTAGGAACACAAAATGAAGAAATAAGAGACTGGCAGCCCAGGATTCATTTCTCTCCAATGTTTGTTCTAAATAAGGTGTCTCCATCCATTTGCCACTACTATAACCACATTTTGGAAAATGGGAAATTTATAAAGAAAAACTGTTTTACCTTAGTTTATGGTTCTGGAGACTGGGAAATACAAAAATGGATGACCACTTCAAGTATGGGCTCATGCTGCATTGCAACAGGGCAGAGGGCATCACAGGATGGAGGTGTGCACAGAGGTTAGCAAGGAGATGTGGAAGAAGCAGAGGACAAAGATGTCCCAGTGCTTTACAACAACTCATTTGCGCAAGTCCTAATCCACTCCTATGAGAACTAAGCCCAATTAGCAAAAAAGATGTCAATCAAATTTCAACATGGTTTTTCTAAACCTCAAGCTAATCACAGCATAAGGAAAAGCTATTTAACTCTGTATTTATTTGTTTGTATGAATTTATTTCTTTATTTATTTTAGAGCCTCACTATGTGGTCCAGGGCAAACTTCAACTTACTATAAACCTTAGTATGTCTTCAAACTTGCGATCCTCCTGCTTTAGCTTTCTGAATACTGTACTGAGATTGCAGGTATGCACAAAGGTGACACAGTTTAGTCTGAAATCTTTTCATTCTTAATCGTTAACGTGGGGCACAGTCTAAGTGAAAAAAACTAATACAAATAAATAATGAAGTTCCAAGTTCAATAATTTTTCATTAAATATTTAAGAACCCTTCAAAAAGGAAGAGAAGAATTTTTACAAAGATAGCTTCCAATCTTCTCAATATAAACAAATAAGCACTAAAAAATATGCGTACACAAAAGAGCAAATACTCTACCACACTAAAACAAAAGGCCTATTCCACGTGAAATCCATAGGAGTGGCTGTCCAGCCGAAAGAGAAAGAATGCTGTAAAATTCCACTTGCACTCAACACCTGTTCTCTTTTTCCCAAAGCAGAGGATAAAGGCTTTGAGTAAAAAGTTCAAAAGTAGATTGAGAGCGCACACAGGAATGATGGCAAAGCAGAATCCTCCGTGAGAGGAGCTCCTCCTCCCTGTCCCCTAGACGTCCAGGTTTGATCTAGGCTGTGAAATGCTAAGAGGCCACTTTAGTCGTCCCTCAGGCCTTACAATCTTTCGCTAAATACTAAACAATTATTTTATGTTTAAGTATAAATAAATACAAAAATTAAATATTATTTCCTAAAATTGAAATTTAACCATTTAAAAATTATTCATTCAGAATGATGGGTGTTGTCCTATATGTCAGCCTTTTGATCCTCACTGTTTCATCTGTGGTAGATTTGCTTTGCATTCTTTCATCTAGTTCTCGTTCCCTGCAACTGTAAAACAAAGCAATGCTGCATATGCATCCAATCAAATTATAATCCTCGTTAGTTTTAATAAAAGGATCATTTTGTGATCTCAACATCTTTTTTCTCAATGAGACATAAATAGCATTTATTTCGTAAGATTATTCACAATAGACAACCCTACTTAGTGTTTACTGCCTAGCAGGTGAGTATTTACGTGAGTATGTGAACAGAGAAAAAAGTGCTGACATAGAGCACTCATTTTACCAGAATGAATTAGCCAGAAGTAACAAACAGGGTAAAATGATAAAAATGTATTCCACATGGTATTATATGTTAATTACAGATAGAAAATGTGTGATTTAAGAAAAAAAACTGTTATATCCCACTACACTTAGGTTTCAAATCTAGGAACATAATTGAAAATTAAACATTTCGTAGAAATTTTATTTCAGCCTTTAATACATATATTAGCTCTGAATTTACCAAGGAATAGCTAAAAACTTCTAAAATGAATATACTTCTGAAGCATTTGGGTACAAGAATATACAAAGGATCTGTTTACCCATAGGCAGCTGTCATATACTGAAAAACTACTACATTGAACCATCATGGCATTATTACATAAAAGAACACATGTATAATTTAGCCAAACAGATATACCCACAACAGTTTTCTTTAGAAACTTTAATCATGATAATACAAAACTATAATTTAAAGATAATAAAAGAAGCTAACATTAGTTCTGTGTTTTACTCTACATTAAAAACAAATTACAGACAAGATTAAAAATCTTACCAGGTGAAGTAACACACACCTGAAATTCTAGCACTTGGAAGTGAGGAAAGAGGATCGTGCTTCAAGCTAGCCTGAGCTACACAGACAGATCTTGTCTCAGAAAAAAGGAATCTAGATCATTACAAAAGCACATAAAGAAAGAGTTGTTTGGCAAGACAGTGTACCCCAAAGAGCTGTAGAAAAATATTACATTTAATTTGCAAAATGCAAAATATTGTTTGATAAAAGATTATGCACACAAATCATAAGAAAATTATGGGTTTGGGGACAAGATTTGCATCACATAATACAACCCTAAATATTAACAAGATCTACAAATTAATGAAAAAAATATAAGCACCAAAGTACAAAATCAGGTACAAATTATGAGCATATAAGTCACAGAAAAAGGCAGCACTAGAAATCAGTGAAATGCAAATTTAAAAAATTAAGTATCATTTTCAACATGAAGGTTAGCAACAAACGAGAGCACTATTATTTATAAAATATTAATTATTTATAAAATATTATGTATAAAATATTAATGGAGCTGTCAATTATTATGATGTTGCAATGCATAATGTCAGTAATTTTTAAAATTTAAAGACTGCATATTTAGGACTTGCATTTGAGGTCATGAAGTATTAGCTGGTATGACTCACTTTTTGACCACAAATACTTTAAAAGTCTAGATATAATTTACACAACTTCCAAGCCTTGGACATCAACCAATGCAAAGAGGCACGTTTAGAAAGGAGAGAAGCACCTATGACGAGTTCTACCTTCATCATGGCCTTACTTTTAAAGAAAAATTTTTCAAACTGGAGCATAGGGCGAAGAAAGCCCCAGTATGTTTAGAAGAAAGGCAGTATGTTTAGGGAAGAAAACAGAGATCAAAGTCTCAAGCTGTCAAAACAACAGGCAGGATACTGTGGGAGAGCTGTGGAGAGGGGCTCAGCATCTGCACAAGGATTCCTTTGGGTTATTGTGAAGTCTATGATGTCCATATACACAGAGACACCAGGGGGCTCCTCAGAAAGAAGGCTCCTAGAACATCAAAAGTGAGCAGAGTTCTGTGAGGTCCCACAAGGTTGTGAAGATGCTGAACTTCAGCCCCACTCGGAGCAGACAACTTGACGACCACTCCAGATTCTAGGCAAGACTCTGAAGAATCACAACTAGGAGTAAAGACTATGCCTTATGAATGACGGCAGTGTCTAATACAAAGGGCAAAGCTGAAATTACATAAATGTTAATAGAGCCCAAGAGTTTCCTTGACGTGGTGACTCATCAATAATTTATTTGCCTGCAAGAACCACATTTAATACTTTTATAAGAAAATGAAGTGCCCTGCAGTCTTTATAAAATATCATCCCAAATATCAGGTATACACTAAGTGTGATAAAAGGCAATACTGATGAAAGTCAAAAGATAACAGTTGTAGAAATAGTACCAATATTGGAATTACCAGAAAAAATGTCAAAATAATTCTAAAAATTTCTGAACAAATTTATAGAAAAACAAAAAAATGGATGAAAAGATAGATTAATTCATCTGAGAATTAGAATGTATTAAAATAATCAAATTCACATTCTAGAACTGAAAAAAAATCTAAGGTTAAGAAGTAACTGGATAGAGCACAAGGAAGAACAGGGAACTCAAATATAGATATATTGAAAATATTTTAAAAATCCCTACTTACAGAGTGGAAAATTAATGGAAGAAAAAATGACAGAGTGTATAAAATGTTTATGGGATATTGTCAAACAATATAATACCCTCATACTCAGAAATACAAGGGATAAAGAAGGTCATGGAACATATAAAAGAATGGGGAGAAAAACAACCATTTTCCCATCTGCTAAAGAGATTTCAGAAACACAATGAATGTCAAGGAACATATGTTCAAATTTACTGTCAACTAGACATATCGTACTCAAATTGTACAAAAAAATAGTAATAAAAGTCTACAGAATAATATTACATTCACTATAATAAATAATATTAGTAAAAGCCTGTGTAGTAACTCAATAAAAATAACTTAATACAAAAAAATATGATATATTTGAAAGAAAAATAAAACAATAACAACCTTAAATTCTACTACTGGGAAAAATATCTTTAAAACAATAAATAAACCTTTTCAGCTGATTATGATGGAATAAAATACCAATCCAATTAATCATTCAAAAGTCTGGAAAAAGAGAAAGAATACTTAAATGGGGCAAGTACCAAATAAATATGCTAGTGAGACTAACTCAAATACTCATATTAAGTCTCAATGTGTAGTGATTAAAAGAGACTATCTCTTTCAAGAAAAAACAAATTCTATTTACAGAGACATAGCATTGAAAGTGGAAAAAGATATGCCATTCAATGACTAACCATTAGAAACCTGGGGTGTTTTTATTAATATCAGACAAAATAGACTTCAGATAAGGAATTTCCAGTGATAAGGAAGGTATTTCTTAATGATATAAGGGTCAGTTCATCAGGAAGATATAAAATTTGAAACTGTTTACTGGCTCAGTGAGAGATTAGAATTGCATAAAAACAAACTACAGAGCTGGAAGAGTAGTACACGACTTGACGATTACAGTCAGCTATGTCAAAATTAATCTGCCAAACTATATTCAAGTATAAATAAAATCAGTAAGGACATGGAAATTTTGAACGGCACTCTAAAACTTTTGAGATAATATATAATTGCAGAATGCCAATTGAAAATGTTGGAGAATTCATGTTCTACTTAAGTGTACAAATTTGTCAAAGTAGAGCATATCATAGGAAATAAAAGTCAATGACTAGGAAATTGAGACAAAGAGATTATATTATTTGAACAAAATAAACTAGAAATGAATGTAATATCTGAATAATCCCAATTATCTGAAAATTAAATATTTCTTTCAATAATTTGTGTTAAATAAGAAAGAAAATGACCTGAATAATAAAAACAGCATATAAAATACATAGGATTTAGCTAAACTAATACTTAAAAGGTTACTCATAGCTTTAAAATACTTTTATTTGATTGGTATTTTGTTTGCTTTACTGATAAGTGAAGCCAGGGCCTTCGACATTCTACTCTTACTGAGTTATTTCCTGTACATGTTGTTCTTTCTTTTCTTTTCTTTCTTTTTTATTTGATTGTTTGTTTGCTTTCGAGTCAGGGTCTAAATATGTTGCCCAGTCTGGCCTTTAGTTTTTGACCTTCCTGCCTCAGCTTCCAAATGTAGCTGGGATTACAGTTAAGTGCAATCACAAGTGGCCTAAATGACAAAAAAAAATTATATTAAAAAAAATTAAAACTCAAGGAATTGTTTCCATATAAATAATGAATGATGCTCGTGACCAACTAAGGGGTAGGGCTAATCCCAGAACCAAAAGTTCCTTTAACACTCAAAACTTTCACAACAAGGTGAAAATTGCATGAGAAAATCTTACATCTTCACATTAAAACTACATTCCTTTCTAATACATGGAACAAGTAAAAATATTTTTACTTCTAATTACTGTGATCTTCAAGCATCCTCACCAGTGTGGTAGAGTAGAAAATAAATAAGAAGCGGATTATGAGTTTGTATGTAAAAAAATACTGAAAATCTACAAAAGTAATAAATACTGAGCACAAGTAAGTTTAACCAAATCACAACATAGAAGATCAGTGAATTGAAATCAATCATAGCTCTGTATATAGCAAATTAAAATTAAAAAATAATTAAACAAAAACACAAATTGAAAATTATACCAGATTGTTGGGCGGGTAAAAACAATTAAGATATGTTACGTACCTGCACCAACTCTCCACAATGAATGCAGTCATTGTGCATGCAGACATGTACTATTAAAATAAATGTTTACAGAATTCTAAAAAGATAAATATCAACATCAAAAAAATACTTAGCAATAAAATTAACAAGGTAATTGCAAAGACCACTCAAGCAAATGTATAGAATATTATTGAGAAAGTCAGAATATACAAGAAAATTTATAAATTACCATTTTAATATTTTAGGAAACTCAGTATTATTAAAATATAAACTGCTGGCACATCTCCCAAATTTACCTACAGATTCAACACAATCTCTAACAAAACAAAGTAAAACATAAATTCCTTCTAAGAGGTACCATACAAACAAATTGTACTACCCCATAGAGTGAAATACTACACAGAAATAAAAAGAAATAATGTAACAGCATGGATAAATATTGTAAGAATTATATTGGTAAAACAAGCCAAAAAATAAATAGTATTCAGTGCATTATTCTAGGAAATTAAATAAAATTAAATAAAATGCAAACTCAAAGTGATTCAAACCATATTAGAAGCCCCCTTTGGGTAGAACAGGGAGAAAGAGGGGCTAGAGGGAAAAACTACAAAAAGGCAGGAAGAAACTTTTTGGATTGATGTATACATATTCAGTATTATTATGCTGGAGATAGCTTCATTAATATATGTGATGTATATGACATATATGTGATAACTCATCTATCACAAATATATAGAATCTAGGGTGTGTTGATAATACTGTAAACTTCTCAATGAAATAAAATATTCTGTAGCATTTATAACTTTTTGTTTTGAGTGAATTTTAACTTAAAAGTAAAAATTAATGATTTCTGAAATGTAAGATCCACTCGGGAGTGGTTGCCTACGCGGACTCTCGATTGAAGAACCAGGTATAGAAATTCAGATTGCCATCATACTCATGCACTCTTCATCCGCAGGTCTTTGTCTCCAAATAAACAATGATGCATGGAAGTTGAGAAATAAAGTTTGGGTCTATTCAAGAGAAAGACAACATAGCATATTAAATGTAGAGCTTCATGACTAAAAGGTGGATCAGAGAACTCTGTTTTGTGCTAAGTGGCCTCTATGAGGACTTTTAATTTTTCCCCTTAAAAATTATTTTTGTTATATCAAAGATTTAAGATTAAGATGTAATCACTGTAAATTGAGAAAACACCAGCCCCCATCTGGCCCACTGGTTTAGCATGATAAAGAAAACCAGCAATATGCCTTCCAATGATAGGGACATTAAGATGGATAAACAACTTTGCCCACTGGTTGGAAGACATAGGCCTAGCCAGCCACCAGGTATAAAAGAGTCGAAAATATGTGCATTCCATTCCCAGAAAGGGAAGATTCTTGTATTTTTGCCCACCGACCACATTGAATTGAGGAAAGGGAGATACTATGATATACTTTTATTCATGGGCAATAACAAACACTGACATTCAAACTATGCACTTGCCAAAGCAGATTGTGATAGTTTGGGCATTCAGTGAATTAAACAAGGGGCTGGGGATTTGGCTCAGTGGTTCAGCCACCTGCCTCCTAAGCGCAAGGGCTGGAGTTCGATCCCTGGTTCAAAAAAATACATAAATAAATTGAACAAGATCATGTGTTTCTATGATATTACTTTTTGATATTTATTCATCTAACACTTACCAAATCTGGAAAATATATTGGCTGGGGGCAGAAAACCAAAAAGTATGGCCAGAAACAAGAATGTGTCTGGTTACAAAGAATCTTTTGGTAGCCCAGAAACTAAAACGATGGTTCCAAATTTTTTTGAAGTAGGAATCAAATCAGAACTCACACGAATTGCTCAGTATTTGATTCCATCATCAGCAGCACAACAGAGCTCCTTCACTGAGCTCAGTTACTTATCCTCAATGTGCATCAGAAAACTGACTTTTACAGTTAAACATGACTTCTGAATTGCATTCCGCACCTGTGTTCATAAAACCTATGAAAACAAAAAAGAGGAAAATTCACTGTACTAAAAACTAAGATTGGCCTGCAATCTAGGCAAACTTGGCAAGAGGCAAAATACTTATAGCAAACTAGAAAGTGTTTCAATGCATTAATATTTTGTTTTGGCTTTTCTACTGGCTTCTAATTTTGTCTTTTTTATTGTCTATAATTTGTAAATGTGTTCATCTTTCTGCATGAATTAAGTTAAAATGTAAATTTAAAAAAATTTCACAGAAGATATATGTGCTACTTTCCCATTATTGAAATTACTGTGTAAGACATGCACATAAGATTCATCCTTTAGTGTATAGTTTTGTCTTCTGTGATCAAAACATACAGTGAATACTGCTGCTGAATGCTGTTCAATGGAAAGGGAGGGATCTTTGATACAAGAAACAGCATCTCAATTTCTTTTTCAAAAGTTTTACTGGTACATGTTTGCAGTACATAATGCTTATTTACATTTATCTTGGAGATAGGTACATGTACTTAATATATATCTGAATTTTTTTATTCCCCTGCCCCCCCACTTCTTTCATCTCTGGATACCCTTCCCGTTTGCAAAAGATCTATCTGCCTGTTTCCTAGTGTCTATATTTTATTTTTTATTATTTATTTTAGTAACAGTGTGTGACAATTTTCAACTTGTTCAGTGCAGTCAGTTGTGAGCTACAGTTGAGAAAGGAGTGTTTTAAAGTATGCCATAAATCATGGATCAAATGCATTTCCTGGATTTGTGTTATTCTGCCGTTTCAGATTCCAGCTTTTAAAAAATGCCATCACCGAAGATGAAACTTGGGCCGTGGTTACGATCCCAAGACCAAAGTTCAGAGTTCTCAACAGAAACCATCCAGATCTCTTCCTGCAAAACAATAAAAGCACATCAATCACGATCCAACATCAAGGCGGATGTTGACTATGTTTTTTATCTTGAAGGACTAGTACGAGCTGAGTTCGCACCCAGGAGCACCGCAGTGAACTGCAAATATTACAAGGGCTCATTCTAGGTCTTAAGAAACTGTGTGCATGTAGAGAAACCCGAGAAATGGGTAAAACAGTTTCATCTTCCGTCCTGACTACACGCCAATTCACACATCGCTCCTGGTACAGTGATAGCTGGTAAAACATGATGCTGTGTCCTCATCCACTGTACTGACTGCCCTTGGCCCATGTGTTTTCTGCTTCCTTCCCAAAGTCAAAATGATCATGAAAGGTAAACACTGAAAATCATTTCAGGGTATTGAAGCAGCCATGATAGAGCAACTAAAGACGTTCAGGAAAACTGACTTGCAGATCTGCTTCAGAAAGTGGCAAGAAAGACAGGATAAATGCCTTCCAGTGACCCAGGGTATTTTGGGGGGATTAATGGCAATGTATCTTTTACTATAATAAAATTTTACAAACTCAAACATATCTTTGGTCAAAATACAGTATATTACTCCAATCCAAATCATTCCTTTGTTTTCCTGTTTACCCACTTCCTCCTACAATCCAAGTTTCTAGCATCCACTAATCTATTTTCTTTTGCTATAATTTGGCTCTTTGGAGAAAAAAAAAAATCTTATAAAATGATGGATCTTCTCAGCCTGACAGTGTCTTGTTTAATATTATCATAAAGTCTAGCTATATTTCTACCCAGTAATCGTAAACCCTAAAGTTGGGAAGTGATAGTCCTTTGATTTTATTCTTCAATATTTTGTTGGCTATCGTGGGTTTTTTGTCTCACAATAAACTTCATTTTGTGAAAATCTGCAGAATAACCTGCTGTGATTTTGATTAGAATTTCAGTGCATCTAAAATCTCCATTGGGAAGAACTGATATCTTGACAATTTTGAGTCTTCCTATAAGTGATCATGGAATATCTCTCCATTTACTTAGTGTTACTTTATGGCCAATTTGTAAAATTATATACATGGTCTCTCTTGCAAATATGTTACAGTTTTCATAATTCTGCCTACTTGTCATGGTATCAGGTTTTGCCTCATGTATTTTGAAATTGATATAAGGTGCATAAATATTTAACTTTTTTGTTCTCTGCATAAATTGGGCCCTTTAGCTTTATGAAATGATCATTTTTATTCCCAGTAATACTCTTTCCATTGAAATTTACTCTGTCTAACGCAGCCACCCTTTCATCTGAAATTGCAGGGCAGCCTTTTTTCCCTTCCTTTTATTTTCAAATTATGTGTGCCCGGTGCCTAAAGTGATTTATTCTGTGTAACATGTAGTAAAGTCTTTCTTCTTTTTCCCATATGACAATCTCTGCCTTTTAATTAGAATATGGAGCTATGAATTTTTAACTCTGAATGGGGGATATTGCTCTCCTGGAATTTTCAGATAGGTCTCCACACTACCACCTCTGGTGCTTTCTGCACAGGACCCAGTGAGTGTGCAGGTCCCTATGCAAATTCCAGAGAAGTCTTTCTCTCTCTCTCTTCTTTGATACTGTGTCTTGTGACATCTATGTGGCTGCATTTGTTTTATATTTTATATTTTATGTTATATACTTGAGTAAAATATATGTTATTTATTACATGCTGAACATCATATGTTCTCATAGGTAACATACTAATCTAATATTATAATTATATTTTATTGCATGATAGGTATTATTCTCTGTGTAGCCAAGAAATATGGTTAGACTCAACTGAAAATGAAACAAAACAAAACAAAAGCAAATAATGCTGCTCAAGGAAATATTCAGGGAAAATAAAAAGTAACCTCTTAATATTTTTATCAAATTATTTAGAATTTTCTACTTCCAATATAATACAGTTTTTTTTCCTCATTGAGTTTATTGGTATATTTTAGGTATACAGTACAGTTACATTCGTCTTTGGGACTTTGTACCTTTACATGACAGGTCTTGGTTCTCATTTTTTCCCCTTGATTTTTTTTTTTTAATGTTAGATTTTCTTTCAGTTATTTTCTAGGTTAAGTGGGTTGCATACTTAGACATTCTTTCATGCATTTATGAATATTTTAAAAAATTCTGTACTGAGTGGGTCATATATTGTACACAGCTTTTGATGTGCAAAATAATTGAACTTTTCATATTAAGTTGTAATTCTGTGTGTATGTTTTATATCCAAAAATAGTTTTCAAATTGTGGAAGTGTATTTTATTTTCTTCTTCCTGTATCCCGTTAGCATTGTGTGCTGAACCCAGGGCCTTGCACGTGACAAATACTCTACCACTAAGCTACACCCCAACTTTACTTATTTAATTTATTTTATTTTTGGTACTGGGGATTGAGCTCTGGTCTCTGTGCTTGCAAGGCACGGGGCAGAACCACTGAGCTAAATGCCTGGCCCCCAACCTTTTTTATTTTTGAGACAAGACTCCACTCAGCTCCCCAGGCTGGCCTCAAACTAGAGAGGCTCCTGCCTCAGACTGCTTTGGAGCTGGGGTTATAAGCACATGCCTCCATACCTGGGTGTTTTATTTGCTTAAGATATCTGATATTAGTGAGAAATCGATTTTTTTTTCTGCTTTGTACATAATCTTTACATTTTTTCATCTAGAAAATTTTGCAACTTTTTCTACTTTTGTTTTTACCTTCTGAATATACAGTAGAATTTAGACTTAGTCATTTTAGTACGAGTAATCTACTGAGGTAACTTCAGCGGAACTGGTATCTGATACCTGTTTTGTATGACCTTGTGAGGCTGTTTTTGTTTGTTTCTGTGTTTGTTTTTCAGTGGGCCAAAGGTTCTTTGCCTGTTTAGGAAGAGGACTTTACATAGTCTCCCTTCTCCATGTGTGGAGGTCCATGCATTTGTAGATTTGATTCCAGTTTCATAATTATCCTTTTAATGATTCATTAAATGATTTCAAATTCTTGGAGTGTATATGATTCTTATGATAATGACACTTGGTGACACATTTTCCATATCACTTCAATAGAAAAATATATTTTACAATGAGGAAAAAATAAGAAAAATATATTTTAATACCTGTTACTACAAGTTGTGATTGATTTGCTTGGAATTACAAAAAACAAACAAACAAACAAAAAAAACACCTAGACTTTAAAGTTGAAGGAAAATCTTTCTGTCCCATAAAGAAATAAAGTTCATATTTTAAAAATATACCTGCAATCATCAGTCCAGAGCTAGCTACAAAAATATTCCTTTTGAATATCAGAAAATCATTATTTTCTGTGGAATAGTCAAGGAAGATAGCTCAGCGACTTTGGGCAACAAAAATCCTAAATGCAAGCACAGGATGAAAGCACTCTTCCCAGGCTGTGAGAATTGTACGTTTCTGTATTTTCACATCTGATTTGTTTTGTTTTGTTTGATATGGTTACCAAGAAATAAAGATATAAAGATTTAACAGATTTAGCTTATTTTTTCATCCACTAATTTCTATGAAGCTCTTTTAAACGTTCAACTACTTATGCTATCAGAGCCTTTATTTATTATTATTATTATTATTTTTTTTGATTTATGAGACAGGGTCTCACTATGTAGTTGAGACTGACCTGGAGCTCAGTATGTAGCCCAGGCTGGTCTTGAACTCACAGGAATCCTCCTGCCTCAACCTCCCGAGTGCTGGGATTATCGGCGTGCACCACCACAGCCGGCTCAGAGCTATTATATTTTTATCCTGCTAGTACTTGGTTTATTAGATGGATAAACGCCTCATAAAGGGCACTTATTAACCTGATTTGTTTACCCAACTCCAAGACTCATTTAGGGCTTTTGAATATTAGTGTGAAGGCTCCTTTTTGTGTGTGCGTGTGTTTATGTGTGCACATGTGTGTTTGTATGTGTGAGTTTATTTGCTTTCGTACTGTGGTCAGATAGAGTAGCACTACTCCGGCTTCACTTTTGGCAAACTTTGGCTTCTTGAAACACCTTCATTGTGCACATGTCAAATTCATATTTGAGTGGCTCCTCATATAAGTGCATTTTTAGACATTTTCCTGGGATGTACGGCCACAAACTTGGTCAGTATTTATCAATCTCACTCTTTATATCACACACATACCGATAAATGAAGTGGCCTCCTAGCACACTGAGCGAGGACTCCACCTAAACAAACTCAAAGAAGCTCGGGGAGTTGCCCACAGAGCGGGTGCTTTTGGGGTGGCCTGGCAATATTAATGCTGTAGACAAAGCTGATGACAAACACGTGATTCTTACTTAGGCTTTCCATTCCCTGATAGCAGACAGTGACAGGCTTTGCATCACAACAGTTGAACCCAGCAGGGGTAATTTCCCACTCTATGTGGCCTGACCATGACTACAGGCATATATCTTACTGAGTACTTGTCTTTTCTTTTATGCCACACAAATATAAGGCTGTCACTTTATGAAACAATGAACTTTCTCAATAACAGAATTAAAGCAGATATGACAAATGAAAAACATTTCTGAAGTATGTGATTTGAGTTCCTCAACCAGGTGAAAGAAACTGTTTTTTCTCTTTGTTTCATGTTTGACCAAAAACAATTAGTCTAATCTATATTATCAACAATCAAAACTGCTGAAATAACAAGTCCTCATCATTATTTTGAAGTAATTTCATAATAGTATCTAGAATTTAAAAAATTATTGTTGACTATTATCATTATGTATACCTAAAATGTACCAAAAATGTTTTGTTTCAAAAAATTATTGTATAAACCAAACATTGCTTTCCTATTTTACCAAATTATTAACTAATTCTTTATAATAACTTTGTGATATTAGCACTATTTTCCATCACCATTGTATAGATGAAGAAATCAAGACACAAGAGAGTAACGTTAAGTAACTCACCCATGCTTACACAGCTATAAAGGGCAGGAGTAAATGTCACAGCACAGGCTAAGTGAGTCTGCTTCATCAATTATTGCTGTATTGATTGAATTGTACTAAGTTTCAGATGATCAATTTGTTGTTACTTGCAAAGAAACCACTTCAGAACAGTTTTTCTTGCCCATAATGCAAGTCTGGGACCTGGTCTGAAAGTTCTGAGCCATATGAGCACTAAAAACATTGCAGATTTATCCTAAGGTGTTTAATAGTATAAATTTCCACTCAAGATATCAAGTTCTATTATGAATAAAAATAGGAACAGCATTTCAAGGAAGAATCTCTCTAACAAGTGCTCGATTTTGCTTAATGACAATGACAAATGAAATTTTTTTGAAACACTGAAAGGAGTTGCTTTGATTTTGGAGCACGACCACTGAACTCTGCTTATAAAACTAACTCTGAAAGTACTTTCTATATACACTGTTGTTTCTCTAGTCGGTTCCAGCCTTTTTATCTATGTTAGCAAACAAGAACAGCCAGATACAATCTTGTGGATATGGTATGAATAACTCACTTGAGGTTCTGCTTAAATCTGTACCTTAGTGAGTGTCTTCTCTTTGGGACAAACACAAGTTCACAATGTACCTTCTTTCTGCATGCTGTGACCATGTAAACCACTTCTAGAAAGAGGAAGCTGCAACTATGTAGGTTGTGCCAAAGAGCACTACAGCTGCTAGGGTGTACTCTATAACCGAAATGACTGTTGTGCACAGACAGCCAATACCCAATGAATTACTCACACTGATGCATCTGAGAGGCCCCACATGCAAAAGGCTTTTACCGTCCTTTAGCTTTCAGATACAGGAATAGGCGTAAAGTCCTACTCTAAACTTCACCCTTTTAGTTCTTTTTTGATATGACTGGTCACTTTCTCTACCAGATGCTCCCAGTTGCCAGAAATAAAACTGAGAACTTTGGGGGTCACAGTCTAAGTGTTTATATAGAGACAAACTCCTGCCCTGAACTCTCGAATGCTAGGATAAACACATAGGAAAACTGAATTGGAGAAAGGCTCAAAATGAACTCAGTATAAGAGGGGCCAGGAGGCTAGATGTTGAATTCACTTGTGTGTCTCTTAAGGAATTATATTCTCTATGAGGGAAAAAAAAAATGTTTTACTGACTTCAACTTTGATCATATTAATCTCTGAATATGTTTCAAGACCTTATGTGTATATGTATGCATCGTATGTTGTAATATCTTCTTCTTTACTTGTATGAATATGTTGTTCACAGACCTTATGTGTATATGTATGCATCGTATGTTGTAATATCTTCTTCTTTACTTGTATGAATATGTTGTTCTCATGACTCATCATTTAATATATCTTTTTATTTGTGGCTGGAGTTTCATACAGTAAGAGAAGGAAAGTTCAAGGATTTCTTCTCAATTAACATTCCTTTCTCAGTTGACATCTCCTATTACTTTCTTTCTTTCTGATGGACTCACAGATGATTGCCCATGTGAGAGCTGGCAAGAGCAAATACAAGATAGTCAGATGTGTTCTCATGGTCCTCGTGAGCTCCTGCAGGATTTATGCTGAACTGGCAGTCACATGGGAATGGAACGTTGAGAATGGCTGGTTACTTTCATTTTGATACTTTTCTACTGTGTATTAAAAATCACATAAAACCAGAAGAAGAGTGGCTGAGAAAAATAATCTGTGATGTCTGTGATGTTAAAAATGGTGAGACTCACAGATGCATGGAAGGACACAGCTGGGCGGTAAGAGCTGATCTTGGTTCAGCTTCCTCATTTTGTAAGTGAGAAACACAGAGGCCTAGAGAGGGGAGTGACTGGCTCAAGAGCGGGTAGTGAGTCTGTGGCCGAGCAGGACCCTTGACTCATGGAGGGCAGTGTATTAACAGAGCATTAAGTACCCCTTTACCAGGAGTGTTGAGTTTAATCACAGGGCAGGGGTTCCTGTCTCTCCCCTTGTTTAGGATTTTTCTTTTTACATTCTCACGGAACATATGCTTTTAGTTACTTTATAAAAGTGGATCTGCAAGGAATTTAATCCTTATTTTTGTATTGCAGATAAAAATTTTATAAAGGTATGGAAGAAAACTGAACCACAGAAAGATACCAAATCGTTACTAAAGAATATCAAGGTAATAATAGCGTCAATGTGTATGTGTATGCTGTGCGCAATTTGGTAGTAAAGAATGATATCTGTAAAGTAATTTCAGAATGCATAAAATTTACCTGACTTTACAACCCACTGGCTCAAAGCACTGACTTCAGGTCAAATAAACTGGGGTTTTTCCACAGTTCCATCACTTGCAGGTGGTAAGGTCACAGGAGCATTACTCAACTTCTTTGCGTGTAATTTCATTATTGAAAAAAAACAATAAAAAATCATACCCATTTCATAGGGTTGTGGCATAGAAAGAGTTAATATACATAAGGTGCTTAGAACTATGTAGTATTTTAAGCCCTTTTAGTAATTGATCTTATTGTTTTTACTACTATTTTGTTAGTTGTTCCTGAAAACCTTCTGCAGCAGTACTGATTTGCTTTTCTTTGTATTGTGGGTTCTCTACATCCTACTTATGATTTCTGCCAAATTCTGTGAGACCGTTTTTGCAGATATTTTGTACCTTTATACCTGTTGCTCATGGTAAATATACAAAGAACTCTGGTTAATTGTACTTCACAAGCTAGCATTTTCACTTTCTCCCATCCATACACACTGGTGAACAGATGTGTGTCAGGGACTCCACAGGGCTTTCAAAGGGGCCCAGATATCCAGTATCTGTGTGACTCTAAACTCCATACACACGTTGGTCTCCTAGGGCCCCCAAAAATGTCAACTAAGCTATTATCATTTCAGGAATATGAAGTTTGCTTTTCATTAACTAACTGAACATACAAAAGAAATAGAAAAGAAGAAAAGAAAGAAAGAAAAGAAAGAAAAGAAAAGAAAAGATACTTCAGAGCACAACTTCCTTAGAAATATAGAGATCTAAGAGGTGTTTGACACTTCCCATCAGCCAGAGCTCTCAGAGTTGTCATATGCAATGCCAATAACCCTGAGACTATAGTTCTTATTTCTTCATAGAATCAGCATTGGAGAAACTTAAAAGGATGCATTAAAATATCTATTTCTGATGTAAGCCCTAGATATCTTTACTTCAACACTGCCTCACAGAAAGAGTAGGACACAAGGACAAATTATTTCTGCATACTATTCATACTTTTGGTAATAAGCAAAAATGAAAACTGAGTCTGGCTATAGCATTGTGCTCAGTCTATCCCAAATAATTTAGATGACATCCTATTCTGTCTATTCTCTAGGAACTAGAACAAGGAGCAAAAGCGAAAAGGACTGAGGAAGAGGATTTTGGAAGAAGACAGCCTTCTAACAGGAAGCAAACTCCTACGGAACCCTGCAATCTGTTTGAAGACGGAGAGGAGAACACCATGGTTGGAGCCATACATAGTTATTCGAGCTCAGACAGATCACCTGTCAGGGATGCCACCAAAGGGAATTTTGTCCTAGTCATGATGAGAAACATGATTGTCCCAGCTCTTTGCTTCAAATTTTAATCTAATCACTAATCCCAGCCATCATTAAGAGTGACTTCAAATAATTCCAAATCCTTTCCTGTATTCATATATTCCTTTATACACCTAATCAACAAATATTGAGTGACTACTATATGCCTGGAATTATTTGGGATGTCCACCTAAATACAAACAGGGAAAAAAGCAGATAGTTGCCCTTCTTATGATTATTCTGTTACTGTGCTTTACATATTAGAAAGTTCTCTGAAAGAAATGAGATAAAGTAATGTAACTGTTACTAGGTAAGGTTACTAGATCATCAAGAAAATGCCTATTTAAGAAATAACATGCCGCGTGACAAAGAATACAAGAAAATCATTTATGAAAAAATTTCCTAAAAATTATTGAAACTGTCACTACAAAGGCCCTGAGGCAAGATCAGCCTTAACCACACACAACACAAGAATAGCAACAACAATAAAAAAAGACAACTAAAATGTCAGGGAACAAAATAACTTACAGATTTACAGCAACTTGCCCCTCACTCCAGCCATGCATAGATACTTTCTTGTGATAGACATGTATCTAATGCAAAATAAATATCTGGTGTAAAGTTACATTTGAAATTCTGCCTGGCTCCCTCGACAATGACACAACCCTATTAAAGACTACAGCCATCATTCTCAAAAGCTTACCTCTGACAGTCACTGGCAGACACTTAACAAGGACGTTTAATATCCTCCCTAAAATATTACGCAAAGAGCAACAAACATTCCAACATATCTTCAATGTGAGCTTAGTGTCCTACAGTTAGAGTTTGGCTGGAGCTTACCCTGCTGTGTGCTTTGTCAGAAGTCCAGGATTTCAGGCTTGAAACTCCAGTCATTCATTTACAGTTGTGCTTATGCCTCTCACCTAGGGAGTTTTCAACGCGCTTCCAGGGTACTTTTGATATAGTGAGTGTGCAGGTGTATTCTGACTATGCCAGGGACTGTGTCCAGATCTGGTCTTTATTGCTAAAACAGACATCTCTGAATATTTGAATCTCTCTGTATGCCATATTTGCTCTTGTGTAGGTAGGCCAATTTTTCTCCAGCAGAAGATAAAGTTATTTCTCCCCGCTTACTCCTCCACTTTCCCCCATTGCTTATGCTAAATAATTCAGTGCATTATTCCAAAAGTGAATGTGAGTCACCCAAGCCATCTCTATATTCTTTCAGGGTTAGAGAGAAGGTCAAAAAATGCAGGAAAAAGAGTCTCTACCTAACAAACTTAGAGGAAAACTACGGCTATCTCAGCAAGAGAAAAGAATTGCTGCATCTGTACTCAGATTTTATTCTCATTTTTATCTCATCTACTGAAACATAGACACAATTTAGGGAAACTACTTAGGCGAGGGAATGAAAAATTCATCGCACCTAGCCTGTTCCTAAGTCTCCTCTGAAGCTCAGGTTTTGAAGCCTTTGCAGTTATGAATTGGAAATCCATGTGTTACATAACATATTTCTGGAAAAATGCCCAGGACACATATGCATTCTATGCAGGTCTAATAGTAACATCAATCCAATGAAAAGTATATTAGAAAAATGATTTGTGTACATTCTAATGGAAAGCATACCTCCGAATAAAGTTTCTGATTGAAAAGCCAAAAATAATTTCACCTCCTAAACACAGCTTGCAGCTACTGCATCAACCAATAAGATAAGTTAGTACACCTTTGCAGAAAAGTACAGGGATTGCTGTACTGTGTTGCCTGGGGTCACACATTTTCCAAATCTCTTGCAGGTGTCTAAGAGAGACTACCTAAAAGGAAAGGGACTGAGTCTTTCTCTTGAAAACCCTGGCTGAAACTTTTTATAAATGAACTTATTTTTGTAATACTAATTCATTTTTCAAGAGCAACAAACAGTAAGTCCCTGTTTACCCCAGGGGATTAATTTGGTTAAACTTGACACATCAGACTGCGCCTGGCTTGCTATTTTACTCTCAAAGCTATATCATCTTTTGTCTTTTATTTATAGTGATGTTCATATTCATTTCTCAACTGAGGCAAGTACTTTAGGGAAATCCGGCATTGATTGTTAATCTTTTTTCTTTTCCCTTTTTGTAATGCATGATTTTTGACCTTTAAGAACAGTACTGCCAGTTTTTTTTAAAAGAAAAGTAAAATTTTGAGTTTGGGGATTCTTTTCAACCTATTAAAGACAGAATAAGCCTTTGTCACATAGTAGGTGACTTGGCTTTAAATAAAAATCACCCATCCCATTATTTTTTTCAAGTGCATTTTTCTTCAGAAGAGAAGGAACCTGAACTAAATGCTTTGTGTTGCTGACTTCTGGTTATTAAGAGATGAGCATAGGGTACTTTCTAAAGAGGGGCTTAAATGGCAAGAGAGATAAGAAATTAAATGCTGTTTGCCAAACACAAATGAATTCATGGGTAGAAACTAGAGAGAGTCAAGGCCAATAGAGACACAACTGCATCTTAAGGAATCTAAACCTTGACTAGTTGCTCTGAGAAGGAATTACAAATCAAACTACAGCCAGAACCCTGCTCACTGGTATTAATTACAGCCTTGTTTGGCTTATCTTGAGATAACTTTAGGAGAAGAGCACTATTTGAATCTGGGAATCCCAAGGGTGTGTATCCAAATTGAGATTGCAGAGACTTTTTTTGCTCATTGAGTTTATTGGTACTTTTTAAGTATTATAGTACAGTTATATTTATGATTGGGGTCTCCTACCTTTACATGACAGATCTTGGTTCTCATTTTCCTCCATACCCCTGCCCTCCCTTCACCCCCTCCCCCTCGTCTATTTACAATGACTTTGTTTCCATTTTTTTCTTTTCTCATACTTTTTTTTTCTTTTCCTTTATTGCCTTCCCCCTACCCTTCCCACTTCCCCTACAGCTTTAGCCCCTTTCTTCCTATTTCACATTATCAGTTATACAATTTGGATCTTATTTACACTTTTAGTTTTTCACACCAGAAAATCTATTTGCTATTTACACACGTGACTTATGTATTTCACATAAGTATGGTCTCAATATGTATCCATTTTCCTACGAATAAGTCTAATTTCTTATGCTTTAGGGCTGAGTAATGTTCCATTTTATAGAAATGCCACATCTTCTTTATCCAGTCTCTATCTGACGGGCAATTGTGCCCTCACCAAGTTTTAGCTATTATAAACTGTGCCGCTATAAACATGGGAGTACACATATCGCTGTGGTATGACTCTTATAATTCTTTTGGAAAGATACCCAGCAGAGGGAGAGCTGGGTGAAATGAAACCTCTAGTCGTAGTTCTTTGAGGTATCTCCATATTGATTTCCACAGTGGTTGCACCAGTCTGCACTCCCACCAACAGTGGAGAAGGGTTCCTTTCTCCCCACAACCCCGCCAACATTTGTTATTGATTTATTTCTTGATAGCAGCCCTTCTTTGTGGGGTGAGGTGGAATCTCAGTGTTGTTTTCATCTGCATCTCTCGAATGACCAGTGATGTGGAACATTTTTTCATATATTTATTTGCTGCTTTTACTTCTTTGTCTGAGAAATGTCTGTTCATTTCAGATGCCCCTTTTTGAATCAGGTCTTTATATTTGTGGGCCTGATTGTTCTGAGTTCTTTATACATTCTAGATGAGAGTCCTTCATCTGAGGAGCAGCTGGTAAAATTGTTTCCCACATTGTAGGTTGTCTCTTAGCTCTGTTGGTGGTTTCTTTTGCAGTACAGAAACTTTTTAATAAGATGAGATCCCAGTTGTGGATTCTTTCTGCTAGTTCCCGTGCTACTGAGGATTTGTTCATAAAGCCTTTTCCTATGCAATGAGACTGCAGAGATTTTAACAGAATTAACCAAAGACTCCTCCGCTTCACCTCCCATTTGGGGTCAAGTTGTTCTCTTCAAAACAAATGGTCTCCTCATACAAGGGAACTTTTCTTTTTTTCCTTCGCAAATTCCCTGTTGGGCTCGGGTCACCTGCTCCATCTCCTCATTCAAGAGGAGTAGAGTCTTCTGAGATAACACAGAAGTAAAGGTGCTCCACAGATGGTACCTTCCAAACAGTATTATGATGCTACACATAGACCTTGGGTCTTGTGCAAAGATCATATTTTACTGCTTTGCGTATGATTTCAAATTAGCGCTGGAAAGCACACGAAGGAGAGTTTCATTTAGAGCCTTTGTGATGGAACATGGCCTGGTGAAAAAGAATTAAACTGTGGAACCAAAGTCCATGGATAGCTGGGTCCTTAGCTGGCTACAAACACTGAAGCAAAGCACCAAGCTTCCCGGTCTTGTGTTCTCCTCTAAAACGAGGAGACTGAGGTAAATAACCTTTGCAATCCTCAGTGTGCCAAAGCTATACCACACAATAAAAAGAAGGACACATTTCATCAATGGTTTTGACTGTTTTTCTCTATCTGGCAATGCAAAGATTACAGCATGATCACTCTTTCGCCAACTGGGTTTCCAGAAAGGTGGTGCAAGCCCTTTATAGGGTTAATCCTTTTAGCTTTTGGTTTAGATTCCTCAGGCACATTGCGTCCAGCCTTAATATTTTACACTGTAAGCCATATCATCTTTTATCTTTTATTTATAGTGATCCTCATGTTAATTTCTCAATAGCAGCTAGTGCAGCAGGAGGGACAAGTCATTGATCTTCCAATTTATCTGCTACTCTTACATATCCTAAGGTCGAGGCAGCCTGGAAAGATTGATGGAGCGCTGGCACTTACCCAGCAGCTGTGTTCTGCTCTTGCATGAAAATCAACCACAGGAAACTGAAATTCGACAATTGGCAACAATATCCGCCACCTCGGTAATAAATATAACAGAGGATTCGTTAATAATTGAATGGGATGTCTGCGATTCAGTAATGAAAATGCTCCTGTGTGAGAATGCTAGCGGATCTTCTGACTGACTGAAGGTGGTGTATTTTGGGATCGTAGTGGAGGTGCAGGCCGCTTGTCATGTAAGAAACGCTCCCCGTACTTCATTCTCAAGCAAGCCATGAAGAAAAAAAAAATTCTTTTTTCACTTTCTACAAAGCCAAGTAATTTTCATGAGATGTTTTTAAATTCTGCAAGAAAAACAACATGTCCTTGGCTTATGTTTTTGTCCAACAACGTAAAAGGCAATGGTCCTTTTAAACCGCACTACAATAGTCGTAGATACCAACAGCACAGTTGGGCCAAGAGCTTTAAGTTTCTCACAGGTTCTCACAGGGACAAACCCCTCACTGATTCCTAAAGGAAGATCTTCCTTCCTTGCTGTGGCTGAGGAGGTCGTGGCTGTCGCCTCCACTGGCTGGAGCCCCTGGCACCAGTTTAACCCTCAGGGACAGGCCTCTCACTGCTGCTCCTCAGCCCACTCTCCCTGCTTAATCCCAGGTGCCACAGTACAGCATTTGATCTCCAGCCCTCTCGCCCACTTTCCATCCTCCCTGCCTCCCTCTCATCCTCGGCGATTGAGAAAACAAAGGTAAAGCAAGGCAGCAGTTTCCCTTTGGGCCACAAATATGAAGCTGTCGAGGCAGAATAGCAAAAGAGCTCACAGGTGTGGCTGATGCAGAGCTACAAAAGCTAAGCTTCCGCATCGCCAGACTGAAAACACACCCTCCCCTTGGTGATTACTCAGCGTGCACACTACGCAGACAAACATATTATCTCCACATTTAAAAAAAATAACAGAGGAAGTAATAATGCCCTCCAGGGATAAACTGGAGCATCAAGCTGCTCAGAAATTTCAGGCACAGAATTGCCAGAGAACTATTTACTTTTAACAAAAAGTGTTAACAGAGATTTTCAGTGTACATGGGTTTGAGCAATGTTATGATTTTCACAGATAGAGACTCGCAGAGGGTTCTACCCAGGGTGTACTTTATCTTCCCCTGATGAATGGAGCCAGAGTCAATCCCTGTAAGTGCTGCAATCACAATAAATATATCAAATGGCAAATCTCATGCAGGACTGTTATGTGATATAAGTAAACAGACAATGAAAATGTATAATTCGTCCAACAGGAACACACAGTGTATGCACCTTTATGATTTTCTCTTTGCTCATTCATGTTTGATACTCTTTCTTCATTTGATCTCTCACCAGTCTCTATTCTGTAGTTACTACTAATAATTAATAAATAAAAATTCAAGGGCGGACAGACACACAGACAGAAAATAAGATCTATAAAATATAATATTTTCTTAATGCACTTATTTTCTGGATAGTACCTCGCCCAGCATTATTACTGACAGGGTGGTAGAAATGGTAATAAGAATACTAGTAATAAAAGTAGTAATGATGATATGTGTTTATATGGCACATAATCATTTTCAACATATTTTCAAATACATTGTTTCATTGATCCTTGAAATAATCCCATATGGCAAGCAGGCCTGTTATTTTTATTTCCTTTTATAGATAAGGAAACTAAATTCACACATATTGATTTACACCAAGAAGGTGGGAGGTTCCCTACCACTCTGCGTTCTTCTGTATGAACTTGTGAAGTATATTATGAAATAGCCACATTAAGAAGGAGTCTCCTGGCAGGAGAAGTTCGGCGGGTAGGTATTGTAACTGTAACTTGGGGATTTTAGACATAAAAATTTAGGGGTCCAGAAAAATGTGTCAAGTGAGGAATGATTAAGTTAGGTAATTTCCAAGAACTGAATCTCAAAGATATTCAGTTTGACATTTTCCTGCAAATAATTCAGGTTTAGAGAAGTCTGATTATGTCCTAACAGTTTAAAAAGATGTTCCTAAAGAACAATCCTATCAAAAAAACAAAACAAAGCCAAAAATACAACAATCCTATCATTCTCTAACCATTTTTTCAAGCCTCATCTGCAGAGTTTACGTCCACCATTTTTTGTCTTTTCCCATCTGAAATATTTTCTTTGAGGTAAAGATGCTTATTTGGGGGCAGCAGAGTTTTAGACGTGGACCCTATCTATGCGCAAATTACTTTATCGTGAGCACCCAGAGAGGAACAATGCAGTGCGGGTCATGGCGACATGTCCTTCCCTGGAGGTGACACACATTACAGTGAGGAAGGTGCTGCCCTCCAGCCATGGCTCTCCCTACCGCCCCCTGGCGGCAGTGAGTCTACTGGACAAATTCTCTAGGCCCCTGCTCCTCAGGCGCCTGCAGTAAAACTCAGAGGCCCCAGTAGGGCAGGAGGGCTCAACCCAGTGCTGGGTCAGAGCATCCTCTAGTAATGGAGAGATTTAGACATCGACAAGGTCCTCCTTAGTAAAAATGTGTCTATATTAAGAAATCTTGAGTCACCAACAAAAACATATGCAATATTTGGGTTCAAGGGTCTGACAGTTTAACTTTTTAGTTTAATTATGGATACTTTCTTAATATGTAGTCTTATATTTGCAAATGAAAAAAAATCTTACAATCTATCTAAAAGAATTAAGTAGCATAGCGAAGTGAAAAAAGAGGGCAATGATAATCCACGTCCTAATAACTGAAAACAAGTAAGTTGGTCCTGTAGCTGGATCTGATGCCACAGACCTGTAATCCCAGGGATTTGCGAGGCTCAGACAGGACGATAGGAAGTTTGGGCTCAGCTTGGGCAGTTAAGCAATTTATTAATAATTTGTCTCAAAATAAAAAAATGAAAATTAAGAAGTGGGTCGGGTATGTAACTCCATGCAGAGGCCTTGGGTTTGATCCTCAGTATTCCAATCGATAAATAAATCAATATCAATTTTACAAACAAATAAATACAATGGTCAAGTAGTCCACCCAAGAAGAAGGAAAAAAAAAAGGGAACAATTCGATTGCAAGAGTATTTGTCACCACTAAGAATATGCATTAAAAACCTGAGTTATTGCTTATGTAGGAATGCTTTATGTTTTCTTTGCTTTTTGTGCATTAAAATTAGCTAATATAAATCCCAGAACTGCTGAGAAAACTGCTTGTCAAATCTTCACCACAGCTTGGGATTCTGTTACATAAACTTTGGGAGACTATTAAACTTGAAGTAGAACGCCCTTTGAAAATAGCTGTTCTTATCTGTTTTGGCATATCCAGCCCCTGCAGGGGAGCTGTGATTCAAAGAACATTAAATAATAATAACTTTTAAGGCAGTTGAGAAAACACTGCACTTCAAAAGGCTTAAATTGTAGAAGCATTTCCAATGTGAGGTTTAGGTTTCCTAATCTTCTAATTATTTAGGAATGAGGACACTTTTATGTTCTTGTTCTTTTGGAATCACTTGCAATACCAATTAAACATAACAAATAAGAGCCTGTCCCTTGAGAAATAAAAACGTGAAAGCATAATATACCATCTGCTAGTGGTTTTATAATTTGTCTTAAATCAACCCAGTTAAATTTCATATGTCCAAGAAATTTGATGGCAGTCATTTAGAACTGCTTTAAGTATTCATATCCTACAATCATTAAAATACATTTACTTGTGGAAAAATGATGATTTGTGTGTATAAGGCATGCTTACCCCTGTGATAGCAACAGCCTCCCCTGAGCTCCCTCAGGAATTTTGCCTTTCTTCCTCTCCTACTCCAGCTGCAGTCTGACAGCCTCCATGCCTGTGGAGGCCTGAGAGGGCAATCACCGTTACTCTCAGTAGCTTCCAGCAAACCATTATCACTGTGACCACATTGTCAACAGTACAGTTTTTTCAGAGGTGAGTATCAGAGCCACTGATGAGTCACAGTGGGTTTATGAACTCAATGCAATGAAGCCATAGATGACCTGGGCCAATGTAGGCAAAGCTTTATTTCCCCGTTAATGAGATATGATGTTGCAGAAATAATAAAAACTTGCTGACAGGGCCGGGGATTTAGCTCAGTGGTTTCGCCAGCTGCCTCGCACGCACAAGGACCTGAGTTCGATCCCCGGTACCAAAAGAGAAACAAAAAACAAAAAAACAAAAAAAAAACAAAAACAAAACAAAAAATCCTTGCTGACATATTAGCTATTGTTATTTTTTATTAGGAGGCCTATGTTTCATAAGAATCAGGATACACGTTTTGAAAGAAATAAACCACAGGAAAATTTAACTAATAATACTATCCTAGATATGATTTTACAGTTTTCTGCTAGTATACTTTTGTTGGACCATAATTCTGGGGCTCTTAAAAAAAAAAAGACTTTACTAAAATGTAATTGACATGCAGTGAAATATATGTACCTAAAATATACAGTTTGATGAGCTTTGACAAAAGTCTCTTCCCACAAAAACTTGAACATCTTCAAGGAAAATGAATAAATCTGTAATCCACTTGTTTGCACAACCCCTCTCTTCCACCTTCCCCTTTCCTGCACCCAGTGCCCAAGAAGGGCTCATCTGCTGCCCGTCACTATAGATGTGTTGTCCTTTCGCCAAATGCGTACAAATGAATTTCTACAACACGAATTCTTACAACTGGCTTCTTTCACCGAGCATAATTATTTTGAAAGTGACATAATGTTGCATCGGTTAATGTATTCCTTTGTTTCTTTTAGGAATATTCCATTGTATGACTTTACTGCAGTTTATTCATTCAGCTATTGGGAGAAGTTTTTATGAGAGTATTCAGTTATTAAAAACAAAGCTAGTGAATAATTTAATCTTTATAAAGATTAATCTCTCAGTGTTTGCATAGTGTATTTTAGAGGTAATTCTACTTTCAAGTCAGGCTCTTTGCCTCATAAAATGTGTTTTGGGTATGCCTGGTAAACTAGGGAGCTGTGATGTTTATTTACATGAGTAACTGAAGAGCAGTCAGGAAGAGAATTTATTATAACCAAGAGTCAGACATAATAGGTTGATAGAACAGAATGCTATAGAACTGCACATAGAAAGACAACTGGTTTTCACAAAAAGGCAAAGGAAATTTAGTAGAGATTAAAAATTGCATTCTACAGTCTTCTATACTCAGCAAATTTCACATTAATCTGTTTGAAAGAGTGATTTGGAATCTGGAATCTGTGTATGCATGAGCAGGTGGGGAATGTAGAGGTCCAAGAAGGGCAGAATTTCTAAAAGATCATGAATAAGAAAAAAATTAATAGGAATTCTTCAGTACTAAACATTAAAATAAAATAATATATTTCTATACGTGTTTTTAAATTACTTTGCATTATGAAGTCGTTAACATAAAAGAACACTTTAAAATACTCCGAAATGCTTTTATTTGTCAAATGCACTGAAGTACCAAGTACGATGCAGCAGAGTTTTCTAGAAACACCTTGGGCTTTAGTTTTGTTCCCACAGGGTATCCGGTAGTGTGTCACTGAGCGTCTTCTACGTGTGAGTGTGAATAAGATGAAACTTAAAAAGAGGAATGAACAAAGGGTTTGTTGACTTGTCTAAAACATTTTTTGTGTGCCAACTCATTGTTCTTCGTGTGGGAATTTTAAAAGATTTTTTTATTAATGTGACTATATTAAAAACTTTGGTGATTTAAGTGAAAATCCAGAAAAATAGTACAAAGAACTCTCGTGGAAACTGAACAGACGCTAAGGAAATCCAAGCTGGCACGTGTCTCAGCAGTGCTCTGCATCATTTGTGCAAGTCATACATTCTCTGTTAATTTGGCTTTTTGACCTTTAGTCTTGTCTGTGACTAAGCAAGTTCTTTTGATGGGCAATTTCTTCTTCCACCCATTACTTCTTTTCCTTTAAAAGCTATTATGGCCATTGTTTCATGAGACCATACTGGAGTATGGTGCACAAGTGGCAAGGTGGGCTGATCATTTGTAGACTTTTAGCTTCCAGGAAATTGAAGGTGTTTTCCTATTGTGGAATTTAGTCTCATTTTCCAGAGAGCAATGCTAGGATTCATGTATTTATGTCATTTAAATGAACACATCCACCTAGGTAGTGTTTTCTATTTTAATCATGTGTAAATATTAGAGAAGAAAATAAGGCCTATAAAATATATTCCAGTCTATAAGAAATTTATGATGTAGCTTGGGAAAAGTCCTTTACTGCCTAAAAATGTAGGTGGTCCAATAATCCCACTTTAATAAGCTTTGCTCAAAAACAACTTAGTCTTATCTCCTATTAACATCCTAATTGCTATGTCTAAAATCATTAACTGCAGGAAGTATAAGACTCAACATCCATTTTTCTAAACATTTCCAGAAATGCTGATGAACAACTACTTCATGTGATTCCTGCAGAACTAGTACAACATATCGGAGTTACTGAAGTTAACGAGGCTGTACCTCCATTGAGACAGCTCATGGTTTAACCCCTATATGAGAAGCTCCCAGAGAATGCTGCAGGTAAAAAGTGGCATTGGAATTGACTGAGAAATGACAGAGATGAGATATCTTAGCTTGAGTAGAACATTTTGTTGTCTCCACCTTAGTGAACAGCAAAACACACTTTCCCAACCAGATTCTTAGCGAGATAAAAAGTGAATTAAAAAAAAAAAAATGGAGGTCATAGAGTCCCCTGGACATGCTTCAAAGCCATGCAACAAGTTGCTTAGGATTACGGTGAGAAAAGTTCCATGCTTGGTTTACTATGGATCTCTCACTACCTTGAAATTCTTGATAATCTTTTAAGCTGTGTTCTATGAAGCAGTGGGACAATGAAATCTGCATTTTGTCAGCGGAGACCTGTGGAGTACATGTGCCTGCCACCATTCTGCTGTCCCTTTTACGTGCAGTGTTCACAAGCATCTTCTGTAGCTTCCATAATGGGGTTAACTTGGGGTCTTACAGTATGCCCAAGGATTGCGGCGCCATCAGAATTCTGTGCTCACACTAATAATAACACATCTATGCACGTCAGAATCAAGGCACTTCCCATTATAGTTCCCTCAGGTATGTTATTTCCCAATATCAATCAACCACTACTTAGGCTGAACGTGATGACACAGAGAAAAAGTGAACAAGAGAGCAGCTCATAGTTCCTTCTACTTGTAGCCCTTCCATACTGAGATGTAAGAGTCTTTGTAGAATTTTTGCAGAGCAAGAACTGATAGAAAAGCAGTAGAATTAATTGGTACAGTACTTTCCACTTCTGGCTTCCAAAAAAAGACATGTTTATATATGCAAGCTAAAAATTGCACTGACGTCATTTTTGAGTGACACAACAGATAAAATGTTCATATACTTACATGTAATATTAACATTGCTTGATATAAATAAATGCAAAATTTATACTAATAGTTTTAAACTGCAATTTACTATGAGTAGCAAAGAGGACCTATTCAAATTGAGAGACAAAGGATAAGAATAAATAAGTGTATTTTCATGTTTGTCTTACCTTGTTTTCTGTGATAAAGCATGACAAAACTTCAGCAGACCTGTGATGGCTTAAACAACAGAAATCGATTCTTTCATAGTTCTATAGCAGTCCAGAATCAAGGCGTCACCAGGGTCATGATTCCTTCAAAGAAACTAAGGAAGACTCTTTTCCCGGCTTTCCTAGCTTTTGGTGTTTGTCAGAAATCCTTGGTGTATCTCAGCGGCTTATGTGTATCATTTCAACCTCTACCTCTACCAACATACCATCAGCTTCTATTTGTGTGTATCCAAACAGCTTTCTTTTCCTAAGACTAGCGATTAGCTTTAGCATCCGAATCCAGTATACCTGATTTTAACTTAATTAAATCCTTTTTTAAAAAAATCAATTCTATTTTAGAAGGCACCATTCACACAACATTCACAATTTCCAGGTAAATATAAATCATGAGGGACGCTACTCAACCTATTAAAAATACTTTTCATATTTATTTATCATGCAGTTTGAAAATGGCACTCTGCATATTCAATTTCACACATTATAACTATGTCACAGGCAAATGTTAGAATCCATAGCTCAGTGGCAGAGAAAAAGGAGTATGCTAACTGAACCCCAGAATTATAGACTTATCCACCCTAGTGGATCCAGAATGTACCAGGTAAGCCCACATGGGAGAGGAATGCCTTCCAAAGATATTTCAGTGTCCTAATTTCTGTATTTAGTGAATAATACCTAACTTGAACAGCTGTCTCTGTAATTATGCTAAGTAAACTGAGACAAGATTTTCATCCTGGATTGTCCATGAGGGTCATACATAGAATCACAAGTGTCCTTATAAAAGACAGAGGGGAAAATTTGAGAAAGAAATAGAGAAGGCAGTGCAAATACAGAGTTGAAGGTTAACGTGACAAGAGACTGGAGAGCTGTAGCCAGAAGCTATAGAGGCAGGAAACCCCAGAAGCTAAAAGGTGCAAGGCAGCTTTCTCTCAGAACATCTGTAAGGAGGTGGCCCGGCTGACACCTTAAATTCAAACTTCTGGCCTTTAGGATAGAGAAAGAACAAATTTCCAGAGTCTTATGCCACCAACTTTGTGGTAAACGGTTACGTCCTGCAGAGGGAAATGGATATTCCTAGGTTTCAGTAATTAACCACAAAACCCCGCACTAAGCTAACTGAAACATGTTCAATCTGTCAATCTCAAAATATCCAAAATTACATTAAAGCTCAAGGTACAAAATCACCTTTGCTGTCCATACCAAAATACTTCCCACACAGATGTTTTACTTCCCAGAGTAATTTGTCTTTCTCTTTATTTCTCCAATTCCCAGACAATGCACAAAATATTATGTCTTTAGTCATCCTCCATCAAATAAACACCTTTATGCATTCAAGGTTTGGCATGTTAGGTAGTAGTTAAAGTATTTCTTTACTTGTCGAGAACTCTAGTGTAAGGACTACACTTCAAATGCGAGCCAGCTGACCTATGACCAAACTCCAGAATTGGGCAGATTTGTGCACTAGTACGAAATACAATTACAGAAACTGGAACAAACTTTTACACTCTGTGAAGAGAGGAGAATTAGGGAAGTTAAGAGTGCCTGGTTAATTCGGCCTACACTTCCCAGAAAAATCACTTGTCCAACCCAGGGGAGACATAGGTAAAGAAATCAAGCTCAAATTTATCCCCAGGAGCATTCTTGACAGGTATGAAACATCAGGAGCAGGGAAGGAGCAGTCCACATTCCCTCCACCCCTAAAACAAAAACCCACATTTAAAATGTGAAGTAAATCAGAAACTCCTTTAACCCTGATTTAATCTCTGTACATTAACAGTTAGAAAGTTTGTACAAAAACAGTGCAGTTAGGTACTAAAGAAATCTTTGGCAGCAAATCTTTTCACGTGCCTCAAAAAGAGCAAAGACCTGTGTGCTTCAAAATTTTCTTCCAAGAACATGCACAGTTTCCTTCCTTTATCAGTCAATTTGGCTTTTGGGTGAGTCTCATCCTCTTAGCCACGTTTTGTGAATTAGTCATAAAGACATGGAGCAGATACAAGGAAGCAATGCATAAAATATGGAAAGCATATTATAACTGGCATCACTGCCGCCACTTTCCAGCGGTGAACTTGCTGCACCAACACTATATATTTTTTCTGTTTTATCTTTGTTAATAACAAGTAGGATATATGTCAGTATTTCTAATTTATTTAAATCTCATTTTTACAGCTAAGCACAGCACACGACTTAATATTCTAAGGCAAAGCCAGTAGGTGAATAATGCCAATCTCTGGCCTCAAGGGATTTGTTTAGGATGGGACACAGATGATTGTACTTTACCAGCAGCTCATACCAGCCTGAGATCCAAATCTCAAGCCCCACCCCAACTCATTGAGTCTGTTTCTTATATGAAAATAAAAGCCAGAATGCACTCTCTATAAAATTATCTATCTGGTATAAACTTCAGATAATAAGGCGCAAACCCCAAGAAATTCTGAATTTTACTTCACAGAGGCTTCCAGAAGTTCAGATGATTATCTGGCACTTACACAACTTGCTTGACATGAAAAGGGAGTTGTAAATCTCAGAAGAGTTGGTTATCTTTTAAGCATTTCAATATTTTGTGCTATTGTTCAGAAGTCTTATAAGAATCCTCTGTTAAAGCACATTCATTATAGGTTCAGTGTGGTGGTGTATGTCTGTAGTCCCAGGTTCCTGTGAGGAGATAAAATAAGGATTCCTTGGGCTGTGGAGTGCAAGGCTAGGCTGGGAAACATAGCTTCACCTCAGGCCAAAGAAAAAGAAAAAATGAAAAACTAACCTACAAAACATACTTATAATATTCTCCCACTTTAATATTCTGCAGTTCATGTGTTAGTGAAATGAACCCAAAAGAGAGATTTATGGTTTAGTTCCATTTACTCTGGAACCTCAGAACTAATCATCTTTCTCTGTGTCACTTTACCTTACATAAAATAAAAGAACCTCTAAAAATATAAAGAGATATCGCACAATTTCACCTGTAATTGTCTTAATTTGTTTTGAAACACCAATGAAATCTAAACTAACACTGCAATGAGTTTGGATGCTTTTGTGCAAAGACAACCCCCCCACGATATGAGCACTGGCATCAAAGTGCCATGAAAATTAAAAAAAAAAAAAAAAGCCACAGACTATTCTGGATTAGCCCCGAATACAATGTATTTGGGGTATTAATGACAAAACTATGGTCCTCGCAATAGCAACACTAAGTGGATACTGCAATATGATTGGAAAGGATTAAAAAATATGTCATCCAGACAAATGTACAAGGTTTATCTTAACAAAACATCGAAGTCAAGGATGTTATCATCTGAGGTGGCCCATTAAAACTTCTATTTAGCACCTGAAAACACTTGTCTCCTTACAGAATACTAGAAATGTATGGGGCAAAAGTGGTTGCAGGTACTGTGACCCAGTGGATGACGGTATGACCCTCTCTGATTACAGTCATGTCATGCTGAATCCACACATATATCACTGTGGGTCATCTAGAGCAGCTCTAGCAAAGCCTTGAAAAACAAAAGGCCCCAAGTATAGCTCTGCTGAACCAAAGAAATGGAACGGGGCCCAGAAAAACTAGGACTTTCTCTAAAGGATAATTATTTTGTAGTGGGTGGAATCCTATTTGATCCTTGATCCTATACCATTGTTCTTTCATAGGACTCTGAACAGAGAACAAAAATTTTCTGGTACTGTTAATTCTACAGGCTTAGATAAGTGTGTCATTGAAGTGATCGTATGTTTTTCTTGATTTTTAAATTCTCCTTTCTATTCCCAAACATAAAACAGAGATCAGACAGAGGAATAGTCCTGGCCATAGAAACTAATCTCATTCACTGTTAAAATTAAGATTTAAAAAATCTTTTATAGGTCAGAGTATTTAAACTATCTACATTTTACAGGCAAGATTTCCAGATAACTCAAGTTAAAGAATTCCTAGTTACATGTCCCTTATATAATTTGATATGTATGAAAGTATTGTGAGAATTCTTCTGAATTATAGAGAAAGCCTGGCTGAAGCTCCCATGGTCACGGCACATGGTCATCTCAAGCTATCTTGAGTCTACTTTTTCTGTTACTCATATTAATGAGGACCAACCTTTTTCTTGTTGTCAAATAAGTCTTTTCATCCATTCATTTCAACAGATATCCATATTTGGATCTGTGTACGGCTATCTGTGTACAGCTAGATGAATATCTCTGAGTAACCAGGACTTTATTCATAAGTCACAGTTCAAACACTATTTTCATACCTATAAAAAATAACATAAACCTTCCGTAAATTAAGTCATCTGTAAATGAAGACATAGATAATTCCAATCCCCATCTTGAAAGGCTCATAGGAAACATCAAATAAAACATCAAATAAATTGATAGAAGTGTATATGCATAAATATATTTCCAACATTTGTATGCACTTAAAATAAACTTTACAGAACAAATCATGAAAATGTAGGCATGCATCACTCTAATCTACTCCCTACCATTAATCTACTCCTCCATTAAAATTACCCAAGTGAACAAAAATTGACACATTAGGACAGGTATCAGAGAACATGTAGTGCTTCTCACAGTGTTCTGTTCCGACCATTCTACTTTTTGCTTTGTACTAGTCCTCAATTCAGAAAACCCATGGATTCGCTCATTATTTCTCACATATTTGTCCCTCAATCCATAGCATTTAATGATCACTTATGACATGACAAGTATTGCCCTGTGTGTGTTTGATAGGTTTGTTTTTGGAACACACCAGTAAACAGGATCAAGATCCTTACCTTCTATTTGGAGAGAGATAAAAATGCATAGAAAGAGAATTATATAAACATAAAATATCAACATAGAAAGAAAAATGAGTACAATAAATCACAAAGCAGGTTAACTGTTAGGAAGAACTAGGAACTGAAGGTATTAGTTTCTGGGGGATGCTGAAAGTTGATATTAAGTGAACAGTAAAGGGATTGCATGGAAGATGAAATGTAAGAAAGAACACAATGAGTTTGCAGGACACAGCAATGCACAGGCCAGGGAAAGAAAATAATCAGGTTAAAGGCCATAAAGCAAGAAAGCATTTAGATATTCAAGGAACAAAAAGGACACCAGAGGGTGGGGAACAGAGAGAACAAAGTGAAGATGAGAAGAAACTAAATTTGCGAAGGAAACAGAAGCCTCAGATCGCTAGGACTGTGAAGGCATTTTGAGGACTTTGGCTTTTGCTTTGAGTAAACCATTTAAGAGAGATTGGCAATATGATCTAACTTATGTTATCATGGGCTCTTTCTGGATACTGATTAGATGTGGAAGAGGAGGATAAGAGGGAATATGATTCAGGAGAACAATAATTGGTTCAGAGAAATTATTTACTCAAATATGTTACTTCTATTCTCTGGAGATAAGAGAGAAAAAATTGGCAAAAGAAAGCCCCACAGGTCAAATGAGCCTCTCAACCTGTTTTGGTATAACCCAAGAGCTACTAATAGTAGGAAAGGGTTGTTGAAAAAAGAGAAACATGGGGAGCCTAGATAAATTGAATATGGTTCATAAAGCCTCAAAATTTGTAAATAAAGAAAATATTTTTTTCAATACTTACAGTAAATCTTCTGTTTGGAAGTAGGTTCTCTAAAAACAGTAGAAGAAGGAACTCGTGAGTAAATTAGTGGCTAGAAATATGGTGAAGTGATAGATCTCAAGAAACACATATCATGCTATGGCTTCATCCTCATTTCTCACAAACATCATTTCCACAGAATTACTAAACAACAGACTCCGGTTTTCAAAGCAATAAACCATAAAGCACTTCCTCACAAAAAGAATGTCCTAATTATCAGGCAAAGCTGACATACAAACAAAATGATAACAGTACATTTTTATGGAGCTTCGGAATGTCCAAAGCATTTTATGTTGAGTATTTAATCCTCAACTCAACTTGAAGTGATATGGCAAATTACCCCATTAGGAATTTCCAGTTCCAAACCCTTACTAGGAAAAGTTGAACGCCATATCTGTTAATAGTAAGGTTTGTTTTCCCCAATACGAACACCAAATGCTAGAATCAAATGGACTTTCATTTCAAAATGGCAGACCAGGAACACAGATTTGTTTTGTGTTCCCCATGAAACCATATTTAAATAATTATGCAGCAACCCCAAACTCAGTAGACCAACAAAAGCAAGAGATTATGGACACCATATTTGGAAAACAAAAAGTAGAATGGAAGGATGATGGGCAAAATAAATAAAATAAAACAAGTCTGTTTTTTTCTGGACCCCGGTTGTAATTAGTGGAACACAAGAGTAGAGAAAAACAGGAGCCAAAAGTTACTTGGGGAGAAATTACTTCATTTAATTACCTCCATGGATCACTCAATACGTCCTCCAACTTACAGTATGACTTAGAGTGGGCCAGTGATCAAGACAGAAGACAGAAAGAAAGAGGGTCAAGTTCAGAGGTAGGTTGTGGTCTATTATCACTACCACAATTTCATCCAACACTGGGCAGCTTCATTTGATGTGATGAGAAATGGCTGCTTTAAAAGGGACGAAATTAAAAATACTGTAATCTCACCTGGTAATTACACATTACCACTATTAATATACAGTATTCTTTAAATTACTAAAGTATCTTTTTGAAATTATTTTGCCTTGGCAGAGTTTGTCACATGTTTGTATCTGCAAAATGAAATTACCCCTGAAAAATCATTTGCCCCGTAAAAGTTATTCTCTCCTTCAAAACAAAAGAATAGTCTATATAACATAAAAAGCACTTTGTTCATCTACTTGCTTTTCACAAAACAATTTTAGAAGTGAATTTTTCTGGAATATTTTTGCCCACATTCCTCCTATTCCCCTGTATCTTCAGTATTAATCAAATGCTTAATGAATTTTCCCTTCTGAAATGACATGAAATAATTTATTGTTTTCAAATAAATATGACATATGATCACTTTTTAAAGAGATCCTGCAGGAAATCTTTCACCTAAATTTGTGACAACTTCTTTCTGTACAAGGAAACAAAATCTTTTTTATACTGAACTCTCCTGAAATGGTACCAAGGCACAACAGTTAAATGTCATAACTGTAAATCATGTCTGCTCAAGAAGAGATCTAAAAGGGTATTTTCAAACAGAATTGCAGTCTGAACAAAGAAAAGGACCAAAGGGGAAGGGGAAGGGGGAAGGGTAGAGGAAAGGAAAGAAGGGAAAAGAATAAATATGAGCAAAGGAAAAAATGGAAACAAAGTCTTTGTAAATAGGGAGGGGTGGAGGGGTTGAAGGCAGGGCAGGGAAATGGGGAAAAAATAGGAACCAAGATATATCATGAAAAGGTACAAATTCCAATGATGAATGTCACCATATTGTACACCTAAAATATACCAATAAACTTAATGAATATATTAAAAAAACCTTTTGTGTTCAGTGGACATCAAAGTTTGAGGGGATGAAAGTTTAAATTTGCTCTGACATAGGAATCTTATTAACAGTGAGTTAAAATCAATTTTTCAATCGACAAAATATGCCTGCTATTATTTTAAATAGATTTTTTAAACCACAAAAGTATATATGTAAGCATGTTTACTGATCTCTGTGACTCTTGGTTCTAAAATTTCTACAAGTCATGATGATATAGTCAGCCCCATTAGAGAGGATACTCTGATAAAGTAGCCCAAATAAACAGATTCCAAAAAGACAAAACCACTTAGAGGGTTTTTTTCAAATCCTTCTTTTCACATGAAGAACAAAAATGTTTTCCTTTATCCTGACACCCAGGGGGTGGTCTCCTCTCTGGGACCAAAGGATATCTAAAGTTACATAACAGTAACAAGCGTACAGGCTAGAATGAGCCAGCTGGCAGATGCTCCCACTCAGAATTGTGTGGATTTCAACTTAATTCAACACAATGCTCCACTATTAACTTGAGAATTGATGAAGTCTTTGTTTTCTAGACCTATTTCAGGAAGGCCAGACAAACCTGACCTCTTATGGTATAGAATATAATAACAATGCTGAATTTCTTAAATAGAGACTTAAATTGATCTAACACACAACCTTCAAATAAAACTAAGAAGAAATCTGGGATGCAAGGCCCAATTCCAAGAGAAACAGAGAATGATGATTCATACTGACAATCAATGCCTTGTATTTTCTGAGAATGCTAAAAAAGAAAAAGAAAAGAGTGATAAGTAATGTATATGCAATAGGAAGGCACAGAGCTCCCAGGGTTCAAAGACGGGACCACTACCACCTGTGTGACCTGACGGAAGGTCCTGGTCTCACGGATTGTTTCAGAAAATATGTAAAAGGAAGTGAAGGAAACCTGCATGTAGGAAATGGACGTCACGCTGCAGGCTACAGCACCCAACCCAGTCAGCTCAGGGTGCTGTCCTCGCCTCTGCCTGAGTGCACAGGGAGAGGGTATGTGGCTCAAGGAGGCATCCAAAGTGCAAGAGAGGTTTCAGGATCAGCCGGGCAGGACCTGGTCTTGCGTTCCACAGGAGAAAGTGGGTGTTATGGCTTGGGTCTGATGTCCTCCCAAAGCATCATTCAGTCAGAGGTCATTAAATCTGGAATGTGTCATGCTGAATAATAAACCACCTACACACACAGAGAGTACTTTAGCACCCCCCTAATCCCAGTAGTCTGGATGGGATAAAAGAGGCAGAAAGACACGGGGAAGCCTTTTTACCTTTGCTATCTGTGCACACCATGTTGTTTCTCCCCTGTGTTGTCTGTTTGTCATCCCTGTCTTGAAGCCAGCCAACTATGGACTGAACCCTCTGTGCACTCTGAGCTGAATGAACCCTTTCCCTTTTCACTTTTGGTGCCAGGTATTTTGTGTCGGTAATTAGAGAAAAGTAACCAACACACAGGCACCGCATGCTCAAGGACAGCCAGGTTTCCAGCCATGAGAAGCTGTGGACAGAGCACTAAGGACTGAGCAGCTCTGCTGGGTGGGGCTCAGTCCCCACACAGTGGCCGCCTTGTACCAAAAACACTTTTTAAGGAGCAGAGGAAAGAAACTCCCCAGGAGCTGGAAAGAGAGCCAACCAAGGAGTGGTGTTGTTTTCTGACCTTTGGTATCCTCTCTTGGTTCCAACCCTGGTACACCTTTTCTCTGTGGCATGTTCCAGGGCCCTCTCACGTGAAGCTGGACACTGTGTGCTTGGCCTCAGGAGGAGCTGGAAGGGGACAAGGACTCTCTCCATTCCTTCTGTCTTCTGCAACACACATGTGAACACCCTGCTCTCTATGGGGAATTTGCTTAGCAAGTCTAATCTCCAAGCCTGTTGCCTTTCCCTTCCTGGCCAGTCTGCCTTTGCCTTCATCCACACATGAGGCTCCCTTGCCTGTCTGAATGACCCCATTGCTTTACTACTAACAGCCCGGTCTGCAGGCTACTTGGCTTGTCTTCTTCCTGTCCTTTATCAGCTCGTTCTGCTGTGCCTGAAAGGGCCTGCACACCCTGCTGTGGACTAAGACTCCTCCTCCAGGTTCCATTGCTATCCAAGGGATTCCCCCGCAAGACCTGTGCTCTAAACTCCCACACCAGGGTGCTGGGACACACCAGAATCGTAAGGATTCCCCCTCCCAGGCTTACATCCAATTCCTGTTGTGATCAGTCCTCCTACCTATCTAGATAGCCTCTTAGGGTTTCTGATGGTCAACAAAAATTCTTTTCCCATAAGTCTCTGAAGTGGACGATGAATTAGCGGACTCAACTTCAAAGAAATTCATATCCAGTGACGAAAATAAGCAATTCTCTTCTTTAGTATATGAATATACCTTGGCACAGAATAGTGACAATAACATTAAATGAGAAATGAAGATGAAATAGATAAAGGTGGGCTGGAAATGTAGCTCATTGGTAGAGAGCTTGCCTTGAACATATGAGGTCATGGGTTCGATTTCCAACACTGGCCAAAAAGTGTCTGTGTGTTCTAATAATATAACAATATAATTTGAACATGCGTGATTATCTTATGTTTAAAGTAAAACTGTTTATTATCAAATTCTCAGGGAGAAATTAAAGGGCATATATCAAAATCTCTTAGGAATTAAGGTGTCAAAATACTAAAACCTGAAGTCTGAAATCAAGCTTCCTGCTGAATGTGGATTAAAAATCCAAAGTTCTAAATGTTCATAAATAATTCTTTTCAGCTTCTTGCTTCATTCATTTGTAGTGGCAGGTGTCTCTGTGCCTCAGTGGGATTGAGGACTAAAATAATATTAATAGCCTGTACTTCTGTCATTGATATGACTGTGGGTCTTGCATGAACTCAGATGTTTTATTAATTTAATGCAAGTCCTCATGAATCATAATATTTAAAAGTCCAAGGAGTTAATGTTCTTGTTTGTGTCTATATGTCCCCACAAAGCCTCATGAGGATATATGTGGGGCTCCACAGAGGTGGCTCGATCTAGAGTGTGTGATGCTATGGTTAAGTGTGCATTATCACTACATTAGTCTTAATAGATTTGTCATAATACTGGGCAAGGGTCATGACAGTTCACCCTGTGTGTGTGTGCTGCTCATTCTAAGGGCACATAGCCTGAATATAAGGGAGAGAAGAGAGCTGCTGTCCTGGCCTGCTACTTTGCTGCTTTGCTGTCTTCCTAACTTCTTACTGAACTGTTTTTCCTCTGTGACACCCTACTGCCATACCACCCTGCCTTGGAGGCAGCCAACTGTGACCTGAAACTTCTACAAACTATGAGCCCAAGTAAACCTTTTCTTCTTTAAATTTGGGTGCTGAGGATTTTGTCTCAACAATGAGAAAAGACCATTAATAGCATAATTTTTAGCATTAGCCCCAGGATAATATTGAAGAAGTAATTCCATACTTGGGCTGTAGAACAGTTAAACCAGGCAAAAATTTGTTCCCAGAATCCAGTACAAGATTGTGATCAAAGAACTTAGCAGAATCTAAATACTATTTGAGAAGATGATAAATTCTTCATTTCAACCCCCATACAAAGTCAATCATCTGAAACTTATGTGGGTTATCTAAAACTTTTAACCTGTGAACTTAAAATGGTGAAGAGTCTTAGAAGTTAATCTGATACTATGAATTCCTCATGAAGACTGCATAGCACTGTGCTTGAGATACTCAGAGTTCATGCTTCCTTTATGATTGCTCTTGTTCACAGAGCAGCACTGAATCGAGTCTGGGTTCTGTCTGAAGCCTCTGATGTGCAGACTTTGCTTGACTATGTGCCAGTGACAACTCTCACAGCCTCCTCCTCTGGAACAGTAGGGATCAAAGAAAGCTACCTTGATCGGACCATTTCTCCTTCATATGTAATTAACAGATTCAGAGTCATCTTTTGCCCACTTTGTCACTGCTCACAAATTTTGTAAAACTTATTTCCCCTGTGATTGAGTCTTCATCTCATTCAGGACTGTTCAGGAAAAGGTTTATCTGAAAAGTAAGCTGAGGCAGGCAGTTTTCTAAGTTCTTCTTGGTAAGTAGCTTCCTGACCAAGGTTATTCCAATGCCTGGTCCCTTTTTCTTTCTGTAACACTCATTTTTTGGAGGGTGGCAATTTATCTACTCATCTTTCAAGCCAAGCCTCTGAAGTTTATGCCTTTACAGAAACAGTCAGCCTCCCATGCTGTAAACTCTTTAGGCATCAAAATCAAAGTATCTTATAGTTGGTGAGCTCAGTTGATTGGTGTCCTCACAAGACTGTGTCCATATTATAATCCTTGGAATCAGAGAATATCACCTCACTTGGAGATAAAGGTTTCTATGGATGTACTTAAGCTATGGATTTGAGAGATTTCATCCTGGATAATCCAGGAAGACCCTAAACCCTAAATAGAAACACAAATGCCCTTATGAAAGCTAGAGGAAAATCTAAGATATAGAAAAAATGCAGACACATGGGTATGATTTGATATAACAACAGAGACAAATTAGAGTGATATGGCTACAAATCAGAAAGGCTGGCAAATACCAGAAGTGAAAGGAGGCCTGTATGAATTCTCCTGAAGGTCATCTAGTCATCTCCCCAAGAGCACCATTCTCCCCAAGAGCACAGCATCCCTCATTAATTGACTTAAGATTGTTGGGTTCCGGGAGTGCACACAGACCCCAGGGAGCAGCTGTGTGGACAGGAGTGGCATGGCTGCAGGCAGATCCCAGCCAGGGCTCCAGGCTTGGCCACACCCACCCAAGGCAAAGGCCCACCAAGAAAAGAGCTGCACAGTCACACAATCCTTAGCCAGAGTCCAGCCCCAATTCCATTGATAAGTGGGTGGAGACCTTAGCCAGAAGCTTGCTCAGACAACAAGAACTGGGGTGCACAGCCACCAGCCAAAGGCCTTCCCAGACAACAGGTACATAGTAGCTCCAGCAAGAGGGACACCTAAATACCATCCCAAGTGTTCACAGGCCCCAGCAAGAAGCTCACCCACACAACAGGTCAGTTCAGGGACCCAGAAGGCCACCATTCCAAACCCAGGAATTGGTGTACTGTTGAGCAGCAGAGAAAAGGCTGCATAGTTGCTTGCTTAGATTTAAAAACCACTGGGTGAGTAAAACATTGCATCAAAAAAGGCACAGCAGGCTTCATCTATTGAAATGAAGCGACATATAAGTCCCAAAACCAGACTTCCAGATCACATAAGGCAACCCTAAAGGGAAACTAGATGGAACAATCTGATACTCAACCACCTGGACTCCCTGAATGGCAAGGAAAGAGGATTTGGAAAAAATGAAATCAAAAATAATTTCTCAGATAATAGCAGAGATTGTGTCCATAGTGCAAGACATGACTAATAAATCTAGAGTAGACACAGATTTTTAAAAAATAGAGGAGCTGAGGAACATGATGGAATCCCAACATAGTAAACAAAATGAATCTGTGAAACAGATGCAAACAGATTTCCAGGAGATTAAAAACTCCACTGAAAATTTATGCAGCAGAATGAGCCAATATAAATGTAGAACTTCAGATATAGAAGATAGGATTGTAATTAGTGATGAGGAAAAGAAAAAAAATTTCTTAAAAATAGTAAGGGACCATGAGAAATCAATCCAGCAGATGGTAGATGATGCAAAGAAGAATAATATAAGACTGATCAAAATCAGTGAAGAAACAGGAGAGAGTGCAGATAATATAAAAAATAAATTGTTCACAGAAGTAATGGCAGAAAATTTCCCAAGTAGGAGAAAAGAACTTGACATAAGATAAATGAGGCATGTAGGACTCCAACTAGCTATGATTAAAAAAAAACAGAAAAAAAAAAAAAAAAAAAAAAAAAAAAAAAAAAAAAAAAAAAAAACCAAACTATACATAGGCGTATAATAGCTAAGATTCCAGAAACCCAACATAAGAACAAGATTATACAAGCAGTTAGAGAAAAGAAAGAAATAACATACAAAGGACAGCACATCAGAATCACAGCAGACCTCTCAACACAAACACTTAAAGTAGGAAGAGCCTGGAGTGATGTATTTTAAGCCCTAAAGGAAAACATCCCAGATTGATGTACCCTACAAAACTATCTTTCAAAATTGTTGGAGAAATAAGATACTTTCATGACAAAGAGTACCTTAGGAAATTCTTGAATAACAAACCAGCACTCCAAAAAATATTAAACAATATCATAGGAAAGATAATGAGGGTCACAACTCCAAGAAGCCAAGAAGAATGATTCCATCAAGCATGACAAGAAATTAAATGCAAGGGGGAGATCCAACAAAAAGAAAAAGTCACGACAATACACATCAGTTATAACCATCAATGTTAACGGTCTCAATTTATCAATCAAAAGAAATAGACTGGCAGAATGGGTCAAGAATCAAGATCAAAGAATATGGTGCATAGAAGAAACACACATAATTCAGAAAGAAACTCATAGACTGAAAGTTAAAGGGTGGAAAATAATGCTCCATGCAACAGGAAACCTCCAAAATTCAGGAGAAGCTATCCTCTTTGCAGATCAAGTGGATTTCAAACCAACACTAATTAAGAGAGACAAAGAAGAAAACCACATCCTTGTAAAGTGAACAATCCAAGAGGAAGAGCTAACAATCAAATATATATGCACCAAACACTATTATGCCCAACTATATAACACAAATACTAATGGACATGAAAAATCAAATAAGCACTAATACAACAGTAGTGGAGTACCTAAACACCCCATTGTCACAAATAGATAGAACAGCTGGACAGAAAATAAACAATGAAATACTAGAATCAAACTCTTGAGCAAATGAACTTAACAGATGTTTACAGAGTATTCAACCCCACAAAATCAGAATACACATTCTGTGCAGCTGCACATGGGTCATTCTCCAAAATAGATGACATACTCGCTCATAGAACATGTCTAAGTAAGTGCAAAGGAACTGAAGTGATCCCCATATATGATCAGACCATAGTAGAACGAATATGGAGATCAGTAGCAAAAGGAACTGCAAGAATTTTGTAAACATATGAAAATTGAACAACACAGTTCTGAATAACAAATAGGTCACACAGGAAATTAAAGAAGAAATCAGACAGTTCCTAAATTTAAATGACAATACAATACATTGAAATCTATAGGACACAATAAAAGCAGTCTTTTGAGGATAAAGCACAGCACTAAATGCTCATATTAGGAAAACAGAGTGAGCTCAATTAATCTGATGGTGAACCTCAAACTTCTAGAAAAAGAAGAGCAGAACAAACCCAAAACTCATACAAGGGAGGAAATTATAAGGATCAGAGCAGAAATCAATGCAATGGAAACTAAGAGAATGATACAAAATCTCAGTGAAGCCAAGAGTTATTTTTTTGAAAGAATAAACAAAATTGGCAAACCCTTAGGAACCTTATCAAAAAAAAAAAAGAAAGGCCCAAATCCATGCAAGTAGCAATGAAAAGCACAAAATTACAATGGATCCAGCAGAAATCCAGAGGATAATCAATACCTACTTTGAGAATCTATATGTCAATAGGATGGAAATAAAGGAAAAATGGACAGATTCCTAGTTAAATGTGAATTACCAAAGTTAAACAAAAATTCTAAAGAATCAAATATAAATTAATGACATTGAAAATATAATTAAAAACTAAGCAATGAAGAAAAGCCCAGGCTCAGATGGCTTCTCTGGTGAATTCTACAAGACAGTTAGAGAGGAACTACTGCTACTACCCTTTAAACTCCCCAATGAAATTGAAAGGGAAGCAATACTCCTAAATTTATTCCTGGAAGCAAGCATCACCTTGATCCTCAAAGGAGAGAAAGACCCAACTGAAAAAGAGTACTATAGGCCAACCTCACCAATGAATATAGATGTAAAAATATTTAATAAGATACTGGCAAATAGATTGCAGAAGATCACCAAGATTACACACCCTGACAAAGTTGGATTAATCCCCAAGGATACAAGGAAGCTTCAACACACATAAATCAATAAATGTAATACACTACATTAATAGTGGCAAGGGGAAAACATAAAATAGTTTCAATAGATGCAGAAAAAACATTTGAGAAAATCCAACACACATTCATGATAAAAATCCTACGGAAAATTGGAATAGATGGTCTCTACCTCAATCTGATAAAAGCCATCTATGAAAAACCAACAGCCAATGTCATACTAAATGATCAAAAATTGATTTCCTTCATGCAAAAATCAGGAACAAAAGAAGGATGTCCACTAACACCACTCCTATTCAGAATAGTTTTGGAAACATTAGCCACAATAATTAGACAAGATAAAGAAATAAAAGAGATAAAGATAGGAAATGAAGAAGTGAAATTGTCATTATTCATAGATGACATGATTCTATAGAACCAAAGAACTCCACCAAAAGTCTTAATAACCAAATACTTATAGTAGCTAGATACAAGTTCAATAGCTGTCCTGCACATGAAAAACAGACTCACTCAGAGAGAAATAGGGTAAATAATTCCTTTCACAATAGCATGCAAAAAGTTGAAATACCTAGGATTCCAACTAAGAAAAAAGAAATCAAAGATCTCTACTCTGAAAACTACACCACTCTGAAAAAAGAGATTGAAAAGGATATCAGAAAATGGAAAGACATCCTGTGCTCCTAGGTAGGAAGAATCCACATAGTGAAAATGACCATACTCCCAAAACTTCTAGAGATCCAGTGCAAACCCAACTGAAATCCCAGCAGCCTATTTCACAGACCTTGAGAAAAATAATTCAAAAATTCATTTGGAATAAGAAGAGACCTATAATAGCAAAAGCAATTCTAAGCAATAAAGATAAGGTAGGGGGGATCACAATCTCCAACTTGAAACTGTACTACAAAGCCACCATGATAAAAACAGCATGGTACTGGCAAAGAAACAGACCTAATGACCAGCGCAACAGACTAAAAGATCCAGAAACAACTGCAGATGCACTGAGCCACCTTTTGGCAAAGGAACCAAGCACCCTCACTGGAGGAAAGATATCCTCTTTCATAAATGGTGATGGAAACACTGGGTTTCAACTTGCCAATGATTAAAACTAGACCTGTATCTCTCACAGTGTACAAAACTAAAATTGAAAGGGATTAAAGATGTAAATATTAAAAGAGAAACATTAAACCAGCTACAAATGTGTTTGGGTAGAATTCTTGAATACACTGCTGTAAGAAAATATTTTATGAACAAAACCTCAATTGCCCATGAACTAGCACAAATAATTAATGAGTGGGATCTCTTCCTATTAAAGCTCTTCCACAGAGCAAGAGAAATGACCAACAATGGGAAGAGACAACCCACAATATGGGAAAGAAATTTTCACCAGCTCTTCCTCAAAGGTCTGCTATCTAGAATATATAAAGAACTTTAAAAAATGAGACTACCCAAATTTAACATTCCAAAAACGGGCACCCAAAGTGAACAGACATTTTTCAAGGAAGTAGAAAGAGCAAATAAACACATGAAAAAATGTTCAACATCACTGGTCATTCAAGAAATGAAAATGAAAATGCTGAGCTTTCAGCTCACCCCTGAAAGAATGGCTGCTATCACAAAATCAGCCAATAACAAATGCTGGCAAGGTTGTAGGGAGAGAGGAACCCTGCTCCACTGCTGGTAGGAGTGTAGACTGGTGCAACCACTGTAGAAATCAGTATGGAGATACCTCTAAGTACTAGGATAGGAGGTCCCATTTCACCTAGCTATTCCCCTGTTGAGTATCTTCCACAAAGAATTAAAAGAATCATACCAGAGAGATATATGTGCACTCGTGTTTGTAGCAGCACGATATGTAATATCTAAAAGTTGGAACCAGCCCAATTGCTTATCAACTTGAGACTGAATAAAGAAAATGTAAGGGCTTTTTTTTTATAAAATGGAATACTACTCAGCCATAAAAAATGAGAAATTAAAGAAATGTATACCTAATTAGGTGCACATTGACGAGATACTCTTCCATGAAATAAATAAGGTACACTTGTTTAAGCAGTGAATAGTTTCTCCAGTGTGAGAAAATGAAAGTGCAAATGAGGACTAAAAGTACAATGGATAAGGTAAAAATAAGAAAAAGGGGGAAGGAGAAGTGGGGGTAGGGGAAAGGAAAGAAGGGAGTGGAGTTAATATGAGATAATGGAAAAATGGTAGCAAAGTCTTTGTAGATAGGGAGGGAGGGGTAGAAGGGAGGGCAGAGGCATAGACAAAACATGAGAACCAAGCTGGCTTATACATAAAGGGGCAGATTTCCAATGATGAATATCATTGCATTGTATACCTTAAATGTACCCATAAAATTAATTTAATAAAAGAGTGCTGGCCTCAAGAATGGGGAAAGGAAAAACGTCTACATTTTGAGCCACTAAGATTCTGTTAAGTTTTTATAGTTGTCACAGTAAATATAGAGAGCAGGTATTAAGTTTCCCCAGTCTTCAGTAGTTTGCCACACATACCTGCCTGACCTAAACTAAGTTTATTTGATTTGTCAAGCACAAAGCACCCCAACACACACCAGAAACCAAGATACAAAGCTGCCTTTTCCTCATGGTACTGAAATACTGGAGATGTGGCTTTTGCAATCTATGCAACTTTCTCTTTATTACTCAAAGTTCCTGGAAAGTGTAAAACATGATAATGCATTTTAATGTCAGTGAGGAAGCACAGCAACTTTAGTCTATGAAGGCTTTGAATGTTAGGTACTAAGAGGAAAGGGTGATTAAAACATTCAGTTTACAGCTGATAACTCTACTGTAAGGATCTCACTTTGAAAGAGAGCCAAAGTACCTCTAACTTAATTCAGGAATTGGGAAGTTTTATGCACTACTAGTAAATAAAATTAGAGAAACTGGAACAAACTTTTACACTCTGCAAAGGGAGAGGAGAATTAGGGAAGCTAAGACTGTCTTGTTAATTCCCCCCACAATTCCCAGATAAGTTACTTGTCCAACCCAGGGGAGACATAGGTAAAGAAATCAAGCTCAAATTTACCCCTGGGAGCATTCTTGACAGGTATGAAACATCAGGAGCAGGGAAGGAGCAGTCCACATTCCCTCCACCCCTAAAACAAAAACCCACATTTAAAATGTGAAGTAAATCAGAAACTCCTTTAACCCTGATTTAATCTCTGTACGTTAACAGTTAGAAAGTTCGTACAAAAACAGTGCAGTTAGGTACTAAAAGAAATCTTTGGCAGCAAATCTTTTCACGTGCCTCAAAAAGAGCAAAGACCTGTGTGCTTCAAAATTTTCTTCCAAGAACATGCACAGTTTCCTTCCTTTATCACTCAATATGGCTTTTGGGTGAGTCTCATCCTCTTAGGCACGTTTTGTGAATTAGTCATAAAGACATGGAGCAGATACAAGGAAGCAATGCATAAAATATGGAAAGCATATTATAACTGGCATCACTGCCGCCACTTTCCAGAGGTGAACTTGCTGCACCAACACTATATATTTTTTCTGTTTTATCTTTGTTAAAACAAGTAGGATATATGTCAGTATTTCTAATTTATTTAAATCTCATTTTTACAGCTAAGCACAGCACACCATTTAATATTCTAAGGCAAAGCCAGTAGGTGAATAATGCCAATCTCTGGCCTCAAGGGACTTGTTTAGGATGGGACACAGATGATTGTACTTTACCAGCAGCTCATACCAGCCTGAGATCCAAATCTCAAGCCCCACCCCAACTCATTGAGTCTGTTTCTTACATGAAAATAAAAGCCAGAATGCACTCTCCATAAAGTGGTCTATCTGGTATAAACTTCAGATAGCAAGGAGCAGACCTCAAGAGGTTCTGGGTTTTATTTCCCAGAGGTTTCCAGAAGTTCAGATGGTGTTCTGGCAGTCAGACAACTTGCCTGACATAAAGACAGAGTTGTAAATCTCACAAGGGTTGGTGATCTTTTAAGAATTTCTGTGTTTCCTGCTGTCACTTGCAAGGCTAACATGAATCACCTCTTTTAAAACACACTATATGCCTCCTAGCTCAATGTTCAGTAGCTTACGTGTTAGCTAAATGAACTCAAGAAAATAAGTCTTCTTTTACTTCTACCTACATTGCAGCATCTGGTTGAATTTTCTTCTTTTGCTTTATCTCTGAGATTTTGTGTCAAATGGGACAAAGTATAAAAGAAATAGTAATAAAATTGTGCACAACTTCAGGTATAAGTTCATTAGTTTATTTTGGAATACAGTGATGTCTAAACTATTAACGCAAGAATTCATACATTGTCCTGAACAATTGACCCCAGTGTACGGCCTCAAGGTGCTGGGAGACCAAGGAAAAAGAGATGGACAGATGTATGCTTGCAGAGACAAGCATTTATTGGAGAATTGCTGACAGAAGGATGGTCCTGCTTAGCAGCAAGATCAAGAGGATCCTTATTTTGTGTCAGAGGAAGGGTATACATATTCATTAGGATAAAAGTGATTTGATCCTTCCCAGAATGTATCTATTTTAAGCTAATATAAAAAATGTAAGAACATTCTTGACACCTTGGTCCCTCTGTGAATTCCATAAACCACCCTAAAGGTTCGTTCTACATAATGTATGTTGGGAAACTGTACAGAAAATCCAACTCATTGCAGTCTGAATTGATCAAGTTGGTGGTAACAAATCAAGATGGCTGTAGTTGTCTCAAGGTGGACTCATAAATTCCACCTCTTGTAATGGCTCTAAGTCTCACCTGCAGCCCCACAGACACATACTTGTAACATCGTGTAGCTGGAGTGCTCTTTTCTGATGTTATTTGTTCAGCTTGTAAACAGAGTTCACAGCAGTAATAGAGGCACACTGAACAAAAGAGACAGAACAGTTACACAAATTACAGTAAACACTTTTTCCCACCCGGAACTCCAGTTACCAAACTGATGGTCTGGTATATATCCTTCGGATAGGATAGGTTCAGGTTAGGCATTACTTTGGGTTTTCATATGTAACATGGAGTGTTACAATATTTTCTGTCTTGACGACTATATAGGTTCCAGGCGAAACAGCATTAACAATAAGAGATCCCAGCTAAGGACAGAAAAATAAACGTTTCCTAGGGCCCTCTAAAGATGAATCTTCACCACTCAGCAAAACAATACTGGTGTCATAATAAAAAACAGTAGCAGCAGCCGGGGGCTGACTAACATAGTGGACCATATCATATGTGCTGCCTGACAAGATGGAGTCCATGAGTACTTCATAAAATGAGTGTCACAGTGACGTGCCAGACCGTGTGACACCCGAGGTTTGTCTTCTTTAGGTCACTCAGGGCACACATTCTGAAAAGAGGTTAGAGTTCAACAGGAGCAGTAAAGACAAGAGACAACTCAGAGAACCCATCTCAGAAAACAAACCACTTGAGCTTCCACTGAATTGTCCTCTCCTCTAGATGTAATGCTTGTGCTGTTCAGCACAGGAGCTTTCTTTGTCCATATATCAACTCTGCAGTACAGCACCTAGACAAAGCGTTGGACCTGGATGGAGTTGAGGACAGAGCCCGTAGCCCTCATAAGAAGTAGACATGTCAGCTGTATGGACCTTCACATTTATTAATGTTTCTCCAAGGACTTCAGTCCAGCTGACCAAGGTGAGTTCACCTAGTAGCCCCATATCAGTTATCCAGCAGGCTGTTCTTTCTGTCCTTCTCAATGGATATATAGCAGGTGAAATTCCCATGGTGCATGCTGTGTTTAAACCCAATTCTGGCTAGCATACTTGAGTCATGTGTACCTTAGTCACTGCCTATGTGGCACAGGCTGAAGTCCAGATGCTGTACTGACAGGGTTTCATGACTAGTCACACCCTGTCTTGTCCACCTGCTTTTTCTCCCAGTTCAACAGCGTCATCACCTCAATCCTAAGGAAGGAAAGAACAGGGCCGTACAATGACTGGGGGCATTTGGTAAAAGGCTGTGTTTTTTATTCTGGCAATAAATACCCCTTTATCAGGTCCTTGGAGGACCAGGGCATGAATGGATCGTCACATCTCCAATTCTTGCAGAATAGCATGGGGATTGTCAGAGATTTTGCAAGGGAGTGACTGTTCTAGACGATTCCCTCCCACAGGGCCATGAATATCTCATTCCAAGATTATCCAATCTGTATTGTATGATTTCCTTCAAGTCTGTAGACAACACGCAGACACTGCAAAGTGGTGGGTGAATAGAACTACTACACATTCCTTCAACTTCCTTTTCCACCAGAGAAATTCCATTCCTGCCGATGGGCCAAAGTCTAAACATCCTAACACTGAAGATGCTCAAAGGCAGTTTGTGAAATTTGTTTGCAGTATCTAACAATTCTTCAGCAATGTAATTCTAAAAAGTCATAGTTTCCTGAATGGGGAAGTTTCCCTACTACTTCTGAATATCCTTGCCTTCTTTTTGTATCCATTAATGGTCTAGTATAAAAGCAAAGTTCAAAATGAGCATTTCCATTTTCTGTCTAGGTTCTCCTTCATAAGCCTTCCTCCTAAGGATTCTATTATTTTGCCTACAAGTCTGTTCAGAAAATGTGTCTTTTGCTTATTTCCTCTACTGGTTCTTTTGTCCCAAGCAACAGTACAAAGTATCAAGCTATAGTTTTGAACTCCTGTTGTCTGTTTCCACCTTTCTCAGATAGATTAGAGGCTAATAGAAAGAGTGGCATCTATCTCTTTTAATTTGAACTCTTTTTAATGTTTTATCCTCCCCTCTTCAACCTGCTAGGCACCATTGTTCAATCAAAATGTTCACAGTAATGGCCATCCCAAAGCAGCTGTAAAATCCTGCCCTTCCCTTCTATCAGCACATACGTGGCCTTTAATTCAGCAAACAGCTGCTTCAAAACTAGGATCAATTTGGAGGTGTCATCATTCTCACACAGCTGACTACAAGCCTTTAGCATAAAGGCAACACCTCCCCAGAGAGAATTACATGACCCAACTGTGATATGCCCTTACTCTTGCCCATTTCTTTAGTTCTCTTCTTATCTTGCCAGAAGTTTTATAGTAAACTACTCTCAATGTATGATAATCAACTCAAAAGGACAATGAGCCTTAGGAAAGAGTAGCAGAAAGAACTAGGACACCACAGGCTGCACTGCATTTGGGAGGCTTACTGACAAAACTTGGTCCTACATTGCAAGAACACAAAATGAATCCCTGAAAATTTTGTCACAGGATGGGTGCAGGTGTTGGTTAGGATAGAAGGGACTTCATCATGGCCACAATATTCCTGGTTTATCATGAATATTCTGAGTCAGACACATTCCTGGCATCAGAGTCTGATTCTAAAAGTCTACGTATCACTATTATGGTTTTGTGTGTTTATAGTTTGTTGGAAAACTATGTAGGAAAAAAGGAGTAGGATTTCTCTGGGACAATCAGTGACTCAGTGTGGTTGCCATAATGTCAGGCCACACCACCTACAGCCATGTCCTCTGTGCCATTTATATGACACTATCAAAATTTTTAAAACATGATAGGGACCCAGAATAACTAGGACATTTCCAAGGAGTCACAATTATTTCCAGGTAGCTATGAAACAAAACACATATCCTCAATCCCACTCTATTTTATTGCCATTAAGTTCTAAATGGAGGGAAATAAATTGAAAGGAAAATTTCTCCATGCTATGTAACTGGTAGAGTTAATTCTGCTCTTCATGTAAATTAACAAAATACTCCATGTACTAATTAAGCTATATGATTCATCTTTATTTTAAATTTCTCCTTGATTATTTCTAAATAAAAAACAATGATTGGACAGAGTTGAATAGGGAAGTTGTAGAGATGAAATAAACTAATTTAATTTACCATGAAATTAAGATCCAAAAAAACTTTGGTGCCAGTCAAAATATGCAGGCTATCTATCTTTGTTTTATATGGAAGATTTCTGGAAAACTCAAGCTAACAAAGGTAAAATCAGCCAAAAATCCCATATATACTTTAATAACTATAGCTAAAAATTGGGAGAATTCATCTAGATGATTGATAAAGACAGCCTGGTTGAGCACATCATGGTCACAATGCGGATTTGACCATCTCAGAGTATCTGGAGGGCACTGGAGTCTATTCTTTTATCACTTTAATGGTGGCTAACATTTACTATTCCTTCTTCTTTGTCTCAGATAAATCTCTTCATACCTTCATTGAAATAGATACCCCAAAATTGGGTCTATATTATGTGCATTTATTCCGAAGGAACTGAGAGATGCCAGGTCTTATTTAATAAATCAAAGGTTCCAGGAAGATCTTCTCAAACACAGAGGCCCAGTTTCAAAATCTATACTCACATTAGGATGTATTCTTGAGAAAATTAAGGTCAACCATATTAGAAACATTCTAATATTTACTATCCTAACAAATCTCTCTCTATAGAAATTTATGTGTATAAATGCAGAGATATATATGTATATATATAGAAAATTTGTATATGTATATATACAAGGATGTATATGTATGCATATATTTTCGTTATGTGTATACACTTAAAAACAACTCTATAGTATTCATTACAAAAACCTGGAAGTGCTTCCCTAAGCTAGTTATCAATTTCCTATTAAGATTATTTAAGTGTATAATTACCTGTATTAATGTAAACATCAGAGAATACAAAATATTTATTTTCACACTACCATGTTGCAATCATTTCACTTTCGTCTTGCACTTTATTAGTTTTATTATTTATTAATTTTTATTTTTTATTTATGCACATAATTATTTACTCAGCCCATAATATGTATTAAGCCCTTACCAAATTCTAGGTACTCCTTCTCTAGGTTTGTCAGATAATTTCAGGGATAGAACAGTGAACAAAACAGATAAATATTCCTGTCCTTTATTTAAGGGTGAAGATTAATATGCAAATTTACAAATATACATACGAACATAACAATTATTTAATTTAACTATTTTTAAAATAATGAAGCAAATTGTACAACAGTACTATAGAAAATGAGAGAGCATGGGAGGTGCCTGGGTGCTGTTAGTTGGTTGTAGGAATGTGGAACTTGATTTGAAGTGATTGGTGAAGATCTTACACAGAATGTGAAACAGAAAGAATGTAATAAATTTTCAGGAGAAAGCAATGTACATGGCAGAAGAATGACTGTTACAGAGAGCGGGGATGCTCCAATGAAGGCCATAAGGCAAGAGAGTGCTTACATATTTAGGGAGTAGAAAGGAAGTCAGTGTGTGAGGAATGGAAAGAACAAACTGGACTGAGATGACATTAAACTCAGGAAGTAGAAGCCCCAGATATCTAGGACTTTGGAGGAATTTTGAAGACTTTGGCTTTAGCCTTGAGTAAACCATTTAAGGGATTGTAATGAGCAAACTTAGGTTTTAATAGAATCTCTCTGAATAATGATTAGAGGCTGTAAGACAGAAAGGACACACTTGGAGAGGAAAATAATTGCTTAGAGAATTGGTTTACTCATGATGTACTTTCTACTCCATCAGAGTATGGAGGAGGGAAGTTTTTTAGAAGAGCAAAATATATCTCACAGATCCAATGAGACTCTGCCTGTTCTGGTGTGACCCATGTGCTAACGGGATTGAAAATATTATTGAAGAAAAACACACAGGTCTAGAGAAAGTGGATGTGGTTCACAGAGCCTAAAAAATCTAAATTGAGAACATTTTTCTCCCAATGCCTAGAAAAAGATCTGTCTGGAAGTAGGACGTCAAAAACATTGGAAGGAAGAATGTTTAAACAAAGGAGTTTTCAAATTTATTGAAGTGGTAGCTGTGCCTGTGGCTTCATCCCCAACCTTCTCCAACAATGCCACTTCCATTGAATTACTGTAAAATGTGATTTGGTTTGCAACACAGTAAAATGATATCATAAAAACAGTACCTCATAAAAACCATATAAATCTTGGGTAAAGTTGAAACAATAAACTTACAGCACAATGTGTTCTGTGAAGCTTCAGAACATACAAAGCAGTGTCACACTTATCATCTTACTTGATCTGCAAAATCAACTCAATAGGATGACTGCAATTTTCCTATTATTGGCAATCATAACCCTAGTAATTGCTCAAGAAAAGTTACCTGTTATACCTTTTAATGCATACTTCCTTTTCCTATGGGAACAATGCTTTCTAGAATCAAGTTAGACTCTCATTGCAATATGATTAAGAACACAGACTTCTTTCTCTTCCTCCTAAACCTATGCTTATAATTGTGCAGAAGTACCCAAATTAGAATACCAGGAAAAGCAAGAGATTATGGAAGTCATTAACCTAGAATGGCATTAAAAATAAAAAGTGGAGTGGAGGAGTGATATAAAAAATCACCAAGAAGGCTTCTCTAAGAAGAAGAAGTACAAAGTCAGTTTGGTTTTGCCCTTTCTTGCCTATAAGGAGTGAAGAAGAGAGAAGATGGACTGCAGTCCAGGAGGCAAAAGCTATTTAAAGAGGAGCAGGTATGCAGGATGTCTCCACATTAAGGATCTGACTTAGAAAGGGTGGTTCATGGTCAAAACAATGAAACTTAGAGTTCTTGCATTGCAGACAGATATGATTAAGAGTGGCTACAATTCTATTCAGTACTGGCCATCCGAAGTTCATTAGATCTGATGGGAGATTGATGCTTTGAAAATGGTCAAATTAGCGACTACAGCATACAGGAATCTATGGGAAACAATGAAAGCAGTTCTACATCAAAAATTCATAGCAATGAATGCCCACACTAGGAAAATAGAGCAAGCTCAAATAAACAACCTAATGATGAAAGACTCCGAGAAAAAGAAGAGCAAGAAAAACCCAAAGTTCATACAAGAGAGGAAATTATAAAGATTAGAGCAGAAATCAATGCAATAGAAACTAAGAAAATGATACAAAAAAATCAGTTTTTTTGAACAAATAAATAAAATTGAAAACCCTTAGCTAATCTTGTCAAAAAAAGGAAAGAAAGGCTCAGACCCATGCAATTAGGAATAAAAAAAAGGTGAAGTCACGAAAGATCCAGCAGAAATCAAGAGGATTGTCAACACATACTTTGAGAACTTGTACTCTAATAAAATGGAAAACACAGAAGAAATGGACAGATTTCTAGATACTTATGAATTACCAAAGTTGAACAAAGAAGATAAAAATCTCTAAGCACCCCCAAACATCATCATTAAAATTAAAAATGTAATTAAAAGTTTCCCAATGAAAAAAAGCTCAGGTATTGATGGATTCACCACTGAATCTTACAAGACATTTAAAGAAGTAATGCCACTACTTTTTGAACTTTTCAATGAAATTGAAAGGAAAGCAATACTTCCAAATTCATTCCTGGAAGCAAGTGTTACTTTGATTCCCAAACCAGGGAAAGACCCAACTACAAAAAAGAGAACTACAAGCCAATCTCCTTAATGAACATAGATGCAAAAATCCTTAATAAAATATTGGCAAGGGCCCGGGATTTAGCTCAGTGGTTCTGCCACCTGCCTTGCAAGCACAAGGACCCGAGTTCAATCTCTGGTACCAAAAAAAAAAAAAAAAAAAAAAAGATATTGGCAAACAGAATACAAAGGGTCATCAAGAAGATCGCACACCCTGACCAAGCTGGATTTATTCCAGGGATGCAACGATGGTTCAACATATGTAAATCTATAATTGCTATACACTATATTAACAGAGTCAAGGAAAAAAAACATATGATCCTCTCAATAGATGCAGAAAAAGCATTTGACAAATTTCAACACCAATTCATGATAAAAACCCTGCAAAAAAATGGAATAGATGGAATATATCTCAACTTAATAAAGGCTATCATATTAAATGGCCCAAAACTGAAAACCTTCACATTAAAATCAGGAACAAGACAAGGATGCCCACTATCACCACTCCTCTTCAATATAGTTCTGGAATCATTAGCCACAGCAACTAGACAAAAGAAAGAAATTAAAGCTTAAGATAGGAAAGGAAGAAGTTAAACTGACATTATTTGCTGATGATATGATACTCTACAATGAAGACCCAAAAAATTCCATCGAAAGACTTCAAGACTTAATGGACTCCTTTAGCAGAGTACCTGTTTATGACATAAACATTCAAAAATCAATAGCCTTCTTGTACACAAATGACAGATTCACTGAGAGAGAAATTAGGGAAACAATTCTTTCACAAGAGCATACAAAAAAATGAAGCATCTTGGAATCAGTCTAACAAAAGAAGCAAAAGACCTCTACATTGAAAACCACAGCACTCTGAAAAAGGAGATCAAAGAGGATATAAGAAAATGGAAAGATATCCCCTGCTCCTGGGTAGGAAGAATCAACATAGTGAAATGGCCATACTAACAAAACTGCTATGCAGATTCAATGCAATACCAGTAGAAAATCCAACAGTGTATTTCACAGAACTACAAAAAAAGAATCCAAAAATTCATTTGGAACCAGAAGAGACCTAGAATAGTGAAAGCCATCCTAAGCAACAGATACATGGCAGCAGATATAACAATTCCCAATTTGAAACTATACTACAAAGCCACTGTGAAAACAAACAGCATGGTACTGGCAAAGAAACAGACCTGAGGATCAGTGGAATAGATTGGAAGATATAGAAACAACTCCAGTTGTACTCAGCTACCTCATCTTTGACAAAGGAGCCAACCATCCTTACTGAAGCAAGACAGCCTCTTTAGTAAACGGTGTAGGAAAACCTGGATTTCAACCTGTCAAAGATTAAAAGTAGACCCTTATCTTTCATCATGCACTAAACTGAAGTCCAAGTGGATTAAAGATCTAAATATTAAAACAGAAACACTAAACTTGCTGGAAGATAAGTTAGGCAGAACTCTTGAAGACATTAGCATAGGAAAAGACTTTATGAACAAATCCTCAGTAGCAGGGGAACTAGCAGAAAGAATCAACAACTGGGATCTTGTCTTATTAAAAAGCTTCTGCACTGCAAAAGAAACCATCAACAGAACTAAAAGACAACCTACAATGTGGGAAAAAATTTTTACCAGCTGCTCCTCAGATAAAGGACTCTCATCTAGAATATATAAATAATTCAAAAAAATCAGCCCCCCTAAATATAAAGACCTGATCCAAAAATTGCCATCTGAATTAAACAGACATTTCTCAGACAAAGTAAAAGCATCAAGTAAATACATGAAAAAAAGTTTCACATCACTGGTCATTGGAGAGATGCAGATGAAAACAACACCGAGATTCTACCTCACCCCACAAAGAATGGCTGTTATCAAGAAATCAACCAATAACAAATGTCGGCAGGGTTCTGGGGAGAAAGGAACCTTCTCCATTGTTGTTGGGAGTGCAGACTAATGCAACCAATATGGAAATCAATTTTGAGATACCTCAAAGAGCTGGGACTATCGATTCCATTTGACCCAGCCATCCCTCTGCTGGGTATCTTTCCAAAAGAATTAAAAGAATCATATCACAGAGATATATGTGCACCTATGTTTATAGTGGCACAGTTTGTAATGGCTAAAACTTGGAAATAGACCATTTGCCCATCAGGTGGATCCTGGATAAAGAAGATGTGTTTTTTCTATAAAGTGGAATACTACTCAGCCATAAAGAGTGAGAAATTAGATTCATTCATAGGAAAATGGATGCATATCAAGGATATATTCTTAAGTGAAATAAATAAGTCACACATGTGTAAATACCATATAGTTTCTCTGGTGTGAAAAACTATAATTGTATATAAGATCCTAATTGTATAATTGAGAATATGAAATAGGACAAAAGGGCTAAAGGTGTAGAGGAAGTGGGAAGGGTAGGGAAAAGGAAATAAGGGAAAAGAAAAAATATGAAAAAATGGAAATAAAGTTTTTGTAAATAGGGAAGGGAGGGGGTGAAGGGAGGGCAGGGGTAAGGGGAAAAAATGAGAACCAAGACCTGTCATGTAAAGGTACAAGACCCCAATGATGAATGTAACTGTACTGTATACCTAAAATGTACCAATAAACTCATTGTGGAAAAAAAAAAGAAAATGGTCAAAATGAGAACCAAGACTTGTCATGTAGAGGTACAAGATTCCAGCAATGAATGTAACTGTACTGTATCCCTAAAATGTACCAATAAACTCAATTAAAGCTGAAAAAAATAGCCTCACCTGCAAATTATAAATTGTTTTCAATACAAGCTTTTGCTTAACTGGTAATTTTTTTCCAGAATATTTTGCCTTGATAAATCTTATCTCAACATGCTTGAGTTGTAATACCAAATTACCAAGGTCAACTCTTACATGTAACATAAATTTGCTTCAATTAGGTAACACTACACCCCGAAGCAGCACCTTGCTCGTTTACCCCCTCTGATTGCTACATCAAAAAGTGAATTTTTCCAGAACATCCTTGTTCGTGTTCCCTTTTATAGTCCCAGACCACCATCATTTAATGTTTGATACAGTTTCCAATTAGTAAAATGTGGCAGAAATAACATGACAAATTCATCAGAAATATACTGTTTTCAAATAATCATGACATGTGAACATCTTTCACAGAGATCTTGTAGAAAAGCTTTGTGCTGATTTTGTAACAGTTTATTTCTGTTCAGACAGAAACAAATTTATTTTCTCATTGAACGTTTCTGAAATGGTATCAAAAAACTACGGCTACCTGACACAATTAGGAATCATTGCTGTTTGTGGAAAGGTTAAAAGGGACTCATAATGCTTCCCTTTTATAACATAATAAGGATCTGAACATTTGTGTCCAACGAACCTCAAAATGTGTTTGGCATGAAAGTCCACATTTGCTGTGAGGTAATATGAAAGAAATTTTATGGGTGGAGAGCTAAGCCCAGTCCTGCAATACATGGCACGCACTCATGCTGGGGTTTTTTTGGTACAGGGGATTGAACTCGGGTCTTTGCGCTTGCAAGGCAGGCCACCGAACCACTGAGCTAAGTCCCCAGCCCATATGCCATTTTAATAGATTCGTAAAATTGAAAAGTTCATAAAATATTTCTTTCTCACCTCCGGGATTCTTGGCTCTGAAACTTCTGCATGTTATTTGTCTGATATACATCAGCCCCGGTGGAGAGAAAAGCACCCCAAAGTAACCTCAAAGAAACAAGTTTCAAACAAGATAAAACCATGTGTTGGTGCTTTCAAATCTGTGTCATGATGAATCTCCCAGGTCACAGATTAATATTCATTTCCTTTGTCTTAACTTCCAACAGATAGCTGTCTCCTCTTTTGGGTCTAAACCATCTGAAGTTACTTTAAAGTGACAGTACCTTATAATGAAGAATGGGCCCAGTCAGTATGATCACGGTGACCAAAGCATGTGGATTTTACATTAATCCAGTTTAGTGCTCCACTATTAACTTGCAAGGCAAAGGTACATTTGCTTTCTAGACATATTCCAGTAAAGCCAGGCAAAGTGGCTGCTTTTTTATATGGAATAACACAAACAGCCAAATTTCTTAAACCAGAGGCCCAATTTGATATAACCTTTATAGATGTGTATCCCCTAAAATAAACTAAATAGAAATCTGGACTACAAGGCTCAATGGTAAGAACGACAGAGGCTGAAGCTCTTCCATCAGTTGCCCTCTATATTTTGAGAAGACTAGAGCCCATGATGGGTCCTGGTCAACTTAATAGTTGACCTCTTTCTAGGCTAATACTTCCTAATAATAAGAGCTAACAGGACCAATGGCATTTTAAAAATGGTAATACATGACCTATATATGAGGAATAGATACCAGCATCCAGAGCATGAACTCTGGAATCCCAAATATCTGTGTTCAAAGCCTGACTGGGCCAATCCCATATTTGTGGCCTGAGGAAGAATCTTTATCTTAAATGTGATTTTATCAAATGTGTAGAAATAATTGAATGATAGTAAGGCATGGAAATGTATCCCAGCAATTTGTGAAGCTGATTGCAAGTCCCAGGCCCTTCTGATCCACTTAGAGGACAGGTCTCACAATTAAAAAAAAAACATAATAATAATAATAATAAGGGTCTGAGGATGTAGCTTAGTGGTAGAGCACTTACCTAGCACATGCTCAATTCCAAGAAACCCAGAACCCCCTCAAAAAAGTAAATGGAATCTGCTGGTCAAGAAGAGATGCCAGTGTTTGGTGAGTGTGGGACACAACCTCCTGTCTTTGGGGATGGTATGTCCCACTGAAGGCTGTACAGAAGCACTGCAGAGATCTCTCGAGGAGCCAGCAGGATAGGGGTTGCCGTCACCCTGGTTTACATTACAGGACTCTGAGCCACTGGGCCTTGTCCCCTAGAGCCAGTTAGAGGTATGCTGCTCTGAGCTGAGCAATGAGGACACTTTAGAATTATTGCCTAGGACTAGTGCAAGGAACTCTTTCAGATAGAACCTGCACTCTCCAGCAGAACCCATGTCATGGCACTTTTGGTGCCAAACACCTGTCACCAGCAATATGAGGTCCCAGGAATTGAGAAATGTAGCCATGCGGGAGCAGCAGGGCCTAGCCCTTGGCCCTTGGACTCCTTTTCTTGACATCCTTGGCGTGGTCCTGTGTCCTTCCTGCCGGATCCTTTCTCTGGTATATGTTCCAATAAAGTAACACAAAGGGCTCAGCAAAACAGTCTCTGCTTTGCCTCCAGAGGAGCTGGAGACAAAGGGGAGTGCTCTGTACCTTCCCTTCTTGTACAGATCCGTCCTAAAGAAGGAATTTGCTTGCTAAGTGTGGTTGCCAGCCTCAGGGCCTGTCCTGCCTGCCAGTGTTGGTCCATTTCCTTAGACTGTGATGCTCCCTCTCCTGGCCAGTGTCACCCTGCTTTTCTATAGCCTTCCTTTCCTCCTGCCTGCAGGCTGTTCCAGTGGGATTCCCATCCTGTGCCTTTGTAGGCTTGCATCCACCTCTCGCTGTCATGACCTGAACAGCTCAGGCTGTACCCATGGCACACCTCCCTCTTCTTTATCCAAAGGCCACAGGGCCTAGGGAAGGGATGACAAATGAAGATGAGCAGAATCATGAACAAAGAATTGGGAAGGACTGTAAGGAAACAGAGCACCTTAGCAGTAGAGAAGCATCAATAACTAGGGCCTGGAGATAAAAACATACTCCCTTGGGGCATATTCCTGGACCTTAGGGAAGAAATCTTCATTTCAGTGCCTTGGACTACACCTTGGGAATCTCCCACAAGTGTCTCTTCTAAATACAGTGCTGTCCCCAGTATACAGCGCCCTGCTAGTCCTGTCCTGACTCTTGGTCAGGCCAATATACATGCAACAGTGCTTCCTGAGTTGCAGGATTGCACCAAGATGCTGGAGAAACGAGCAAAGCAAGTGCTAGGTGAAGACCATCTGGCTAGCTCTTCAGATTTCCAAGGGTCATCTAACAAGATACAGGTGAAACGCTTTCATCCCCATAGCTGGTAGTCATAGGCCCCCCAGAAAAGTGTTCAGTCCCTATATGGGAATTTTGCCTAAGGACATTGAATCAGATTCATTCATGAATAGCTCTAGCACTTCCCATTAGCAGCCTCCACACTCTCCTTCAAGCATTGTTCCTACAGGAGAGGACCTTGAACATGCATCTCCCTTCTTCCTCATATCTCCTCCAGTTTCTTCCTCTGGGTGTTCTGTTTCAACAACACCCATTTATGACCTCGGCAGCCAATGTGTGTTCTCATCAACATGAGCTCCGGAGGTTACTGATATGAACCGTAATTGCCTTTTGAAGGCTATTGTTTTCAGATCTGCTCCCGATTCCACAAGCTTTCCCTGAATTTTTTGCCATTTCCCCAAGTCAATTGTAGCACATACCACAGGAACTATACAAAGGGACCAGTCTCCATCAACCCACCTACACCTATGACACTTTACCCTATTTCAATTTTTAACCTATCCTCTTGGCCCCAAATGCATTCCTTAGCCCATCTTCATGATCCCTAATGGGCAGCAACAAAGAATGCCCCTCTCAGTATTCTATGGGATCTCTCCACCCCAATTCTAAGGAGTGTCCCATGATGGACACCATAGTAACCTCCCTTCTAGCTGACAGAGTCTGAATTGTCATTATCTAAAGTTCCCACACTATGGATCCCATCCCTGCTCTAAAGATTCATACTCAGTCAACTATTGTTCCAAAGGACAACTGCATCTCATTTTATATGGTATCCTGGTTCCAGAAACCTACCAGCCAGTAGAACTGTTGCTACAGCCCACATGTCCACCAGTTTATAGAATTGATGCAGAGTCTTAACTAAACTTCAACCATCCTCTTAATATAGGAGCTATCCCTCAGCCTATTTTGGGAAGTTTTTCTGGGCAGTAACCGAACTCTTTTCTTTTTTAGGGAAAATGGTATTCCTAGTACCAGCTATTCCCCTAAGCTTTTCTTTAACCTCACCACCCAGTGCCAGAATGATGCAACAGGACTTGCATTAAGAAGTCACCTTGTTCCACATCTGGTATGCTAGTCAATATGGAGTCGGCCTTTGGTAAGAACCTAAATGCTTTGCACACTCACACAGCCATAACCTCTGGCTTTGGATTTGCTACCAGCCCGACCAGTTCTACGTAGAGCATATCACTGTTTACCAATATAACTCCTTGAATACTGGTGTCGATAGGCCCTTCAATTCACATCAGTGATGGCAATTTGGGTTTGATATTCTCAACTCAGACTCTAATTCCAACAGCAAAGTGCTCAACTTCAGGGTAGAACCATAGCTTGATACCCAGCACCACTCCTATGCAGTTAACTTGGGGCCCTGCATCTTGGCTAATATAGCAGCAAGGGCCAGCACAAAACCTATATCTAGACATTCTTCCACTGCTATCTGCAGTCCAGTCAAGTGAAACCCACCTTCCAAGAACACAGGCAGTGCTGAGGCATAGGATGGACCATATTCATGGTTTTAAGCACATTTCTTTCCTGTAACCATCAGTGCACCTGGGATGAAGCAAAACAAACAAAACATTCAAACCTTACCCAAACTACCACCATGGCCAGCAACATGTTCTGGGGCTAGGAACCCATCCTAGCTCCTGAGATCCCATCGCATCACAAGGAGTTGCAACTACCAGCATCATCCCTGTATTCAGACAAATTTTTAGTGCCAACTGCATTTGAGGCACATCGTCCACACCTGCCCAGGACGTAGCTAGTGCCCTGTGAGGGTGTGGTGTCATTCCCACGGGCACATGCCTTTCTGCTGCTATTATCCATCAATGCAACTGCAGTATTGCCAGGAGAGAAGAAGCCTTCTTCGCTTAGAGAAGCAACTTTCAAGGCCTGGAAATGTGTGTTAGGATATATGAGCGTTTATAACTTCCATTGTAGCATCTGGGGCTCACCTAATAGAAACATAACTTATGGGTGCAAATAATAGCAACATTTCTGTGTTAGGGCACGTTTTCACGGCCACTCTCATTTAAGGAACATAGGATCTACATTCCCAGATACAGGTGATTCCATGGGAGAGGATGGAGCTATACCTGTAGTTTACGCCTTTTCCATCTGACTGTCAGTGTGCCTGTGGAAAGTAGCACAAGAAAATCTCCTTAGAGGAACCAGCCCCATGGCCAAGACTCGCATGTTGGACCACATGTCTGATTCAACTTTCTATCCTAGTCCTGGGATGGACTACACTGCCTAGCTACATGACTGCCAAAGTACTGCCAAGTAACAGGGCTATCCCTGGTTAGGAAATACTTCTAGTGATGACTACATTTTAGTTGGAACCCATCTGCTCAAAAACTGATCGTGCCACAAGAGAGGTAGTGGCAAATGCATACATAGGTATAAGTGCTGTGCTCCTGCTGTCCTTCAGTGCATCTTAGGCATGTTTGGGTAGGAAAAGCGTTATTTCCTAAAATAGCCAAACTGCAGGCAGAGAATGAATATGAGAAGATATATATGGTTCTACTTTCCATCATAGCAACTTAGGGTACAGGATACTCACTGGGATTGGAAATACTCTAACCATTCCTGACTTTCCAACTTTATTCCATGTTCCTATGGCTGACTTTGCAAGAATGTATATAGAGCCATGGAAGGGGTTGATGCCAGATCTATGGTTGTAAGTCCTTCTCTGTACCTGAATATGAGCAGGTCAGATAAAATCTTCCCTTATGGAAGCCACCAGCCAGGAAACATGTATTAGTGCAAATGTATGGGTCTAACTTCCATCCTAGATCCTGAGGCTCATCTCATATACCACATCCATAGTAACTAAAAGTACCAACACCATCTCTGTGTTGGGAAATACAATGTAGTTGCAGATATGACCACCACCCATGCTTTAGAACACACTTTTGACAACATCTTCATTTTATGCACCTTGGGCTAACCTCTCCAAGGATATAGGTGGTAATGAGATGGGGCAGATGGCCTTATGTTATCTATCCCCATGAGCTATCAATATATTAAGGCATATTTGGATACAAAATAATTTATCCTTAGAGTTGCCATGACTAACAGAAAAATGTTAGGTCACTGGTCTGTTTCTACCCTTCATTGCCACCTCCATTCCAGGCACTTAGGGCCAAACTCACAGAATACAAGTGGGGTCACAGGAGGCAATGGTGCTGTACCTATGGGTATAAACTGTTGGACTTCTGCTATCCATCAGTAACCCTTGCCATGGATGGAGAGAAATAAAAGTCACCTTTTTCTTGGAGAAGCCAACATCATAGCCTGAATGTGTGTTAGGAGGCACTTCTAGTCTTCCACTGTAAGACCCTATGTTCATCTGAGGGCATCACATCCTTTGAATTGAAAATACCAGTACCGCCTTATGTTGGAATACACTTTCAGCATCACTTTCATTTCAGGACATAGGCAGTGCTATGAGGAGATGGTGCTACACCACAGCAATAAGCCCTTGTTCTCCTACTACCCATCAGGGTACTGGGACATACCTGTTGGTTAACCATCTTCAGTAAGTCAATCAACCAGATACACTTAGAACTGTAGCAGACCCATTTTTCAGGTATGTCTCATTCAAATCGATACCACAGTTAACTATCACAATCTACCCCTTGTCAGCTTGACAACATTTCTTTAAACAACTGTCTGTCTCCAGCTGAAATAGCAAGTTTGTTGTTGTGCATAACATAGTATACCTAGCCCACTTACAAATAGAAACATGCTAATTCCCCACCTCAAATTTAAGGCAAAGTTTTGGTGTTGCTTGCTCCTAACATTTCATAGCTTCAACATTATAATATAGATTTAAAAACATTTGAGGACCAATCTTAAGTCTATCAACATTACGTTACAAAAGAATAAAATAAAGCACCTACTGACCATGTGTATATATATGGCATTAAAGAAATGGACCAGAACAATTGCAATTACAATCTTTTTTTCTGTAATTTATCACACAGTCAGAGCTGGTATTTATAACTACCTTATCCTACTATTCATTCTGCATTTCCATGACTTTCAGCAAGACCTGAGCAGGTCTTCATTCTCTCCCTGGTGCAGTGACTCATACTTTCATTTCTGAAGTTTCTGTGCCATGTGTCGTCCTTCCTAGATGGAGTTGTTGTAGTTTCCCATTGACCTTAATAACAGGGGATAGTAATACTATGAGACACCCTAAAGGATCTCCTGCACTGCAAGTATGTTCTTCCTTTCCTCCACTGTGCAGTAATAGTCCAATTTTCCCTCAATAGTCTGGGTCAATCACCCTTGCCAGTACTGTAGCTCCCTTTTTAGCTTGTTTGCTCAGAGCTATGAGGACCCCAAAATGACCAGGGGGAAGCCTTAGCTTCCCATTCAAAGAAATCAATATTGTGCTCCCAGAAGCCTTTCCCCTTCTGGAACTAAGACTTCTAGGTCAGCAGAGCATAACGTTGTGAGAACAGGAAGCAAACTTTTGCTAGTAGGTCCCTAGAGGTAATGGCGAGCCTTTACCGTTCCCACTTCTACAAGGTAAGTTTACAGTGGCCTCCTGCATAGACAGATGGAAAAGAATGTGAAAGGGACTACTCTGCCCTGATGCTCTGAAGGATCCAGTCCAAACTCAACGGTCTGGAGCTCACTACACAGTCCCGCGAGAGTCTGTATTTTATAAGGAAACCAAAGGGTCTGCACTGGAAGGCTGAAAAGTCTGTGCCGGAAACCCGGAGACAGACATCCAAAGGGAGTGGTGAATACCGGCACTCCTCTAACGACGCAGAAGTCAGGCTTCCTCTCTCTGTACCTCGTTATTTCACCCAGGCTATTGGTTAATTGCCACCCATGCCCAAGGTTGGTCTTCCCTCGATGAGTCAATTGTCCAGACACATGCAGAACTGCTAAACTAACCTGCTAGGTGTTTCTGATTCAGGCTGACGCCACAACTATCACATGTGTCTACTTACCATCAGACCTCCCGTGCCACACCTGGTAACAGCACAGCTGGTGTCATGTGCAGTAGCACCGTACAACTACAGGAAAAAATTCAATTATCCTTTTTCTTGATAACACTGACAACCATCAGATGCAGTGTTTGTTTGTTTGATTTTGTTTTAGTTTAGAAGAACCAGTATTTTTCTTAAAATTCTTGTAGGTGAAAGATCCTGGCAGAAAAAACTGACCTATATATGTATAGTTAGCAGCCACTGGGCCACTTCAGTTACCTTTTAGGATTTTATGGGCACATGTTTCCTTTCTCCATTATATATTTCAACAAATAAGGAGCAAGTCTTCCTCAAATAATTCTCCATGGATATCCACCAGGAAGGGGCTCAATTCTTTTAATTTAAAGAGAACATGTTCTTTTTCTGTACAAATCAGAGCTTCAAAACCTTAAGGAATGTGTGTGTGTGTGTGTGTGTGTGTGTGTGTGTGTGTGCGCGCGCACGCTCAAAGTTATGAGTAGGAGATCCCAATAAGAATTATGTGATAATTGGATCACCCCACTGTGGGAGTGAGAGAAGAGCTAAACAAACCATCAGCTGCCCTCTGTGGCTTGATTTCTAACTTGGCTGACCCAAGCTTAGGCTACTTCTTTCTAGTCTTGGACCTAACATGATGCCTACTATCACAGATGCTCCATTTCCTCTCACTTATTTGCCTCTGTGACCCCTATATTTACCCAATTATGTATAAAAACCCAGTTTTTGTTTTTTGTTCTCCCTCTGTAATTATTAAAAAATTAAATTTGCTTAGAATTTATCATGCCTCTTAAACATCAAAGTAGATTTTTTTTTATACACAGTGTGGCTGTGGTCTGAACCACTAAGATGATAATTATAAAGGTCATAATTATATCTAGTGCTGGCTAGCCTGAGAGTTCTACTGTGTTGCCACTAGTCATAGCTGCAGATACCCCAATGTTTTCTAAGACATTTCACAACTCAGGAGAACCATCTTAAGAGAGAGAAAAGAGACACGTTCAAGCATTTTCTTAGCTTGTAACATATTTTCTTAAAATTTGTTCAGTGGTGACTAGACACTACACACTGTGATAGACCCTAGAGTTACAGAGTTGAAAGAAAGACATTTTTTGCTCCAGAGAAATTTACAATGTATTGGGAAGAAAGGTGCTGACCCAAATTACAACTGGAGGAATATGTGTGCAGATCATGGGAGCAAGAAAGAAGAATATAAACTGCTACTTCTATTTAGTTTGATTCCACTAAGCAATTTAGACAGGATGCAATGTGAACTGTGTATGCCTTCAAGAAGGAGGGAACAAAGTGGAAAAGGGCCCTTGCAGGTCAAAGCAATAGCACGTGACACCTTAGGCAAGGAAAACAGATGGCCATCCAGCGGGACGCCAGAAAGGTGGTCAGCTGTGGCAAAGAGACCCACCGGGCTGGGTGCTGCACCTGTGGTGTGTGACAATGGCAGAACGTGGACAAGCTTAGACGTGATGAATACATGAGAAGCAGTGGAAAAACTGTCAGCAAAGAGATGGTAAGGGTACCTGTCGCTTTCTAGAAACAACTCTATAGCTATGTGTGAAGAAAGACGTGGATGAGGCCAGGCCAGAGTGAATGAGGCCCATGCGAAATTATGCAATACTCCAAGCAAAGCAGTAGGGAGAAACTCCTGATCTGAAGTCAATGACACTGGGTACAGTAAGGAAGTGGTAAGAGCGGGGAGGGGGCTGGTAACAGATCCAGGCCTAGTCTAGTCCATCTGGCTCAAATAAATAGACATGGTAATTTTAGCAAAAAGAAACATAAGTTCTACTTTTAATAGCTGAATATACTTGGAAGGCCAATCATTTACTTGTTTATCAATCTAACATTTTCTTGAACATATAGGATGCGTCATGAACATTGAAACTAGTAGTCTCTACTACAAGGAAAAGCAGGATTCCTGACGGTGAAGACTAGAGTCTGGTTGGAAGAAAAGAAATAACAAACATAAATTATCCGGAGGATGATCTAGTAACAAATGTCACGGAGGACACAGTAGGTGGAGGACTGAGGCTGTGAGTAGAGAGAGGCAGGATTTTCACTTTATGGACAAGACAGGACTCACTACAGAGGCAATATTTGCAAAGCATCTAGAGACAGGCAATCAAGTCATAAGGGAACAGCACTGCAGATAATAGGTAGCAAAAACTGAGAAGAAGGAAAACAGATGACCTCAGAGAATAGGTTGAAGCTAAGAATAGTTAGAATAGAGCCAGCAAGTAGGAGTGAGAGGAGAGAAAGAGAAGATATGGTTTGAATTTCTTGCCTTATAGTTTACTGATTGTGTAATCATAAACAGTTCACTCAACCCTCAGTAGTGTCAGGGACCTCAGTGTTTCTATGTTTTATCTGACAATGTTTTGAAAAGATAAAATTAAATATTGTAGAAAAGTGATTTATAAGCCATTGCTGTGATTGTTTTACATACAGGAATGGATACGTAGATGATACACAGCTGAGAGAAGATGACAGGTAGATAGATAGATATCTGATAGTCATAGACAAATAGATGAATAGGTAGAGTTATGGACTGATTTTGTGTCCCCTCATTCATAATTTGAAGCTATAACCTACAGTATGTTAGTCGTATGGTAGGAAGTGAAGCCTTTGGGAGATAATTAGTTTTAAGTGAGGTCAACAGGAAAAAGATCCCTTGATGCAATTAGTGCCTCTGAAAAAAGAAGAGACACCAGAGCTCTCTTTCTCCACAACATGTGAAAGTGCAGTAAGAAATCAGTCCCCTGCAAGTCAAGTTCTTTTACTAAGAGTGGAATCTGCTTTGATCTTGGACTTTCCATGATCTACACATTTATAAAATAAATTTTTGTTATTTAAGCCAAGAAACTATAAACAGTATTTTGTTATAGTAGCCTGAGATGACACTATACAAAGGATTGGGAGATGATAGATAGATAGATAGGTAGATAGATAGATAGATAATACATATATACATATGTATGCTACATGTGTGAATTCTGTAGGCACTGATGCTTTGATTACTTTTACTGGGCAGTTCAAATAGGAGAATTCCATTTAAAGGAGAGTATAAAAGATTTACTTTTATGAAGTAAACACATAGAAAATAAGATAACTCAGACTAAAAATGCACAGCACTGTACCTATTGCAACATTTATGAGATTAGTTCTGAAAAACAAAGAAACCCACCACAGAGAGATTACTGGACTCCTCCAGCAACCCTGCCCTTTGATTCATTCACTTTAAGTTGTTTATAACAGCTCCAGAGAATTAAAATTCCTGCTCCCTGTCAGCAGAGAATCTTCTGCCCTCATAGTCAAAAGTGGTTGTGAAAAGCAAGGTTGAAGTCCACTTTACATTTATAGTCCTGCATCATTTCTCTGTCACATTTGGCAACGTTAACAGTGACAAATACTTAAAATTCGTACTTTCTGTCTTTTTAAAAATGTCTTCAGGCTAAAAATAATGATCCTAATGAGGCAAACTTTTAATAAGAATTGAGAAATAAAGATGATTTTGATTTCCATGTTTGGTTATACTTACATTTCTGATGTTATTTTAAAAAAGAGAAAAATTTATTTTTGTGAAGCCAGTACATGAACTTGAATAATACTGACTGTTCCTGATGCTTCTCACCCCAGGTCCTCTTTTCATGGATTTTAGATATTTTGCTATTATCCCTCAACTTTATGCTTATCTTTCTGTATGATGATCTATCCATTTTAGATAATATTCTCACTAATTTCTTATCATCAATGTCCGCTGTGCAGTACTAATTTTTCTGCTTCTGTTTGGTAACTTCTCTTTTTTCATTTTTGGTGACTTCTGCAGACAATGGTGGCATAGTGACTCAAGTTAAGGGGACTGGGCATCTGAGTAAGAATCTTTTTTTATTACTTTTATTTTCATTAAATTTATTGGTACATTTTAGGCATACAATACAGTAACATTCATCGTTGGGAACTTGTACCTTTACATGATATATCTTGGTTCTTACTTTTTCCCCATACCCCTGCCCTTTCCTCAACCCCTCCACCCCTCCTCTTTCAGATAATTGTTTTCCATTTTTTTCTTTCCTCATATTTTTCCTTTACCCTCTTTCCTTCGCCTACCCCTCCACTTCCCTTTCCCCTTTAGACCTTTTTTTCTTATTCCACATTATCATTATACTTGATCCTTATTTATATTTTCAGTTTCTTACATCAGAGAAACTTTGGTATTTACATATGTCCTATTTATTTCACTTGAGAGTATGGCCTCAGTGTACATCCATTTAGCTACAAATTTCTCTAGTTTTTCATTCTTTATGGCTGGGTAGTACTCCATTTTATATAAAAATTACTTCTTTATCCAGTCTCCATTTGATGGGCAATTGGGCTGTTTCCAAGCTTTAGTTATTACAAACTGTGCTGAAAATGAGTTAAAATGGGTTAAAATCATGTGCAAACTAAAATATGTATAACATAATTTTAAACAACAAAATAGACAGAGGACAAAGCAAAGCTTGTGTGCAAAGGAATAGGAGTTGATCAGAAGAGTGAATTGAGGTAAACAAAAACTATGTCATATTCTAATTTGTCCAGCCTAAACTAGAATGCTGAAATTTAGAAATACTGATTATGGTTAAATACCTTAGCTTAGTTCCTTTCTTAACAAAATATTTTCTGTTTTCCTTGAAGTTTCATTGACTAGAACACACACACATACACAATCACATGTGTGTGTATGTGTGTGTGTGTGTATCCTATGCATATATATATATATATATATATATATATATAATATCCTATGATTAATACTAGACCCTTATCTTTCACCATGCACTAAATTAAAATCCAAGTGGATTAAAGATCTAAATATGCAAACAGAAACACTAAATTTGCTGGAGATAAGTTATAGGGAACTCCTGAAGACATTGGCATAGGAAAAAGACTTCATGAACACATCCTCAGTAGCACGGGAACTAGCAGAAAGAGATCAACAACTGGGATCTCATCTTATTTAAAAGCTTCTGCACTGCTAAAGGAACCATCAACAGAACTAAGAGGCAACCTACAATGTGGGAAAAAATTTTTACCAGCTGCTCCTCAAAGGACTATTATCTAGAATATATAAAGAACTCAAAACAATCAGCCCCCAAACATAAACACCCAATTCAAAAATGATTTCTCAGATAAAGAAGTAAAAGCAGCAAGTAAATATATGAAAAAATGTTCCACATTACTGATCATTGGAGAGTTGCAGACAAAAACAACACTGAGATTCCACCTCACCCCACAAAGAATGGCTTCTATCAAGAAATCAATCAATAACAAATGTTGGCAGGGTTGTGGGGAGAAATGAACCCTTCTCCGCTGTTGGTGGGAGAACAGACTGGTACAACCACTGTGAAAATCAATGTGGAGATATCTTAAGCAACTAAATTGAAAGTCCCATTTAACCCAGCTATTCCCCTGTTGGGTGTCTTCCCAAAAGAATTAAAAGAATCACACAACAGTGATATATGCTCATCCATGTTTATAGTGGCACAATTTTGTAATAGAGAAAACTTGGAAACAGCCCTATTGCCCATCAACTGGAGACTGGATAAAGATGATGTTTTTTTTTCTAAAATGGAGTATTACTCAGCCCTACAGAATGATAAACTAGAGACATTTATAGCTAAGTGGATGCACACTGAGGACATACTCAAGTGAGATTAATAGGACACAAATGTATAAATACTGTATAATTTCCCTGGTGCGATAAACTAAAAGTGTAAATAAGAGTCAAAATACATAACTAATATTTCATAATAGGAAGAAAGGGCCTAAATGTATTGGTAGTGGAAAGGTAAAAAGGGAAGAGAAAAAATAATAGAAAAGGAAAAAATGGAAACAAAGTCTTTGTAAATGGGGAAGGGTGGAGGGGAAAAGGGAGGCTAGGGCAATGGGGAAAAAATAAGAACCAGTATATGTCATGTAAAGGTACAAGATCCCAATGATGAATATAACTGTATTGTATACCTAAATTGTACCAATAAATATGTGGAAAAATGAATGTTAGATGCATCACTATGTTTCCTTGGGTATATTTTAATTGGGGGTATAGCTGCATAGAGATATGTGTATTAGATTATTTTGGCTATTAAACAAGTTACCACAAGTTAAAGAAAGTACATTTATTTTCCTGGAATTCTGGAGATGAACGTTTGATACCAGCTTCACTGGGCTGAGGTCAGGAAGTGGCAGGGCTCTAGGATAGAATTCTTTTTGTTTTCCAGCTTCTGTCACTTTGTCTTTGTCTCTAGTCAAGTCTGCTGCCAGCCTCTTCTAACAACATTTGTAATTATATTCAGGATCCACTCAGATAATCCTGGATAATATGCCCATCTACCATCTCAAGATCTTTGTCTTAGTATCATCTGTGAAATTCTTTTTAACATGCCCTATAAAGTAACATTCACAAGTTCTGGGAGTGAGGATGTGGGTATCTTGGACCAGCTGCATTATTCAGTGTACCACAGCTAGGCATTATGATTTTCCTCAGATGCAGAAAATGAAGTTTGGGGAAGTAATCTGTCCCAGCTGTTATAATGTTTCAGAGTAGGGATTGAAATTCTGGCAGTCTGACCTAAGGACACACAGTTAACCTGTGTTCTTGAACTCTGTATATTGTTGGTTAAGAGTGCTTCAATTGCACAAAATGTTATGTATTGTTTCCTCTTTCTCTTGCCTGTTGTACAGTATTTATCAGCCTTGCCCAGAGAAGAAGAGCTGAGAAAGCTGTTATTCAGCCTTATGAAGAGAAACAGTTTACTGATTACTTAGATTTAGTAATGGAGGATTTTCTCATATAATATAACAACTTGCATCATCACCATTTCATATATAAACATGCAAATACAGAAATGAAAACTATATGTGCAAAGATACTGAATATTTGTCTAAATCCTGGATAGCAGAAAAAGATCTGGTCCCAAATGCCAACTGCCTGGGCCTCAGTTCATTCTATCCAGTCCTGATTGAGCACCTGTTTAGGGTGATTGTGGCTGACCAGCCAGCACCTGCCACCTTATACCCAGATTCAAGGTGGAAATCAGCTGCAGGATTGCAGAAACAGGTATTAATCACTAATCCAGAATCTGATATTCCATCCTTTGGGAGTGATAACTTGGCACTTTAAAGCCCTGTTCTGCTTGAAATAGACCGGAGCAGACTTTGCTCCCCTGGCGGTGACCTCCCATGCTCTGCAAAGATGATTTGGCAAGTGCAGCTGCAAACTCATCTCCAGTATCACACACATCTGTGGAAAATTCCAGTCAGGTTTTAGGCCCAGTCACAGTACATTCTTCTGAGGATCAGTAATGATTTGCTGAGGATCAGTAATGCTCTCTGAATGCTGCCTGACAGGACACGATCTTTGAGCTTATTGTATTCCATTTGTCAGCTCCTCTCTAACACACTTGTCTGTGGAATTCCTCAGGAATATTTGAGGTGTTTAGGCACAATTTCAGATGTTTCTTCCCCCTATATATGTTCATTTTTTAATCAATATTTCGCAGTGGGGACTATAAATAATTCAATGTAGGTGCGGTATCAGATGCATTCTTTCCAACTCTGCTATGTTTAACTCTCTATGCCCTTTGAAGTTCACATGCAAGGCATCAAGTATTTCCCCAAAATCACTATGTTCAGAAATGAGTACTACAAATATAACTGACAAGTTCACCAGTTTTTTCTCTTCTTTCTCACCTGATTGTTTAAGAGTGATTTGCTGGAGAGTGTGTGTTTTGATGTTTTGCAAAGCTCACTGGTGCAGAGACAATATTGGAGTTCTGCCCTAGGGAAACTGACATCCTGATAATTGTTCTCCTTTTCTTGCAGAACTGTCACAGGTACTCAAGGTTTCTAAGTACAATTGTAAAGGATCTGGGCTAGACTGGCAATTCTCCACCTTTTCTGTTGGAAAGTACTTGATGTTCCATAATGTGACATCCACAATAAATGAGAAATTTTGTTTGACCTCTCATTTGTCAATACATACGGTTTGACTGATATTTTCCCTCCAGATACTGTTAATAACAAATTAATAACACTTCTTAGTATGTCTATATTATGTTTTCTATATTTCTTAGCTCTGTTTAGATTGCCTTTTGCCATGTAGAATTCTTTAGTTTTTATGACATCACATCCACTATATTTAACTTCTTGGTATTTTTGTTTCATGTTTTACTTGAAAAAAGATCTCCTTGTGCTAAAAATATGATTTATCATATTATACATAATTCTAAGCATTTCTTCTTACTTTGGAATTTTACCAGATTTATGCTACATAGCATAAATACTTACTATGTACAGTTTAGTTGTGCATGAATTTCAGTTATCCAGTTTTAGCTCAATAATCTAGTCCCCCAATAAATTCAATTCAAATTCAATTATCACCATATATGAAATGAAAAATAGCATAGAGTAAAAATTTTCATAGCTAGTTCTACATCCATGGTAAACATGTAAATAACAGATATGTGTTATGATTAGTAACTGATCAAGTCACCCTTACAACCTGTTGATGATTGGTCACTGTGTATGTTTAGTTCACATACAGACAGGAAAGGATGTCGTTGTCCTGCCTCATTACTTCCCAGTAACAAATCGACATAACATGTCACAAATGTGGATTACAGAAAGAGAAACAACAAAGATGAAAGTACAGCAAAGAAATAAATAGTGAATACAGTAGAGGTAAAATTCTAGTAGAATACAAATGAGCTATAAAAGAAAGATGATTATGGGACTATTGACTTTGAACACATCAGAGAGACTAAATATAGAGCCAAAAGTACTTAGTAAAGTCAAAATCAACATAAATTAGGAAAGTGACAAAAGGACAAAAGTTTTCCACAGTATATTGCATCAGGTATATTTAATGACATTGAAACACAAAGGAAAATCGATGGGAAATTCTGTGTTCATTCAAATTAATATAAGCTATTATTTTAGACATTATTAAATGAAATATTTTATCTATTAAATAAAATAAGAAAAGAAAAACAATTTCATCTTAACTTTTTTCTTTTCTACTGTTCTTTCTTATTTTGAACAAATTTCTGACTTATAAGACTTTCTGATGAGTTTCTTTGATATATTTTGTATGGCTTTCTCTCTGAAAAGCTTCTTTTGATATTTCTTGTGTTCCAAGTCTACTGATAACAAGTTACATGAACAAAAATGGCAGAGCATTGTGATCAGGTGCAAAATTCAGTCTCTCTGAGACCTGGAATCCAGATACCTAAAAAATAACAACTCCATGAAAACAGAAGAATTACATCTCTGAGCACTGGAAATAAACCAATAGGAAAATTAGAACTGCACATAAGTTGGAGAAATGGACTACAACACAGAGAAAAGGATGAAGCTGTCTGAAAAAAATTTTGCTGGTGCCCAGGAAGAGAAATCTGTCTTTGCAGATATAAGGTGAGCCTTCAGGTTGAGATTATAGGAAGAGGTGGACAACCAAGCCTGAGGCATATACCAATCAGAATTACAGTAGACACACAAAACTTAAAGGACATAAGAGCTTGGAGTAAAGTGCTTTAAGCCCTAAAAGAAAACAACATCAACATAGTTTTATATATTCCCCAAAACTACCTTTCACAACTAATGGAGAAGTAAAGTATTTTTATGAGAAAAAGTACCTCAGGTAATGCATGGCAACCAAACCAGCACTACAAAAATTTTTCATGGATATTCAGAAAGAGACAATGAAGGCAACAAGGTTAAAAAATCTGAAAGAATGCATAATATGATGACCAGTTAACCAAAGGGCAGGATGAGGAAATCAGGAGCAGGAAAGTAGTACAGTGACAGTAATGACTGTCAATGTGAATGATGTCATGCATTACATGAATAGAAGCAAGAACAAAAATCACAATTTGTTGGGTTTCCTTCTAGAGGAGGGGACTCAGGGAGACGATGGCAGACACAATGAATGACCAAAAGCTCATGGGTAATGGCAAAGTTTATTTCTTACTTAGGGTCTGTATAGCAGTTTCAAGGTCACACACAAAAGCATGATCATGGTGGTTTGATGATTAACAACAGTCACAAGGAGGCGTGAGTAAGATAAAGAGCAATCACAAGAAGCTAAGAACAGATAAACCCTGTTTAAACTAAAGACAGAACATCTAGATAAAACACCATCTATGGATAAAAGGGAATGTAAACCAGGAATAAGAACAAAGGAGTCAGGGAGTGGTTCTGCGGTGGAGGGACTTGGCCCCATATGTCACCTTTGGGACACCTGTGTCCAGGTGAGAACCAGCATTCCAGGACTCAGGGTCAGCGCTTTGGCGGTCTGTCCTCTCTGCACTTATGATGAAAAATCTAAAGAAAATGGTATAGAGGGGTAAGAGATTTTCCAGTCCCCCTTCTCTCTTAGAGAGAAGTTATCTTTCTCTCAATGAGTTTTTCCCACTCTTAAAAAAATAGGTATCTCAATCTGATAAAGGGTATTTATGGCAAACCAATGACCAACTTCATATTGAATAAGAAAAAGAATCAGCTCAATGAATGTCACACATCTTTAAAAATATTTCCCATATTTCTCATTCTTCTAGGAATGCCTTTATTTATTCTTCCCTTCTGAAGAATAATTTTCCTGGCTAAAGAATTTTAGATGTGTGTTTTGTGTTGTTTTTTCTCTCAATAGTTTAAATATTCACTCCTCCTGTTTCTTACTCACAAAATGTCTAAGGATTCAAATGTAATTATTTTATATTTCCCTCTATAGGTAAAGCATTTTCACTGTGGCTTATTTCAAGACTTTCTTTTCATCATTAAATTTCTTTAGTTTGAATATGACATGCTTGCATGTAGATTTGGGGTATTTACCTTGTTTGAGTTCTCTAAGTTTCTGGATTTGTGTTTTAATGTATGACATTAATTTGGGGAAGTTTCTTAGACATAGTTCCTTATATCTTGGTGCCTTGGTTAATGAACATAATTCCTTCTCTGAATCTGGGGAAGAGAGCCTCCTGTGTGTTTGTGCAGGAAAGATGGCAGTGGTGTACTGGTCACCGGACATGAAGTTTGGGAAAGGAGAAAAATTTTGCTGAATGCTTCTGTTCATGAACTGAATTGTTCACAAAAAGAAGCAGTTGTGAACAACGATTTTACTATTATTTTCCTTCTCTTATTCCCATTATACGTTTTTAGCTATCTACAGTTCATGGATACTCTATGTTTTTTCAGGTTTTTAGCTTTACTTTCAGTTTGAGTAATTTCTAATGATATAGACTAAAGCCCAGAGACCATTTTTTAGCCATGTCTGTTTACTGAGAAAGCCCATCAAAGACATCAAACATCTTTTGTGATGTTTATGATCTCTAGTTTTGCAGTTCTGTCTTTTCTTAGAATTTTTTTCCCTTTATTTACATTATCCAGCTAGTCTTGCATGTTGTCTATTGTTTGTTATTTTTAACTTAGAGGCCTTATACTAATTACAGCACTTTAAATTCCTGGTCTGATAGTTTAAATATTGCTACAATATTTGAGTCTCGCTCTTGATGCTCACTATCTTCATAAACTACTCTTTTTTGCCTTTTAGTATGCCTTGTAATTTTTTTCAAAATATTGATGTGATGTGCTGGGTGAAATGAATTTCACAATATAGGTTTCTAGTGATGTATGATGGGGTCTCTAGTGGGGAGGGATTTGGGACTGTCTTCTAGTGCTATGACTCAGCCTCAGTCTTTTAGTGAGCCTAGTCTTTATCTGTTAACTTCACAAATCTATTTTAGGTTTTTCCACACCTTAGGTAGGACAGAATGACTTGAGGGGCCTGAAGTTCGGGTTATAAGTTTTCAGAAACCCCAATAAATTAATTTCAAGCCAAATGTTTTCCTTGAGCCCAGGCCTTTGTTAGAAGAACAGGAAGTTTTGGTATATTTCAAAATGGATATTTTTAGCCTCCTCTTGCCAGAAATGGTAATTTTTCTTGAGTCTTCACTGTGACAATGTGATAGAGATTTCAGGCGCAAAACTCATAAATTTATGGGGACTTTCTTGCAGTTTTTAACTCACGGACTTGTCCATGCTGAGTATTTAGTAATTCATCAATTACAGTTCAGATATTCTTATTCTAGTTCTGGTTTCCATAGAGATTTATGGCCCTGGGTCTCTGTTCTGTTAAGTTATGATTTTTGTATATGTGTGTGTTTCTGCTGGCTTTCACTTTAAGGGGCGGAAATTTGACCTGTATCTCATTTCTCTGGGTAATCCAAGAAACACTGTTGAGTTTTCTTTTTATTTTGCCTTTATGATATGTTGGAAATTTCCAAGTTTTTCAGATGCTGGACTGCATATTGGAGGTCTCAATAATTTTTATAGTGGAACATAACATGGTGGTTTTGAATATTTCTAATATTTTAGGTTACAGTACATTCCATATGAGGCTTAATACTTTTAATTTATCTAGTCTTTAGAAATACTTTTTAAACATATTCTCTAATGTTTGACCTTAAAAATTTTAAGGTTATGAATAATTATATTTTCCCAATTAATTATTATGATAACTTTGCATGTTTTCAGCTCACCTGGACATAGTCAATAAGAGAGGACACCGGGTACTTTTATTTTTCATACGCTTTATTTCCCATATATCTATAAGTTCTTTTTCTGTTTCAATTATATATTAAAATATGGCTACAGTTTATCATGTTTTTATAACTACTGAAACTCTGAAGTACCTTTTGATACTGGATATTTTTTATTCTATCATTCTACTCTCATAAATTTGCTTTGTAGTGACAAGCCATTCTTGGTTATAATGATTCACTTTTTAAATATGTTCCAGGAATCTGTTTTCTACTATTAATTAGAATCTAGATATTGAAATGCACATTTAGATTTTCAAATTCATTGACATAGTATATTTGTATTAAAAACTTCTCTCTGTTTACAGTTTATTACATTTTCGTAATATTTGGCAAATATTGCTCATCTTAACGGTGTTTCCCAAGCAAAAGCATCTGAGTCTATCTGTCAAGTTTGCTTCTATTGTCTAGTTTGACCTTTTTTTAAATTGACTTTCTCCTTCTGCTAGTTTAGGTTTACATTGTTCTTTTTCTCTCTGTGTTTTTCAATTCCAACAGCTTCAAGGACTATTCTCAACAAGTCAACAAGCTCTACCACTGTGTCAGGGCCACTTCATCATAGGTCATTAAAAAAACTCACGAACTGGGTAAAAGCTCTGCAACCTTATTTTGCTTTCAAAAATGGAGTTCCATGCTACTTATAAGCTTTGTCTTTTCTCCAGTTTCATAATAAAAGAATCTGTCTACCTCTTTTTGGTTAGTGAATACCTTTGAAATATATCCTTCACATTCTACTCAAGTCAGAAAAATGAGTAAATCAGGAGTCACAAGTAACTGAAATTTCCAGATTTTAAACTATGTATAAACCATAAGTCACCCAGACTAATTGAAATGCCCAGATTTTAGACCATGTATAATCTTGAACAAGGGACTTCTGAACACTTCACGTTTCTTCATTCTTAGGCATCTAGAGTTTTCCATTGTTACAACATCTTTTACACATGGGCAATTTGTGCTATGACCTCTACCATCCCAGTTCATTAACTTCAGCAGTATCTAGTAGATGTTACTATGAGTTGCGTCATTTTCTTACTACTTGTATTAGAATACAAACCCATACAATTACTGGTGTATTTTGGTTATAGCTTTACTATTATTTTATCTCTTTGTAATTTATTTCTTTTACTTCTGGCACCAGAAATTCATTATTCCTTTGGGGAAATCCTGGTGGTATTTCTGGCATGGAGAGTGTCCTTGCACTAAGCTAATCACAGCACTTTACATTTATTTGACATGTTCTATGTTCCTATTTCTCTATTTCTTCATTTTATCCAAATTTTGATCTGATTATTTTTTCATTGACTTTATTAGTTTTTAATGTTTTGATTGTTATAATGTTGCACCACTCTATCGAGTGCTTAATTTCAGGTAGCACTTTTTTTCAGTTTAATATTTTCCCTTAACTGCTTTTAATAGAGATTTTTCATTTAAACTGTACATGTTTTCTTTATTTTCTTAAATATATTAACCATAGTTTTAAAATGACAGCTTTGGACATGATTGTGATTATTATGTCATAAACATGAACTAAATAATAATTACAATAGCAGGTAAATGGGCAAAAGGGATTTAGAGACAGAGAGAAGGAAGTGGGTGGGTGGGGGAGGGAAATGAAAGGCAATAATGATATGGTACATTGCGCATGCCTAATCCCTAAGAAGAGTGTAAACTGTGTGTGCTGCAAATATTTACTAATAAAATAAAAAATTTAAATACATATATTAAATAAAATAGTAGCTTTGTTGAGCTAGAATTTACCTTCTGTATAATTCATTCATTGTTTACTTAAGGGTTTTTAGTAAGTTCACAAAATTGTGTATCTATCATACTATCCGTTTTATAACATTTTTACTTATCTCCTAAAAGAAAAATTCTCTTAGCAGTTGTTCTTCATTTTCGCCAACTATGAGCAACCATTAACTTACTTTACCTCTATGCATTTGCTATTCTTGGTATTTTATACAAACTTTATACAATATATGTGATTTTATGACTGGTTTCTTAGCATGTTTTCAAATTCTATTCATGTAGTAGCATGTATCAATACTTCATTTCTTTATATGGCTAAATAATATTCTATGATATGGATATGCTACATTTTGTTCTGGTATTTATCAGCTGATGAACATTGAGCTTGTTTCCAATTTTGAGCTGTTATGAATAAGTATGCTATGTTTGTAGCAAGTAAAAGTCATTGTGTGTATATCTAGGTACTAATTTTAAATTAAAATAATATTTTATCAGTTTTAGGTTTGTTATAAAATTGAAGTATAGCAGGTTCCCAAATACCCCTTCAGCCTACTGCCAGGTGCCTTTATCACTAAAAACTTGTATTAGTGTGGTATATTTCCTTTAATTAAAGAACAATACTGATACAATATTATTAACTAAAGTCTATAGTTTACATTAGAGGGTCACTCTTTTTCTTGTGCTACATGGATTCTGACATCTCATGATATATGTCCACCATTATTACATCATGCAGAATAGTTTAAATACTCTTTACTTACTCTGCTCATCCACCTCTTTTCCTCCCTGAACTACTGGCAACCACTGACATTTTACTGTCCCAGTAGTTTTGCCTTTTCCTGAATTTCATGCTGTTGGAATCATCCATTCTGTAGCCTTTGAAGATTGGCTTTTTAACTTATCAATATGCACTTATCTTCCCTCTGTGACTTTTCATAGCTTGATGGATCATTTATTTTTATCATTCAACAACATTATATTGAGTTAATATGCCAATGCTTCCTTTTAACTATGAAATCTATCTTAGCTGCTTCCAAGTTTGAGCAATTATTAATAAATAATAACATTTGTGGGCAGATTTTTGTGGAGACACAGGTTTCCTGCTTCCTTAGGTAAAGATCATAGAAAAAAATTCTGGAATATGTGATAAGAGCATGTTTAGTAAGAACTGTGAAACCTTTCCATAGTGACTGTACTATTTTATAATAAATAAAAATTCCTCTTGCTCTGGTACTAGGTTTGGTAATTTTTGGATTTTAGCTGTTCTAAAAAGCGTGTAGGCATTGCTCATGTTATTTTAATTTATAACTTCATATGATTATTTACTATTTGTACATCTTTTCTGTTTTTTTTTTTTAAATCAAGGTCTGATTACAATAGACCCAGAAGAAATGTGAAGAACCATCAGTACCTACTTTTACAACCTGTACTCCAATAAAATGAAAAACACAAAAGAAATCTACAGATTCCTAGATATATATTAATTACCAAAGTTGAACAAAGAAGATCTGAACATTCTAACCAACCCAATATCAATCAACAAAATTTAAAATGTAATTAAAAATTTAACAAGTAACCAAAGCTCAGGCCCTGATGGCTTCACTGCTGAATTCAACAAGACATTTAGAGAGAAAATATTGTTTAAACTCTTAAATAAAATTGAAAGAGAAGTAATACCCCCAAATTCATCCCTGGAAGCAAGCATCACCTTGATCCTCAAAGCAGAGAAAGACGAAACCAAGAAAGAGAACTATACACCAGTCTCGCTAATAAACATGGATGCAAAACTCCTTAATATGATACTGCAAATAGAATGCAGAAGATCATCAAGAATATTATACACACTGACCAAGTGGGAGTCATCCCAGGATGCAGGGAAGGTTCAACATATGCAAATCAGTAAATGTAACACACTATATTAATAGAGGCAAGCACAAAAACCATGTGATCATCTCAAGAGTTTCAGAAAAGCGTTCAACAAAATCCAACATGCATTTATGATAAAAACCCTCCAAAAATTGGAATAAACAGTCTCTACCTCAATCTGATAAAAGCCATCAACAGACAATATCATACTAAATGGTCAAAAATTACAATCCTTCACACTAAAATCAGGAACAAGTCAAGGACATCCACTATCAATACTCCTGTTCAATATAGTTTTGGAAATATTAGCCACAGCAGTTAGACAAGAGAAAGAAATAAGAGGAATAAAGACAGGAAATGAAGAAGTCAGATTGTCATTATTTGCAGATGACATGATATTCTATACAGAAGAACTGAAGAAATTCACCAAAAGTTTTCTAGACTTCATAACCAAATTCAGTAAAGTAGCTGGATATAAGGTCAACACACAAAAATCAATAGCTTTTCTGTACACAAAAAACAGACTCACTGAAAGACAAAAAGGGCAAACAATTTCCTGCACAATAGCATCCAAAAAACTGAAATACCTAGGAATCCAACTAATGAAAGAAACCAAAGATCTCTGCTCTGAAAATTACAGCACTCTGAAAAAATAGATTGAATGCAATATCAGAAAATAAAAGACTGGCACATTGGCACATGCCTGCAATCCCAGCACTTGGGAAGCTGAGGCAGGAGGATCACTGCAAATTCGAGACCAGCCTGGGCTACATAGTGAGTTCCAGCTCAGTCTCACCTACATAGCAAGACCCTGTCTCAAAAAGAAGTAGGAGGAGGAAGGAAGAGGAGGAGGAGGAGGAGGAGGAGGAAGAAGGAGAAGAAGAAGAAGAAGGAGAAGTAGAAGAGGAAGAGGAAGAGGAGGAGGAGGAGGAGAAAGAAGAAAGAAGAAGAAGAAGAAGAAGAAGAAGAAGAAGAAGAAGAAGAAGAAGAAGAAGAAGAAGAAGAAGAAGAAGAAGAAGAAGAAGAAGATGATGATGATAGAAACACATCCCTTGCTCCGGAAGAAGAAGAAGAAGAAGAAAGAAGAAGAAGAAGAAGAAGAAGAAGAAGAAGAAGAAGAAGAAGAAGATGATAGAAACACATCCCTTGCTCCTGGGCAGGCAAAATCTTCCCATACTGCCAAATGTGCTATATAGATTCAATGTAATCCCCATTGAAATCCCAGCAGTAAACTTCACACATCTTGAGAAAACAATCCAAAAATTCACTTGGAAAGAGAAGACACCTAGAATAGCAAAAGAAATTCTAAGCAATAAAGATAAAGATAAGGTTGAAACTATACTACAAAGTTACTGTGATAAAAACAGTATGTCACTGGCAAATAAGCAGACCCTAGACCAGGGGAACAGATGAGAAGATACAGAAACAATTCCAGCTACAGTCAGCCACCTTGCCTTTGACAAATGAGCCATACACTCTCACTGGAGGAAAGACAGCCTCTTTCATAAGTGGTGCTAGTAAAACTGGGTTTCAGCTTGCCAAAGATGAAAACTAGACCTATACCTCTCACCATTCACTAAACTAAAATTGAAAGGGATTAAAGATCTAAATATTAAAACAAAAACACTAAACCAGCTGGAAGAGAGATTAGGTAGTATCTTGAAGACACTGGTGCAGGAAAAGATTTTATAAACAAAACCTCAGTTGCCTGTGAACTAGCACAAAAATCAACACTTGGGATGTGTTCTTATTAAAAAGCTTCTGCACAGCTAGATAAAGGGCCAACAGTGTGAGGAGACAGCCCACAATATGGGAAAAATTTTTCACCAGCTGTTCCTCAGACAAAGGTGTACTACAGAATATATAAAGAACTTAAAAAAAAAACACCTCCCCCATTTTAAAGACTGAATTCAAAAATGGGCATCTGAAATGAACAGACATTTCTCAGACAATTAAGTAGAAATAGCAAATAAACATAAGAAAAAATGTTCAGCATCACTGGTCATTCAAGAGACACAAATGAAAAGAATTCTGAGATTCCACCTCACCCCAGGAAGAATGGCTGCTATCATGAAATCAACCAATAAAAACCACTGGCAGGTCTGCGGGGAAAGAGGAACCCCACTCCAGTGCTAGTCAGAGTGCAGACTGGCGCAACCACTGCGGAAAACAGTATGGAGATACCTCGAAGTACTAGGACTGGACTTCCCCTTTGGCTCAGCTATCCCCTTGTTGAGTATCTTCCTCAAAGAACTTGAAGAATCATACCACAGTGATATATGTGCACCCGTGTTCATAGCAGCACAATTCGTGATAGTTAAAACTAGGAAGCAGTCCAATTTCCCATCAATGAGAGCTGGACAAAGAAAATGTGGTTTTGTTGTTGTTTCGTTGTTGTTAAATGGAGTACTACTCAGCTGTAAAGAATGAGAAATTAGAGACATTTTTAGCTAAATAGATGCAGATTGAGGTGATGCTCCTAAGTGAAATAAATAGGACGCATGTGTACATACGGAATGGTTTCTCTAGTGTGAGAAACAGAAAGAATAAGGACTAAAAGTTGTAGTAGGTAACGTGGAACAGGAAGAAAAGGTGCAAAGGGTAAGGGTAATTGAGAGGGGTAGGGGAAAAGAAAGAAGGGAGTGGAATTAATATGAGAAAAAAAAGGAAACAAGTAGATAGCACTGGAGGAGTTAAAAGGAGGGCAGGGGAATGGGGAAAAAAAACAACAACCAAGATGGATTATGTAAAGGTGCAAATTTCCAATGATGAGTGTCATATTGTATATCTAAAGTGTACCAATAAAATTAATTTTAAAAAATACACAAAAATTTACATTCTGAATGTTACCTTTTTCTTGACAAGATTTATTCTCTTTTGCTACAGTTGAAAGAATTGAACTTCAGTGAGTTCTCTGAGCTAGTTCAAAACTGGTCTTTCTGGTTTGTCCTTCTTGTGGTGCGGATCATTATTATTGAAAAACTGGATTTACCTTGTTCTACAGTTCTCCTCTTGGACTCTAAGCTTCCCCAGCCGTGTTAGACTACAGAAACATATGCTTAGGGTCTCTTAGGTGCCACTTTTTGCTGAAGCAGTCACCATTTGGCATTTATGTTTAAGTCTTTTCAACTCTGGCTACTCAACCTTTGGCCTGTAAGACGTGCATCATAAATGCAACGAGAAAAGCTGTGCCAACTAGCTAACAGGCATCTATGTTCTGATGCCTGGAAACGTTGTTGTTTTGGTGTTGTTGTTGCTATTCAGCTTAGCTAATATTTCTCAACTCTTAACAAATCAAATTATAATTGAATTATCACCTTGGCACTCCTGTTGCACACAGTGCTGTGCGTACTGTGTCATACTGCAACTTCACTGGGCTATCATAGCAGCTCACCAGGGTTCCTTAACAGGTGCCCCTAGAAGTTTAAAGGGACCAACTTTAAAAAGGGAAAACAAAAACACTTCATTTGAAAGAAAAAGGAAAGGGAAAGAGGAGACAACTACCTTGTGAGAAAGCAGGGGGCTCTCTGCCTTTTATTGGGTGTTAGAGCCCTCCCCCTTCCTAGGCTTTGCAGTAATTTGAGGGGCTATTTTAGGTCCTAGGGTTCCACCCCAGATACCACTGTCTGTGTGCAGGTTCCTACCTGAGCCTCATTTCACTACCTTTGCTCTTTTATTTTTCATCTCGTTTTTAGTTAAGTCACTGGCCTCTTTCTTGATGTGGCCTAACTGCTCAAACAAGGACCATCCCAAGGCAAAGTTCTGGCTCTAGTGAATGTCTGCACATAGGGAAGAGCCAGGTGATAAATACTATGTCAATTTTTCCACGTGAAGGTTTTGCAGAATTTCTCATAGATTTAATTTGTCTCCCGCCAGCTTTATAGAGATTAGATTTTACCAACAAAATCTCTCTACTTCAATCCCAGATGAGTTATCTTTCTTAGCTCATTGGTTGGCTAAGTGATGCTTTTTTCCTTCTTTCTCATCCAATTGTATTTTTTAATAAAATCTAGAAAGCTCTCAAAGTATCTTCTCTATCTCCCTCTATTTAAATGTCAAATTAAGTAAGAATCCCATCCACCTAAGAATCAGTGGTCTCTTAAGTCTCAGTGTGTGGTACCCATTTAATTTTTCTTCTGACATCTTCTGTTTCTAAATTTATAATGATTTATTAATTCTTGAGCTTTGTGACACGAAGAAAGCAGTCATATTAGCATTAGAGATCTACAGCTTAGATCTAGGAACAATAGCTAAGGACTAGAAAAATTTTTAACCAGTAAGTTTCATTAGAATTTTATATTTTGACAAGTTTTAAGGAGGAATGGAGCTAAGGGAGAAAGTTTAATCTAATTTATTATGATAGACCCTTGCCTTAAAATGAAGAAGAACTGACATTTCTTTCTGCTTTAAGTCATAATAATCTGCTTGGGTAAATAATAGTGACTCATAAGGCAAACAGGCTCTAAGCAATCGGAACAATAAGTAATTAACTATCAGATCAGGGGACCCAGATCATCCTTGCTGTGCAAATTCATTAAACAGTGATTGCAAAAAGGACTGCTGCTTCTGAGAAGACATCTTAGGAGAGGTGAGATCTGAATTGGGCTGTGATACTTGTGAAGCAAGGAGAATAAGAGTGTCCTAGTCAGAGAAAAGGTAGGTGTTGGGAATAGCATACAATGCTTATACAATAGGGGATAAACCTAGCTCAACCTAGGAGTAGTATATGTTGACGAACACTAAACTGGAAGTAAGATTGGTGGAAATTGGTTAGGAAATGGGAGAGAAAAAGAATAGAGATTTATTATGCACATGTAGCAAATCCCAACAAGGAATGTAATCATTGCACACTGCAAACCTGTACTAATAAATTTTTTTAAAAAATAGAATTAATGTAAAGATGTGAGTGGAAAATCAGATAGAAGAGTGGAAAATCCCTGCAGATGTAGGGAAAACTTAATAACATTAAGAATTCAGAGGTAGTTCGAGACTGCAAATGTCTACTTGAAAAAAACAAACAAACAAGGCAACAAACAGTATCAGAACAAACTGATATGATTAATATGTACCTATGCAGAAGAACTCAGTTACCATATAATATGGGATATGGTAATTTATGATGAAAATGCTGAAAATGTTTTATAATATCCTGACCTGGTTGGGAAAACATGGCCACTAAAAATAGAAAGATCTCTTTATCATCAATGCAAGTTGTGTTTATTAGTTGTACATATAGCTTTAGAAATTCATTAGGACAATTAAGATGTCAGGCTTATGGAAGAATAGACAAGATATTAACATTATAATAAGGTGCGATGCATTGCTCACAGACCAGGATGTCACCTTTAAAAATAAAGGGGCAATATGGGAACTGTGATTAGAATATGGGTTGAGTACCCCCCCACTGCCTTCTATGGTTGAAGCCTTGGTCTGCAGGGAGCTGCTGTCAGCAGGTGGTGAAAGCTGAGGAAGGTGGGCTCTAGGAGGAGGTCACTAATGTCATGAGCCTGCCCAACTTTTCCTCCCCTGATTCTAGATATGATCACTTGTTTCCATACAGGCTCCCGTCATTCCATACATGTCTTCACCATGATGTAACACAGACAAGAAATAAGCCAATATTAGTGCTGTCCCTGAACCACTCCAAACTGTGAAATAAATAAATCTATTCTTCATCACAAGGAGGTCATGTCTGCTATTTTAAGACAGTGACAGAGTTGAATACAATAGTAGGTAATATGATAGGTAAGGAAAAATAATAATGATGATGTTTTAATCAGTTGGATAAATTAAGTCATTGTACTTTCTGTTTAAGAACTTGAGTAGTGTTTGGATACCATTAAACAAAGAAAGACAAGAAATGCAATTTTGCTGTGTACATAAGCCATATGTCAATTCCTGAACTACATTTCTGCACAAATAAAATCAGTAACTATTGAATCTCATATCTGAGAGTGATGATGAACGAGGTAGCCAGATTTGATGAGGGAAGTTAAAGAAAGTTATCGCCTTGTATTCATTAGACATCTGAAGAGAAAGGAAAGGAATCACAGGTAAATGAGCTCTAAAATGTCAGCAACCACAAAATGGGTTGCAGAGGTCTCAGAAACCATAAGAGAGATGAAGCCACCAGAACTCTTGAGTTCCCCGGGGACACAATGGGTCAAATAAGAGCATAAGGTTAAAAGCTGAGTCTTACGAAGTAGCAAGTGTTAGAGAAGGAAATGATGAGGAGCTGTAAGGGAAACACAGCATGGAGTCATCCTAAGCTCCATCTTGGCGTTTCTTAAACTGGCCTTCTACAAAATATACTTATATTAGCTGATTAAAGATTTTCTCTAAGAAAAGGCTCAGTGTCAAGTAAATTTGATTAAGACTGAATTAAACAAAGTTAATCAAATCAATTCATTCCTGCAAAACTTCTCAGAATCTATAATGCAGCAATGTGTGAGTAGAATCTCGGACAGGAGGGTATGGTATGTGCCTTTTCCCAAACATTGTGTTTTTAGAATTATATTACCATTATCCAAAGCCGGTGTTCTACAAGACAGTCTATTTTTAAAAATCACAAATCGTTTTTCAAATTCTGTTCTTCCTTGTAGATTTCTCACCTTGTCCATGCCATCTGGAGGGCTTCTCCTTACCTCCGCTGGCCAAAGCCCTGCCCATTGTTCTAGACTTGGGGGACAAGGAAAGGATTCTATTACCAAAAGTGTAGAAAATAAAATGGTTCCTTCTACCTTCCTTGCCTAAGAAAAAGGAAAGTCTTAGAACCATACCACAGTGACCTTAATTTCAGGACTATGGGCCTTCTATATCTGAGCTCCCCTCTGCATATTCAACCAATTACAGATTTTTTTTAAAGTATTTAAAAAATACTGAACATGTAGAAATTTTTTATTGTTGTTTCTCAAAGCCTTTATACGTAGGGAATATAAATGTTGGAATGGTGTTTAAAAATTATTAGTTACCCATCTAATTCATATCTCAAAAGAGTATGACCTCTATACATTAGAGGGTTTATACTGACAAAATATAAGTAATTTTTAGCAGACCAATCTTTTTCATTAAGAAAGGTTTATTTGGGGGCTCAGTTGATAGAAGTTTGATTCCACTGTTGGCTGGCTTTAAGGCAGAGTGGCATGGCAGAGGCGCGTAACAGAGGAGAAATAGTCCATAGCAAGGCAGGCAGAAGGCGGCAGCCGCAAGCAGGTCTCCTATCTTCTCTCTATCCCTTTTTGTTGCACTGGAGCTACAAGCCCATTTGTTGGTGCCACCCACATCCACAGTGGAGGATCCCTCTTCAGTAAATCTATTCATGCATCTCCAGAACTATGCTAATCCAACTAGGAGATAATCCAAATATCACACACCCTTAAATCATATTCACACACCCTAGATCAAATCACCTCTGAAAAGCTCCACCTATGAGCCCATGTGGATTTGGGGGAACTTCTAGTTCCAAACCATAACATAGTTGTTCAAAGGGAAGTAGGAATTCTAAGAAAATTTTAATTTATATACATAGGGAAATCCATTATTTATATTATTTATGCTAATTAGATGCAATTTATTACTAAACTGGGAGTGACATTAATTTCCTGTAGGATTAATATTCATTCTATGAAATTGTTTTTATGTTATGTATAAGTGAATTAATGTTTGTATCGCACCCAGTTAGGCGCTTAGAGTCTATCATGAAATTGGACTAAATCTATATCTGTGGTATATTTGTTATTCTTTGATAACTTTGGATAGAATTGCATATGTGCTTTGACAAATTTGTGTCTTAAACAGACTTGAGTTTTCACAACTTCTGTTTCCTGGGTACTACTATAAGAAGTTCATTTAGCTTCAAGAGCAAGCCATCATCAGAGTAGGAAAGAAGAGGCTATGCCTGAGGGGAAACAAAACTGATTTAAATAACCTGTTTTTAAAATTTCCAAGTATCTTTCAAATGTTCTAAACTGATCATGTTGTGCATGGGCGTACTAGGGGATGGCAGTGTAGGAGTTTGTGGCTGAGAGTGGACAAGACAAGGAAAAATGACGATAGGGTACCGGAAATGGTCATAAAAACAGAAACTAAAGAAGATTTGGACGGAAAGTGTCAGACGTAATGGGAAAGAGCAAGAAGAGAGAAGCAAAGGGGAATTTGGGACAATTCTGGGACAATGCTGAAGAAAGTTGGACCAAAACAGGCCCATACTATAGAAGGAAAAAGTGGGATAAGGAAAGATAGAAGGGGCGCAGATAGTAACAAAAAAAACCCTAACATAATATTTAAGATTTGTTAACAGCATCATTACCTTTAAATAAGTTTCAATACATGACTGCAGAGCATGTATAAATATAGCATTTTATGAAAACGGACTAAGTACCAAGGTTAAAGCAAACAGAATTGTATGGGAGAGTGGAAAGGAACATTTAGATTAAATCTTGCCTACGGAATCAGGAAAGTTTTCAAAAATGAGACCTCTTTCAAAGATAAATTCTGAGAGGGAAAAAGAAAACGAAGATGAAAATGGTACAACAAAAGGCAGGATGAGAGAAATAAAAGAGGCAAAAAACCAAAAGAGTTCGAAGAAAAAAATGAACAGCGCGAAGAAAATATTCCAAAACTATTCTAACATTTACTGAATGTTCTTGGAACATTTGTGTTTTGAGCTTTGTAATACCTGTGGATGACTATTTTATACTAGTTTGCATCTGTTCTACCTCATTCTAGTTATCAAAAAAGCCGAATGATGTAGAAATCATTAATACCCCATTTTTCAAGAGAAGAAAATCTAAACGGGTTGATTACCTGCCACCTGTTGATGGGACTGTGATTTCAATGAAGCCATTCTAACGTCTAAATCCATGTTAGTACATTCATAAAGTTCTATAGAAAAACACAAAAACTAAAAAGTCAGTAATTAATTGAAGATAAAAGAGAGAAGAAAAATTTAAAAATCAAAGAAATCACAAGATACATTAAAATGGGGCTCTGATTAATACTACCTAGAAATAACCTACCGACATTACAGTTACACCAGAATGGCAATACTCTTGTTATGCATTCTTTTGTTAACTGTGGAGAAGTCCGAGCCAACAATGTTCTTGTAGCTAAGCCTTGCTTCATTACGAATCTCCTTCTTCTCATCCCATAGCAGTGTTGTGGAGGGAATGAGTTGACCAGGTGAGATTTGATTCTTTGTTATCTGCGGACCTCTCCATCCAACAGACCTGCTAATCTGATCAATTTCACACTTACGTTTTGCTGTTATACACTTCAGAACAAAAGAGGTCAAGTTACTCCCATTGTTAATGCACACAATTGTCACATCGATCTTCTAAAGCACCTTGAACAATGATGCTAGCTTCCTACCTTACCAGATAAAGAAGCTAAAGCTTAGAGTTTCACAACTTGAACCAAATCACATAGCTGACAAGTGCAAGTGTAGCTTGGATGACCACAACTACAGAGCGTGCCACTCCCTAACACTTTTGTGTTTCTAGGAGCCGAAAGTTCAATAAGAAAATACATGAATCAAGTTTTCAGAGAACTACAATTACTTTGAAGGCTCCCAAACAAGATGGATTGGTGCAGTCAAATAATTTTGAAATAAATGGAAATAACAAAGCTTTATAGAAATTTGAGCCTTATCTCTAAGAGGAAAACTAAGCAAATATTTTGTCAAATAAAATTTATGAAACAAACTGTCTCATGCAAAGCCAGGTAGACAACAAATTGTAAGAGATCCATTGTCACTACCAATCACAAAAGATCCTGTTTGGACAACAAGCCATGCAAATTCCTAAGGCTCTTTACATTTGTCTACGACTTTGAATAAAATTTCCAAATCACAACTGAAAGGAGCCACTGCTGCTATCACTGCCCAATGTCCACAGCAACTACCAGCAAAGGTCACAGGAGGAAATGCAATGTTTTTGCTTACAATGCAGATTCCTAGCCCCTGAATTTCATTGATTTCTTAGATTTTTCTTCATATAACATCATGTGCAATAATGAAAATGAGCATAAAATTATCCTTTCTGTAACAATGAACCACAAAAACTTAACCTACTACTATTGAAATTTGAAGAACACCATAAATTATCCTGCCATTTAAACTTCTCCAAAACTATTGTGCCTGGATATCTAAGACTAAAAACATTATCTTACATGTTTTTAGAGATATACAAGAGGATATTTGGTTAAGTAAAACCATTTGGTCCAATGTTCTTATTTTGGAAATTATAAAAATGAGATGGAGGGCAATGGAGTTAGTTAGCTGCCCAATCACCATCAATCCTGGAACTCTCTTAGGTTAGGGGTTTTGCATTATTATGCAATCAAAAATGTTCTACAGGATATTTGCCTTGGGGTATAATAGGAATGTGCATGGTAGCTACAAGAAGGTATCTCCGTGGTCTTAAAAATGGAAGATATTAAGTTGATTTATAAGAGTGAAACTATGATATTAAGCCATTTTTTGATAGAACAGAGAAAAAAGTCATCTGGATAAGATAGAAGGGCTTGCAGGGCTGTTCACTTTACTGTAATCAGATCATTTGTTATTTTATTACCATATATAAAAAATAGGATATCACTAAAAGTACAGATAATTATTTATAAAAATGTAGAAAAAATAGACTACTAGAAAAAAATTTGTCAGTGCACATTCAAGCACTATGTGAGATTTTGAATTACCTTGTCAAAAATTTTCTTTGTTTGGCCAAACATTGGTTCTCGTAGGATAAAATATGGCCATTGATAGTACTGAAAACTACCAATTTGGAGAAGCACATCAAAAGATTTAAGACTGACCTGTGATTATCTGTTGCAGTAAGTGCTATCAGGATAGATCACAGCTCTGTGCATTAATTATCCTGAAGAGATCAACCCTAGGACAAGTAGTCACGACTTGAGGAATTAGGCCGTAGGCTAAAGCTAGGGACACTATTTGTTCCCTCTGGAAGTAGGAGGCAGTCTGACTTGAACCCCAATATTTGAAAGTTCTACAGCAGATCTATTATAGAGGGGAAAACTGTCCCAGGACAAATGGTGACAGACTGAGAGCCAAGCCAATAACTGACCTGATGATTCTACGATGATAAGAAACAAAACAAACAAACTAGAGACTAGAGACATTTATAGCTGAGTGAATGCACCCTGAGGACAGACTCTTCAGTGAAATTAATAGGACGCACGTGTAAATACCAAATAGCTTCCCTGGTATGATAAACTAAAAGTGGAAATAAGAATCAAAGTGTGTAATTAATATTGTGCAATAGGGAAAAGTATCTAAAGGTGTAGGGGAAGTGGGAAGGGTAGGGGAAAGCTAAGAAGGGAAAATAAAAAATAAGAGAAAGGGAAAAATGGAAACAAAGTCTCTAAATAGGGAAGGGTAGAAGGGTAAAGAGAGGGAAGGGGTATGTGGAAAAAATAAGAACCAAGACACATCATGTAAAGGTACCAGATCCCAGAGATGAACGTAACTGTATTGTATACCTAAAATATACCAATAAAGAAAAAAGAAAAAAAAACAGTTTATGTAATGATTTAAAGTCTTTCTCGTTATCCTTGAATTTCAGTAAAGTCACATAAAGATTCATTAGCCTTCCTTCCGCTAAATTGAAAAAAACAATAAAAAAGTGCACACCCTCAGATGAAGCCAGCCGAGTAAGGGCAGAAGAGTGTCCCCTCCTGAAAGGCCAGGATGGCCCCGTGCATTGATGTCGTAGCCCCTCTGGCTCTGAAGGCTGTAGTGTGGTAGCACCGGGGCTGCTAGGTGAAAGGACGTCAACAGAGTATATCCTGGGCACAGGTAAGGCGGTAGGAGGTCAGTGTCTTGGAAATAACTGGGATACCTCTGAGACAGATGCGTTTCTGTGATTGGGGATAGAGCACACGATAAGATTTAAGTTAAAAAAAGAAGGAAGAAGACTAGAAAAGGAGCAAGAGACGGATGAGGAGGAAAGGCGGAGAAGAAAGAGGAGGAAAGAAAAGCAGAAGAAAGTGGAATTTTCCTTCAACACAAACTGTTCCCTGCCCATTCAATACATCATGCACTAACCATACGAAAAGTCGACATCTGTTTCCTGGCTTAGGGTGATTTTCACCTTGCTATTCACATGGCTGGCTGCTTTCCTTCTTTTTTAACCTCAGTTAGATACTTTCTTCTCACTGAAAAATGACTCCAGCTCGTAAACTGAGGCCCAAGTTCATACAATTTTCTATCTTATAATCCAGTTTGGTTTAAAAAGCTAGGAACTTTTTGTGTCTTTATTAATGAATTTGGTTTTATTTTATTTTCCTGAGGGATAGCACCTGTTTGGTAAACTATAGCGCCAACTACTAACATGACACCTGTCTTCGAATACCCTAGTGACTCACAAAGTTCTTAGGACTAAGATTACAGTTCAAAGGGCAAGAGTTTAATTTGTCATTCCATTAAACTTTGGACTTTGCTGTTTTCTGATTGCATGCTCACCTCCCACTTTGTAAATTTTATTGAGACACAACATATGTACTAAAATGTTCAAAAATATTACGCTGATATCCATGTTACCCCAGCCTATAGGAAAAATGACAGTTTAAAGAGGTGCAGAATAATATAACTTGTGCATTGTTATTCCACTTATAACTTAAATTCTATTCTTACATATTTTGCATTTTGTAAGCCTTCTCTTGAGAATAGAAATTATATTCAGTGTTGTAAAATTTTATATTTCTAAACTCTGTAAGTAAAAGAAAGACCATGTACTTCAGGAATTTCATCAAAATGACAGAGATTCTAGCCTCAATTATGAAAATACTATTAGCCTCTTTTTTTTGCCTATTTTGCCCCTATACAGTCTACATGGTATTGATTTCTTATCTTCAACTTCTATAGAAAAGGTCAAATATTAATCACAATTAACAAAGGACAATTTTATAATAAATGTTTATTTTAAATATATTACATGTGGAATTATTTATTTTCCTTCAGAAAATTATCCTAAAAAGTTTAAGAAAATAAATGCATCACTATTCAATGTGAAAATTTCATAAACATAAATGATTAGAAAACACCTTCATATTTCTATCCCCTTTTTCAGCCTCTGATTCTTACAGCAAGTATTGATGGTACTTTTCATGAGCTTTAGCCAAAGAGAAGGTATTTCCATTGTAAAAATTATAAATGTCCAAGCCCCCTTTTTTCAGATTTATAGCATATCTCTTTATCCACAGAATTTAAGGTTGATGCATTAGTAGTAATCAGCTACAAAAAAAAAAAAGGAAGTAAAAACTAAACACTGAGGAAAATACCGCAATTTTTTAGTCTGTAATGAGAGTCAGTATCCTTTCAGAACCTTAAAATGTTACACATCATAAGAGACACCTAAAGTCAGCTGAAGTCAAATCACTGTCTTTCATCCATAGATAATTAAAATGACCCCATGTTTCAAGATGTAAGTCAAGGATTTTCAGGAGTACAGTAATCTTTAATGGCTAACCTTCAGGAAATTTTCCTCACAACCTGGGAAGGGTACTGAAAAGAAGCTTATGGACCAAGGAGAGAATTTAATGGGCTCTTAACCCCTTTCAATTGAGGTACAAGATGCGGGATTAGGAAATGGAGCAACTTTTTAAGTCTCTTCATTCTATTTTTCACTCAGCTCAAAAAGATTCCAGCTAGCAAAGCATAGTCACTTGAAATTGTATGTGCATCTTCATTCTTTGAAGGACTGAACTTTCACATTTATGAGAGCCTTCTATAGGTATCTCTAGAAAATATAAAGTCTCAATTTCCTACTTATAAATTAATGTAGTACAGGGATAGGAAGGAGAGCGATTTCTAGTGTGACAGTATCAGAATACCACACTGCAATAAAATAACATTTCTGCTGGGCTAAGAGTACTATAAAATTAAAATGCCAACTTTAAATTGTAAAAGTGTTAATTTCTTGGCCTTGAATATGTTTGTTACTAATGTGTGTTACACTAATTAAACATGCCTCTTTGAAAATTATATGAAGAAGCTACAAAGCTTTTAAGACTCCTGCTAATCCAACACCCTCTGTTTGCTTGTTTCCAATTTGTTCATTTTAATGTACCAATTATGTGAATTAGAGCAAATAAATACGTTGAGAAAAAAATCTCTCTTCTGAGACTCTGACCCCCCAAATGTTTTGAATCAGATAGAACAGTCGTTGTTCTAGCTCAATTATTCAGCTTCTAGAGTAGATTAAAGGATTAAGAAGCTAATTTATTTAATTGTGAATAAGCAGCTATATCTTGAGGTTGGATGATTTCATTGTAAATTCTCAGGTGCTGGGTCCTATTCTGAACAAATCAAAAAGGAATAAAATCAGATAAGATGCATAATAAATTACTATACAACTTTAATAGAAAAATTCAGAAAGAATCATATTAAACTAAAAACTAGAAGAGACAGAGATGCCTTGGTGCATTCTATTCATCTATGGCTGGCACTAATGACTCCATAAACATGAAGCGACAAATGAAAGGAACATGCTGTTCTATGATTTTTGAAACAATAACCTTTTGACATACAGGTATTTGCCTTTTGTGGTTTGCTTATACATGCTGTATATTTATTACTCTTGTTTAGAAATAACCCCTCCTTTGGACCATATTTCTCACTGAGGATACGAGGATAGATTTATTTCAATGTGCTCAGGCAGAATGTATTCACAGTTTTGGGATCTCTGCCCTTTTCAGGTTACCACGCAGGTAACGCTCCTTCTCTTCACTTACATTTAATGGCACACACTCTCTTGCCCGCTAATTAACAAAAAGGAGAAAGAGGCAAGCACACCTTTTTCCTATAGAGAGATGCAGGGTGGAAAGATGAAAACTTCCCAGGTAGTAAAACTTCTCTTAAATCAACAAGTGAGTAGATATTGATGGAAATCTGATTTTATCCTTTTTACTAATTTTTTCCCAATTATAAAAACAATTTGTCTATGGAAAAATGCGAAAACTCTATGAAGCAAGAGTCACTCATAACCCACCTAACTATAGGACCCGCATACGTATTTTAATATTTTTACTCCCTCTCGCTTCTTTTTATTTTTAAACATGTTTGCTAGAATCAGAGCTATTTAAAGCAAAGTGACCAAATTAATCACAGTTCAGAGATTATTAAGCAAAATTTTTGAAGTATGTAAAGATTTTAGTGTACTGGAGTATGACCATATAGAGTAGCTTTAGATTGAAAAGCTAAAAGAATATGAAAGAAAATATCTGTGTTGAAATAGAATCATGAAACAATCTTGAAAAATTCAGGGGATGATGATGTCAGTGATGGTGTTAGTTATTCATTTTATTTTCTTATTTCTTTTAATATTGTACTATAGTCAGACCATGTACCTTCTTTTTTTTCCCCTCATTGAGTTTATTGGTACATTTCATGTATACAGTACAGTTACATTCATTATTGGGATCTTGTACCTTAACATGACAGGTCTTGGTTCTCATTTTTTTCACTTTTCCCTGCCCTCCCTTCACCCCCTCCTCCTCTCCCCATTTATAAACATTTTATTTACATTTTCTCATTTTTTTTTCTTTCCCTTATTACCTTTCCCCTACCCTTACCACCTTTGCCTCACCTTTAGCCCTTTTCTTGCTATTTCACATGGTCAATTATCTTATTAGGATCTTATGTACTATTATAGCTTTTCACACCAGAGAAACTATTTGGTATTTATACATGTGTGACATATTTATTTCACTTAGGAGTATATCTTCAATATGTATCCATTTTCCTATGAATGACTCTAATTTCCCATTCTTTATGGCTGAGTAATATTCCATTTTAAAGAGAAACCACATCTTCTTTACCCAGTTTCCAACTGATGGGCCAATGGGCTGTTTCCAAGTTTTAGCTATTACAAAACTGTGCTGCTAAAAACATAGGTGTGCATACATCACTGAGATATGATTCCTTTAATCCTTTTGGAAAGATACCCAGCAGAGGGATGGCTGGGTCAAATGGAACCTCCAGTCCCAGCTCTTTGAGGTATCTCCATATTGATTTCCATAGTGGTTGCACCAGTCTGAGCTCCCATCAACAGTGGAGAAGGGCTCCTTTCTCCCCACAACCCCACCAACATTTGTTATTGGTTGATTTCTTGATAGCAGCCATTCTTTGTGGGGTGAGGTGAAATCTCAGTTTTGTTTTCATCTGCATCTCTCGAATGATCAGTGATGTGGAACATTTTTTCATATATTTACTTGCTGCTTTTTCTTCTTTGTCTGAGAAATGTCTGTTCATTTCGGATGCCCATTTTTGAATCAGGTCCTTATATTTTGGGGGGGCTGATTATTTTGAGTTCTTTATATATTCTAGATAATAGTCCTTTGTCTGAGGATCAGCTGGTAAAAAGTTTTTCCCACATTGTAGGTTGTCTCTTAGTTCTGTTGATGGTTTCTTTTGCAGTGCAGAAGCTTTTTAATAAGATGAGATCCCAGTTGTTGATTCTTTCTGCTAGTTCCTGTGCTACTGAGGATTTGTTCATAAAATCTTTTCCTATGCCAATGTCTTCAAGAGTTCTGCCTAACTTATCTTCCAGGAGGTTTAGTGTTTCTGTTTTAATATTTAGATCTTTAATCCACTTGGATTTTAATGTAGTGCATAGACCATGCACTTTTTATCAATGTCTGTATATTGTGCCTTCTTTTTCTCCCAAAATGTTCAATGTGTGTTAGGAAATAAATGGTGCATTTCTGCAGACTGCTGGTTCCTTTAATTTGTGTGTTCCTGATCTCTGTAGGGCTGTAAAATATGTATCTGTCTTTCATTTACATTGTTTCTTTCAATTTCTGGACTTTTCCTAACTATATATTTTGATTTTGTTATACATTTTGATGTTGGGTTGTCTGATGCAAAGGATAAAAGATTTTATATTTTTAAAATGTTGTACCTTGCATTAATAATAAATGTAGCACTCAATACTTTTAATATGTTTGACATTGAGTCTACTTTGTTTGGCATTAATATTGTTACTTCTACTTCCCTTTTATTTAAATGAGGTTTGCATAACTTTGCTCAGTATTTTTGAACACTTTTCTGCAAGGGGATATAATTTGATTTTGCTCTTATTTGTATTCATTTTATAAGTTTTATTCTTTGATAAGAGATAAGTGATGTGGTGTTTTCTATAGTATTGAATTCATTTGGCCATGTAACAGGGATCCAAGAGGGAAAGAGTCAAACGTTAGCATTTGCATAACTGTGTTACCTTGAGATTGATAGTATCACTTTCTATCATGAACTCCTGTAAGTTTTATAGACTTAATTTTTTAAAAAACTCTTGATTGGAATTTTTCACGTTAAAAAAAAATCTCAGTATTGGACTTTAATGAATTAGTCTCAGTAACAGTGATAGACAGAGACCTATGGACCACTTACTGAGTCAGGTTTAAACTTTGCATTTTTTTAACAGCTTCTCTCCCTAGATAATCAATACAGAGGGATTAGGACTCTAAATGAGGGCCCTGGATGTGAGGTAGTCCAAAAACTTGAAAAGGGTGGCCTCTTTTGATCCCCTGTATCAAAAAATAAAAAGAAAGAAAGAAAGAAAGAAAAACAAAAGAAAGAATGAAAGAAAGAAAGAAAGAAAGAAAGAAAGAAAGAAGGAAGGAAGGAAGGAAGGAAGGAAGGAAGGAAGGAAGGAAGGAAGAAAGAAAGAAAGAAAGAAAGAAAGAAAGAAAGAAAGAAAGAAAGAAAGAAAGAAAGAAAGAAAGGAAGGAAGGAAGGAAGGAAGGAAGGAAAATGCTGGCCTTTCATAGACACTATCAATTTACATATGTTTTTCCTACCAAAACATGCAATGAGAAAAGAATACATCAGAAGATGAAGGAAAGCAAGTAGTTTTCTTGATGATATATAGCTTTAAAAAACATGAATTATGAAGACTTCAGGAAACATAAGCATGGGAGAAATAAATCTAGTTCTTTTCTAATTTAAATCAAACTAAAAGGAAAACATATTTTTTATTTGCTCAATTACTTTCTATAATAATGTCTCAAAGTCACCTACTCCTTGGAGAATATTTTTCTGATTGGAAATTCACATAGCAACACACAAGAAAATTAGCTATTCCTTTTATTTTTTAGATAAGAACTGAGATGTTCCCTAGTTGTAAACTCTATGGCCACATCTTTGACTTAGTGGTTCTATTCTCAAGTTCTGTGCTAGTTGGATAATAGGGACTAAAGTTTCTCTGCCTCTGCCAAACTATATTCCCCCAACCTTTCTAAATATGAAGATATTCAACTCTTTCATTACAATCTAGAGACTGCATTTCCCCCTAAGTATGTACCTACTCCTTATGGAACTTCAAAAGAAAAGTGGAAAAAAGAGCAGAAAAAGAGTAATTCATAGCTATGGTCACAATTCAAAACAGAGAAGATTTGAATGTTGTAGATTTACTATGTTCTTTTACAACTTTCTATTATCAGTCTATTTTCAAAAATGGAAAAAAATGGAAACAGTGAGAGGGCTGAAAGGAGAGCAGGGGTATAGGGGAAAAATAAGAAGTGAGGCATACCCTATAAAGGTACAAGATTCCAATGATGAACGTCACTGTATTGTTTGGTTTAAATGTGCCAATAAACTTAACGCGGGGTGAGGGGTGGGGAGTTCCCAGATGCATAAACTGAATGTCACTAAGGCACACTCTCAAAAGGCTATAGCACTGAAGAAGTGCTAACTTCTTTCTAAGTTTCAAGTGGAACTCTTGAAAAGACGAGCTTCCAAAAAAGAATTCATTAGAGGAGGCAGCAAGGGATAAATCCCTGTATTTCCTTTTGGAAAGGTCAATACAGAGACCTTCCATTAAGAAAGGAAAGGGTGAACGGAGGGCAGGGACAAGGGAAAATCGAGAACCAAGACTCGTCATATAGAGGTACAAGATCCCAACAATGAATGTAACTGTACTGTATCCTTAAAATGTGCCTATAAACTCAAAGCTGAAAACAAAAATATAGGAAAGGACTATCAGAAGAAAATTCCTAGACACTAACACTATGACCTATTGCTATCCTGAGCTTCTCCAGTCAGACTGGGGATTGAAGGAAATTGCAATCCACAAGTCCAATATAAGTTGTATATAAATAGTAATGCAATGGCAATATCAAATGTTTTTGCCAGGCAATTAAACTTTATGCCACACTAATTCAATTTTGCTACTGTTTTATTAAGTCTTATGAAAAAAAGAAAATCTGTTCTGTCTGGTAAATCACAAATTTTAGAACACATTTCTTAATACAAGCGCTTTGTTCTGCTATTTTGATATATTAAATATCCAGCAACAAATTTCTGTGGTCATAAATCTACAGTGATAAAATTAATCCTATTGCTGAAGACAAATAAATATTTTATTGCAGTTTTATGAGCTTTTGTTCTCTCTTCACTTGGAAGTAGATGTTGTTTAGTGATATGAAGACACTTTGCTTCTCTAAAATGTATTAGAAACAATATAACAGTAATATAATTCATATCTACAAAACTGTTGTGCGTCCTTAAGATTGAAAATTCAAGAATATCTCCCCAAAAAACTTATAAAGAATATTGTGTCTACAGAAAACATCCAGTCAGGATAGTCAACTTAGTTTATATCCTAAAATGATTTGGATTTTAATTATGCAAACTAATTCCATTATGTGACAAATGTTTTGGTTTTGTTTGACTTGTTTGGGTAGTAGCAAAACTTTGAATTTTAGGATGCAAGAAAATGTATCAAACAAAAACTTGCCAAAACACAGTTTTTTTTAATTAACAAGAGTGCGTAAACCTTGGAGGTTACAATGGAAATTTTACATGAAAAATTAAAGGTAAATAGAATTTGGGGGAGATGGGAAAATGGAAAGCTCAGGAATAAAGCAACACTCAGAAAACCTTTCCCCCACAAACAAAGCAATTGAGTCCAAATATGACTATATATAGCAATAATCCCAACACTGGGAGACTAAGGAAAGAGGATGGTGATTTTGAGCCCAACCTGGGAAACTTAGTGACTGTCTTAATTAAGTCTCTCATAGCTTGGACAAAATACCTGATATACAGAATTTAAGAAAGGAGAGGTTCCTTTTGGATCACAGCTCAGTCCATAGTTGGCTAGCTTCAAGGCCGAAGAGCCTAGCCAGCCGAGGGGCCTGGTGGAGGACAGCTGCTCAGGCATGGCAGCCAAGAAGCAGGAACGATGAATGAAGACAGAGTCATAGAAGAGAACGGAGATAGAGTCTTCCAGATCACACCCTTGGGGACCAGACCAAGCTTCCGAACACCAAGGCGGGTATGAGACCTCCACAGCTTAGGCATCTTCCAAAGTCCCCACCCAACTATGCACATAAAACTCTTAGGGGGACATTTAGGTGTAAACCGTAACAGTAAATTAGTAAGACCCTGACGTCTTAAAATTTAAAAATCATTTTAAAAAATGGAGCGTGTAGTCCAGTGCAAAGGGCTGGGATTCAACCCTTGGACCTGGGAAAGAAAACAACGACACACAGAGAAACTGGACATAGCAAGATCAAATATTGCATCCAAATGTAAGAAGAAACTGAGGCTCACAGAGGGGAGATTAATTAATTTACTTTGAAAATACTTTGTATCACAACTCAGTTTTGACTTAGGTAATCTACTCTCTCCTGAACTCAGTACCCTTCTATTACAATGCATTCATTGGTAAATATTATATCAAATGTTTGATAACATGAGTCACACAAAGTTACAGAAGTGTTTTCCAATATAATCTCCTCTTTGTATTCGTAGGCCTCTCCTTAATGAAAGCATTGCTTACTGCTCTCCTAGCATTGTGCTCCTGCACATGACACATTCACTTTTTCAAGTAGTCCACAGGCCCAAATCTCATGTAAAGGAAGGCATAATTTGAGACGGGAATATACAAAAGCACTTTTATCCCTGACAACTTTACTTACCTTCTGGAAAATTGCAAACAACACCGAGACAGTTTACTGACTCCTGTAGAGGAAAAGTGAAAGTGTTTTAGACAACGGATAGAAGAAAATCAAAGAAAGGGGCCAGGAATTTGTCTCAGTGGTCCCACCGCCTGCCCAGTGCAAGGTCCCAAGTTCAGTCCCCAGCGCAAAAAAAAATAAAAAATTTAAAAAAAAGAGAAAAGAAAAAAGAAAAGAAAAGTATTCTTTCAAGATGGAACACACACCAGTGATCCATAGATTACACTATATTTGTATGAGGAAAGGTCCAAGCTGAGACGCAGGGAGTGGGAACCAAGTAGTGTCCACGGAACTTCTTGAGTTGAGATGATGGAAATGAAAGTCTGGAGAGAGGATTTTGGAGTAGTTTTGAGTAAAAGATTTGGAGGGCAGAGAGCTACTTATTAATAAGAATGTGGATTTTTAAGAACAGATGCATCATCACTTAAATAAACACTGCATCCTGTACTCCTTTTTTTTTTTTTTTTTTTTTTTTTTTATTGAGTTTATTGGTACATTTAGGGATACAGTACAGTTACATTCATTGTTGGGATCATGTACCTTTACATGGCAAGTCTTGATTCTCATTTTTTTCCCCTTACCTCTGCCCTCCCTTCACCCCCTCCTCCCCTCCCCATCTACAAACACTTTATTTTCATCTTTTCATTCTCTCACATTTTTTTCTTTTCCCTTTTTGTTCTTCCCCTACGTATCACACCTTCCCTACATCTTTAGCTCCTTTCCTCCCATTTCTAAATGTCAGTAATCTTATTAGAATCTTATGCATTGTTGCAGAATATTCACACCAGGGAAACTATTCGGTATTTACTTTTAAAGGTGTGGCCAAGTGGCTGTTTTAGGCACACAGATGAAAGGAAACACTGTATGTGCAAATTAACAGAAAGGATGCATCTATTTCTTACTGGCTGCAATGACAATGTTCAAGTTTTGGAAAATGAACCATACGTACAAAGGAATAGGCATCTTATGCTGCTGTGTCTTCCTCCGACAGTAGCAATATGCTGAAATGTACACGGTCATGGCTGGATCTGTCACTGATCCACACAAGTTATCAGTTGCATATACAGAAGCCACTTCAGGCTGGCAGCACCGTCCACTGAAGACTTGTTTTCAGCACAGTGTTGAAATCTGAGAAATTCTACAGGGAGCTAGAAGGCCTAAACAGAATAAATTACATTTTCATTCTTCTCCCTTGCTGTCTTTCTAGGCACTACCTGGGCACTGGAACACACATTTTTTTTGGTGCCAGACTTAGAGATTTGCTGTAGGAATCTGTCCAGAAAGATGGCACACTACTGATGAATTTTTCTCTACCTTTGCTTTGCCTTCAAGAGGGGTCAAGAGCTAGCACTCTTCTTAAAATATTCTCCAAAATATCTTGTTTATGCCTCCTGTTCTTCCCATGTCAGTAAGAACCAGACTTTTGAAGATCAAATAATAAAGAAACAATCATGCCAGGCTTGGTGGCACATGCCTGTAATCCCAGCACTTGGGAGGCTGAGTCAGGAGGATTGCTGTGAGTTCAAGACCAGCCTGGGCTACATAATGAGTTCCAGGTCAGTCTCAACTACATAGTGAGACCCTGTCTCAAAAAAACGAAAAAAGAAAAAGAAAAAAAGAAACAGTCACTTGACCCAGGATTAAGTTAACACATCTAGCTGTGATCCAAAAGCGTACCTTGTTAGCATCTATCTTTTAGTTTGCTCTTTAGATTATTTTTACTTTGGGTTTCTCATATAATGATAAACCACATGAAATTTAATCTTCTATGTCTGATTTATTTCAAATTACATTACAGTCTAGACTTTGTGGAGATCTAAGCATGGATGAGACAGAGGAGGGAGAAGGGAAGAGGAAGTAAAAAGGATCAAGATGCGGCCAATTCCCCACAATGAATGCGTTAATTTTATATCACAAAAAGTACGAATAAAGAGTTATAAAAGTATGATCCTACTATGCTAAATTTGGTGACCCTCAAACTTACCTTTTGAGTTGATAAGCTTCCTGATCTAGAGAATGGATGATTTAAATTTGAAAAATTTCTTTATTTTAGTAAATAATTTAGGAAATATATTTTACTTTGCTTAAAAACATTTGAAATGAACTCAACCTCTTTTTCAAGGAAAAGTTGTCTTCTTTGCCCTGATAGTGCCAATTTTCAGAGGTAGCCTGAAATAAGGTGTGAAGCAATCAAATAGTGCTTACATGAAAAATCAAGAACCGGTAACGGAAGCCATGCAAAGGGGGTAAAATCACAACATTCTGTCAATGCACGAAGGATGAATGCAGCATGTTGGAGAAATTTAAAGAGCTTTGGACTTTTGAAACTTGAATAGAAGCTCTGAAAGAAAAGCTAAACAAAAACAGGTTTTACAAATCACGAGTCTGAAATAAAACATACAGAAGGAACACAGTTCATTCCTTTATTTTTCTAAGTTGTAGTGTTTTTTGTTTGTTTGTTTGGTTGGTTGGTTTGGTTTGGTTTTTTACCAAAGGTGAAGGGCGTGGTTCACTGAGTTTTCACAGGCAGCCATTCTCTTTGTCCCCAACCACCTCACAGACAACCTTCCCCAAATAAAAAGACCATGTAATTTACTGAATAATGTTAGGAAATAACTAGATAGTATAAAGTCCACCAAAAAATTCATACACACCTCAGGAAAAGACACACTTCTATAAATATTTTAACACTAAATATATTGAAACTTCATGAGATTAATACAAGTTAACTTTGGCCTCTACAGCTACAAGATGTGCTCAGAGTGGTGGCCACGAGCTTTCAGGTGTTTATTACTACGGCAAACTGCTTCTTGGGTAACCTCGGTCATTGAGATGGCTGCACATGCATTTTCAATTTCTTCTCTAGGGACTGGAAGTATAGTGAGTTTTCTGCAATACAGGAGAGTCTCTGGGGTCCCCCTTACAAGGTAATGCCATCTGTTGGAAAAGTATCAAACTATTTTTCCTTTCCTGAAGTGTGTATATATTTTTGGATACATATATGAATATATTAAAATATAATTATATGTTTAATAGAGTCAATATGTTATATATTCATCTATTTTAAATTATATATAAATATATATTATTATTTGTACTGCTGGTGTATAGAAATGTAATATATTTTTGCAAAGAAAGTCGAATATAACTGTATTAGTCAGCTTTTAGTCACTAGGACCAAAATGCCTGGCATCCAAAAATCAAAAAAGGAAATTGGCTTATTTGGCTTGTGGTTTCAGAAGATTTGGCCCATGATTGGCTCCAAGGCATAAACATGGCTAAACAAAGGTGCTCAGATCATGGTGGCCAGAAACCAGAGCAGCACAGTACCAGAGAGAAAAGGGCCAAGGACCAGGTATAGTACACGTAAGGTCATGACCTCATGACCCACCCAGCAGTGACCTTTATTAATGGCCTCAGTGACCTCTAAGACAAACAAGTTCACAATCCAGTTAAACAGTCACATTCAACCACTTGTCAACCTAATAAGCAAACACTTCTCCCAGAACCATGCTTAATCTCTAAATAAACACAAGGCCATTTTTCCACTTAACATCATAAAGTTATCTTACAGAAAAATGAAACACAATAATGCCTTCTCCAACGTCTTAACAGTCCCAATACTAATAAAATGTCCAAGTCAAAGTCCCCTTTGAGACTCAGAGAAACTTTTAAGTAAAAAATCTCTCTAAAAATCTCCACAAAAATAAAAATCGAGTTACATTATCCCACTTTCTTTTTTATAACATTAATCTTTTCAACAACCACACCTCCTCTGTCCTCAACTTGTCATGTGGTTCTTTTGGGGCCAAAATTGAACTTTTCAAATTTATCATCTGCTCTGACTTTTGCTTCAGATTCTCACTATAAATCCAGCCAAAAGCAGGCAACGATACCCATGCCACATGTTGAATTTTTGGCTGCCTTGAAATCCTCCACCAAATCAGTTTGCCAATTGCCCTGATCTCAGTCTCCTATAAATCCAAAGGACATGAACAAAATGTAGACAAATTTTGATTGAGTGTAACATGTATGGCCTCTAATCCAATGGCTGGTGAAGTCCTTGTTCCCAACTGAAGGCTTCCTGAGTCTGGCCTTTAGAGTTTTTGTTTTTATCAGCATTCTGGTCATCTGAACTTTGATTAGAATCACTCATCAAGCTGTGCTTGCCATTTTAGATCTTGTGTATCCTGCATCTCCAAACCTTTCCAAGTTCCTCTTACAAATCTTTTCCAAAGGTTTTCAACCATATGTTGAAGTTTAGTCATATCTGACTAGTTCATTGTTACCAAATGGCTTAATTGGATGACTGTTTCAGATGACTCATTCTAGGTTTGGCAGACTCCAAAGCAGAAACACTCTGGTGGTGGTGGTGGAGCTCACTGTGGCCAGGATGCAGAGTAGGTGGAACAACGCCAGAAAGGATGGAACCGGGTAAAATACTCAAGGTCATGCCTCTGGGATTCGCCCAGGAACACTGAAAAGTCATTTACTAGGCAACTCTCAAGCGAATCAAGCTGAAAATCCAGCTTAACTGTTACAGGAACAAAGCTCTGTTGAAACATGGGTGTGGCGTCAGGTGATAACTTGAATCCACAGGAATAAAGATAACCCTAAATACTAAATAATCTACTCCCTCTTCTTTCACCTTATTTTAAATCCACAAAATTATATTAAATAGCAATCATAGCAACATGCTGTGTTTGCAACGTCTACTGAGAGAGTGGTCCGTATACTAAGATTTCATAAACAGAGAAAGAAGTAATTGAATTATGCAGAGTAGAATTTTTATATTGCAATGGGATTAAGTTGGTATAAATTTAAACCCAAGGTTGGATGCAGTGTTGAACAGTCAAATTAAATGTTCTTTTAGCAGCATCCGTGCTACATAAGTAACATATTTACAGGTTCTGAGTATGAGAGCATGTAGTTCTTTGAGGGGGTCATAATCCCATCTGTCACACTACCCTAGTTCCTAACAATTTTATGCTAGTTTGAGATTCTAAATAATTATTACATTTTAGTTTTTGCTTTAACTGTGAGACATATCCATTTTCTCTTTTGATATTGATGTTGTATCCATAGTTATTCTTTGATATTTGTCCAGCAGTTGACTAAAATTTAACCAGATGTGGCTAAGTGGAATCCAAATGCTCAGTTTTACTCACTTTGGGGGATGCTATCCAGCTTCCTGCAATACTAGTACCTTCAAATAAGTCAGTTGATTATCTGAGTAATTAAACTCAACTGTTGAGTCATTGTTTAGGACACAAACATAGCAAACACAAACATAAAACCATTACACCATAACTTGAAAACGAGAATCTTTTCTCCCCAAACACACTTTAAAATCTCACATAGAAGATAAGTTTTTTATTTTTTATTTATTTGTTTTTTGGTACCAGGGATTGAACTAAGGCCCTTGTGCTTGCAAGGCAGGCAGCAGAACCACTGAGCCAAATCTCCAGCCCCAGAAGATAAGTTTTATACAGAATTATCACAGAAAAATGTTTTGAAAAGGAGCAAGAATATAATGCTACACATCTCACTTCTAGTTACACTAAATATTTACTCTCAACCTTTAGCCCTTCACCTTTAGATCTATTTGGGGATATCAATGCTATAATTTTGTCATATGGCTTTAGAACACTTTTTAAATTTTTATTGTTATAGTTTATACATACATAGCAATCACATTCATCTAAGGGAATTTATACCTGCAACCTGGTATATCGTGATTTCTCTTTTTCTCCCTAGCCCCTCCCCTTCCCTTCAAATCTCCCCTCTTATTTACAAAAGCTTTGTTTCCATGTTTTTCCTTCTTTTCTCAGTTTTTTTCCCTTTTCCCTTTCTTTTTCTCCCCCTTGTCCTTCACAGTGGCTGTTTCCTTTTCAACACTTTTTTACTATTTCATACTATTTTATATATATATATATTCACATAACATTTCATATTATTTATAAATATATATATATTTGGTCGGTATTCACTCTTTCAGTTTCTCACACTAGAGAGATAATGGAATATTTACACATATATGTCTGATTTATTTCACTTAAAAGCATAGTCTCAAGTTGCATCCATTTAGCCATAAGGTCTCAAGTTTCTCTCTCTTTATGGCTGAGTAGCGCTTCATTGTAGAAAATATCCACATCTTCTTTGTCCATTCATCAGTTGATGTGCATTTGCATTGTCTTCAAGATTTAGCTTTTACAAACTGTGTCGACATAAACATGGATACATTATAGCACTGTGGTGCGATGCTTTTAATTCTTTTGAGAAAGTACCAAAAGGGAAAGAGCTGGGTCAAATGGAGCCTCCAATCCTAATTTTCTGAGGAATCTCCACGCTGATTTCCACAATGGTTGCACCAGTCTGCACTCCCACCAAGAGTGAAGGGTTCCTTTGGCCCCACAGTCTCACCGGCACTCGTTATTGGTTGATTTCTTGATAGTAGCCATTCTTTCTGAAGTGAGATGGACTCTCAGCAGTTCTAATTTGCATCTCTTGGATGACCAGTGATAGTGAAAATTTTTTCCTATATTTGTTTGCTGTTTTTAAGTCTTTATCGGAGAAGTATTTATTCATTTTAGATGCTCATTTTTGGATTGGTTCACTAAACTTGGAGGGTCTGATTTTTTTTCAATTCCTTGTATTTTTCTAGGTATCAGTCCTTTATCTGAGGAACTACTGGCTAAATTTTTTTCTCATACTGTGGCTTATCTCTTCACTCTGTTCATGATTCTTTTATGGTGCAAAACTTTTTAATAGGAGCAAAGCCCAGTGGTCATTTCTTTGCACTATTTCCCATGCAGTTTGGGTTTTGTTCAAGAGGTCATTGCCCACCCCTATGTCCTCAAGCATTCTTTCTATTCTCTGTTCCAGCAGATTTAGTGTTTCTGCTTTAATATCTAGATCTTTGATCCATTTTGATTTTAGTTCAGTGCACAGTGAGAGACATGGGTCTAGTTTTTATCTCCAGCATGTGGAAAGCTGGTTTTTCCAGCACCACTTATCAAAAATTCTATCCTTCTCCCAACTGAGTATGTTTGGCCCCTTTGTCAAATATAAGGTGGCTGAGTGTGTTTGGTGGTGTTGATGCCTCTTCTGGTCCATTCCATTGATCCTTCAGTCTGTTTTTTTTTATTATTATTATTATTATTTTTATTTTTTGCCAGTATCGTGCTGTTTTTATCACAGTTGCTCTGTAGTATAATTTCAAGTCAGGGATTGTGATACTCCCTGTCTTGCCTTTGTTGTCCAGAATTGTTTTTGTTATTCTTCTGGTTCCAAATGGATTTTAGCTATGAGTTTCAAAACACTTTTTATCAGTAGCACTAAAACTGTAGTACCCTACACTATTCAATAAATCTGCATGATTATTTAATCTGTGTGAAACCACCGAATTGTTTTCAGATTTTTTTTTTTTTTTTTTTTTTTTTTTTTTTTTTT